>NW_027094089.1:46932560-47302402 GCF_029207755.1 Chamaea fasciata | reverse complement strand
AGAAAGAAAGAAAGAAAGAAAGAAAGAAAAGAGGAACAAAACCAACGATAATGTGAAAGGAATTAACAGAAAATACAGGCTATTAAACTTTAAACTGAGATGGCTGGAACACAATTTCTGCTGACTTCTGAAAGTTACCTTAAGTTACTGGCATTTCTGATCCTATTTCCTTGCTAAGGATCCTTCAATAGATCTGCAGAAAGAGATGTAGCTAAGAAAATTAATGGCAAAAAATCATTGAAATGGCTCCCCTTGATTTCTGTGACTCTTTGTACTGACTGTGCCCATTTACTTTAAATATTTTAACTTCTATGCTGTCAAAGAAAAAATAGTTTTGACAAATAGTGGCTTAGGCTTAGAAGTATTATTTTTTGCAAAACACCCAAGAAACTGGCACTTTCATTCACAATGAGCTGAAAAAGTAGCTAAACATGAGCTTGGATTCTAGCAGGAATTTCTGGAACCTCCTAACTTAATCTCTGAACCAAGTCATTATCGATTTTTAGTGCCAATCAGCATGCATCTGATATTCCTGTTTATTTTCTTTAATTATTCAGCCACAGAGTTAGTTTTTGTTTATAGGAAAATCATAGACTCCTGTAAGGGTTTGGGATAGAAGGGGATCTTCAAAATCATGTAGCTTCAACTCCGCTGCCATGGGCAGGGATACCTTCCATTAGACCAGATTTCTCAAAGACCCATTCTGCCTGACCTTGAACATTTCCAAGGATGGGGCATCCATAGCTACTCTGAGATTCCTGTTCCAGTGTCTCACCACCCTCGCAGTGAAGAATTTCTTCTCAATATCTAATCTAAACTTGTCCTTTTTCAGTTTAAAACCATTCCTCATCCTATCACTACATGTCTTTGTGGGAAGTCCCTTTCCATCTTTCCTATATGTCCCCTTCAGGTACTGGAAGGCTGCCGTGTGGTCTTCCTGGACCTTTTCCTTCTCTGGCCAGATTCTCTCAGCCTGTCTTCATAGGAGAAGTGCTCCAGCCCTCTGATCATCTTCATGGCCCTCCTCTGGATTCACTCCAACAAGTCCACATCCATCATGTGTTGGATGTGACACTCCAGGTGAGATCCCATGCAAGAGGAGTAGGAGGGGGATGATCAGCTCCCTTGCCTGGTTGACTAAACTTCTTTGGATGGAGCCCAGAAAAAGTTTGGCTTTCTAGGCCTTGGTGCACATGGCTGGTTTAGCCTCTCCCCCACCAGCACCCTCTTATCGATGTGGCTTCTCTTGATCCATTGTCTACCTGGATACATTCTCTGTGATTGTGCTTGGAATTACCCCAACCCAGGTGCAGCACCTCGCACTTGACCTTGATGAACTTCATAATGTTTTCACAGGCACCCCTCTCAATCCTGTCAAAGTCCTTCTGGATGACATTTCTCCTGTCCAGTGTGTCAACTGCACCACTCAGTTTGGTGCTCAGCAAGCATGCTGAGGGGCTGTTGTCTGTGTCACCACCAGAGATGTCAAACAGATGTAAAACAGGCAGTAAAGCTGTGGGCCCAGATGTAATCCCAGGCCTCTGTGCAAACTGCATTACATCATTCTTTCTGGATGCCTTTGCAAAGTTCTGATGGGAATTCCAAGAAAAGAACAAACAGAAATCTGCAATCTGTCCAAATTTTAGAAAGGATTTTTCCTTAGTTTCCGGTAAGGTAAAAGACATCCCTGATTGAAATTTGCTGGCACATTATTTAGTCTGCCTACAGTAAGTCAACTGTCATGTGCTGTTGCTGCAAAACCAAAGATGCAGTTTTTGGCTCCCCTGAAATAGTGTGTTGTGGTGCATCTAGAGCTTTGCTACCTTGGTTTGTGGAAGGAACAGCTTTATGGAAGTATGCAACTCTCATCTCACACTGAAAAACATGCTGGGAAGTGATGTGGCAATACTTTTTGATTATGAAAATATCTACTTTCACTCAAAAAGCTTATCTGGACTGTTGAGTCATTTCAGTGAAACCTCATCTCTTTTTGCAAAAATCAAACTTTCGTTTCAATTTGCTTTTCTTTCTTGCAAAACTTAGTTTCAGAACTTAGATTAGTTCTGAAGCTTTTCTGTTTCACTGTAAAAGATCCTGTAAGAAATCTCCAATGTTTAAAAAATTAATCTGTTTTAAGTTTAAACATTTTGTAAGGAAAATCATTTTTTGCAATCTCAAACCAATTTTTTGTGATTTTTTGTTCAGCAAACAGAAAAATATTTTTTTAATAAAAAATGTTCAACCCAGCAACTAAAAAGATAAGCTTAGAAAATCACAAATAGAAAATGTGCATGCCTTTTGTTATAGCAAGACCTGTTAACACCCAGAAAAGCTAAAAGTCATGCTGGGTTGTTCCTTAGTTGAATTCAAACTAGCCTGAATAGCTTTCTGAAACTGCCATTGGTATTTAGTCCAAATTCGGTGACTTGTTTTTGGGGCATTTTTGTGAGGTAACCTTCTGTATCTTATGGCAAGTAAAATTATGTTGGTTCTGTAGATTCATATAACCTAAAAAGATCTATAAAATTATGCAGCCCACAATAGAAATGTAGAATTAGACTGGGGATGGTTAAGCCACTTTTATTCTTTGGTGAAACCTATTTCCTTAAGTAAGAGCACTTGATAAAGTCTCTTTTTTTCTGAGATCTGGTGACAGGTATCAGATTAATCCACAAACAATTTCTCTTAGCTGAGCCCATTTGCTTGCAATGTTACTTAGGGACAGCTGTCAAAATCAAGTGACTCTTCTACTGCTTTCCCCTCGCACAGAGACATCAGACAAAGATAAATAATTTGTTTTTCATTCTTATAGCAAAGACTGTTAAAGAAAAGGGCTTTTTATTACATTCTAAAATCAAATGCATCGATCTTGTCCTGCTCAAGCAGCCAGCAAGACAGACCTGTGCTGTGTAGAGGAAGAGTGTGTGTATAAATTGTCATGCAGCAGGATTTTTTTAATGCACTTAAGGTCACCCAAAACACAAATGCAGAAAGGCTTTTTTTCTTTCTCCTGTCCCTTTGGCCCTTCCTCCCTTCCTGCCTTGTTTTCCCTTCTCCTCCTGCCTTTTATCTCTCCCTTCTGCCCTCCCATCTTGCCCCCTTCCTCCTTCTTTGAAATTCTATTAGGACCTTTTGTTCTAAAAGCTCAGATTGGCTAAACATGCATACTGACCCCTTCTTTGCCTTATTTCCTGTTTTAATTGAGTGTCAAAGGTCATATATTGCTATTAGAGCAAGACATGAGTGGCAGCAGGGGTCAGGGACTCTGTGGCTTTCTGTTGGAGCCATAAAACCAAAATTGAATGATAATTTCACCTGCTCTAACCCCAATTTTTCTGAGATGTGATAGACACTGATCTTAGTGTTTGACTGCTATTGACTATGTAAACTGCAGCCAACCTAATTCTGCTTACTAAAATGTAAATGTGCCCTTTTTGACCAGGATAGGAAATAAAACAATAAAACATACACATAGAAGATTCAAGCAAACAGACTAATCAAGGTGACATAAAATGATAAAATAATGCTTCACTGGAGAGGTCAGACCCTTTCTTTGGCTGGTGTTCCCCTCCAGTTATTTCTTCTACCAATTTTCAATTTCTTCATTTTGACAGAACATCCTATATCCATCTCCAGGTGTTGAGACACATGCAGTAAATCTGAACTGCTGAAGACCTCCCATCTAAGCTGCTTGAAATGTTTGTGATCTCAAGAGGAGATGGTTGATTTATTTTATTTGGTGTATATAAGAAAAAGCGGGAAAAGTGTTTAATTTTTTTAAAGAAAACTTTATTAAATGCAGAAACATTTCAGAAAACCTTCCTGGTCAAAGAATAAAATGGATAAAATAATGACTATATAACACAAAAAGAGAGTATTTGATATTAAGTTCTTAAAATGCTTCTATCCTTTTATCATTATTATCTAACTTGGGTTTTGCAAACAGCTTCCCATACTGCTCAGATGAGCTGAGGTACTTCCTTTTACCTGGTCTTTGATACAGGTTTACAAAGAGGAAATTTCAAAATGTAATTAGTTGCTGGTTTATATCTTGCAGATTACTTTCAAATAAATGGGGTAGCAGGTATAAATCTATGATGTTTGATTTCAAATTCATTGATAATTACTACAAAAGAACTTCAGAAGGTGTTGAGATTTATTCTCTTTTGAACATTTGACTTATGGCTCTGAGACAGAAAAGTATATTTGTAAAACAGACACAGAAAAGTATATATATTAAAATAATCCATTCATTTTACAAATTATCCTAAAGTTTGAGAAAACATCTAAGACTATCAATCACAACTTTTTACTTGTTCTACCCAGAAGTATTTACTGATCCCTAAAGAATATTTGCCCAGACTGTAGGTTTTAAATCAGATTATGCAAAACAATGCCAGCAACATCTGTAAGCTTTGCCATAACAACAGTGACAAACTCCTGTGGGTCAGAAAGGAGGACAGCCGTCTTTCATTTCCTACTGATGTCAGTATCCATGGAAACCCCTTCTAATAATACACGCATCAGGCTGAGAAAACAGGTAAGCTCTCTTCTAAAAGGGAGTGCATTAAAGTAAAACAATTCTTTGCAAGGTCAAGCCTCAAGGAAGAAGAACCCATCAGTGGAGAGAGAAGTATTACTATAAATCCTCAGTTCTTTGCTAAGAATTCACAGAATCAATTAACATTCTTGAACATGGACAGAGAAATGTAAAGCCTAAGATGTTACACCCCTAAGAACTCACTTCTTTAACTAGGAGAATATACAGAGGATGTGACTATGTGAACTGAGAGATTAATTATGAGCAGAATTCAGTGGGGAGGGACTGACACAAGCACATGTACTGTGTTAAAAAAAAAAAAAAAAAAAGGCTGAACTGCAGGAACGCCATATGGCAAGTGCCCATAAACTAAGAATGTGTACACAGGGATATTATTCACATGGTAGCATTTTAAAATATCTGTAAACTTGGCACTTTATGGATAAGTGGTTTGGAGGAAACAGTGCTGCCACCCTCTCCCACCTGGCCTATTTTAGTAGGAAACAAAAGTTATTCCATTTTTAAATCATCATAATCATCATAATGGCAAGACATCCTTGTCTCCCACATTTGATTTCCAAAACAATTCCCACAACAAATTAGCACATGCACGATTTTTAGTTACAAAACTTTAAAACTTTATGGTTTTAATTCACAAATAAAAACTGTCACATCCTGTGGTTCAGTTAGAAAGCAGTTTTTGATTATTTTTAAGCCCTAAATATTATATAAAATCAAAGAAAAAGAAACCAAACCCAAATTAAGACCTCACCAAAAAAACCCACCCACCAAGAACACAGAAAAAAAAGAAACAAAGAAAAAAAACCAAATAAACAAACAAACAAACACCTCAAACCCACACCAACCTGAAAATTCAAAACAATATCGGATTTGAAGGCATTTTACATTAAATTCCTAGATTTGGGACTAAAAGCCATAGGGTAAATATTTATCATATCACAGTAAGAAAAGTAATCTTCCACAGCAGTTACTACATTGTAGTTAATTGCATAGTGTAGCTATGAACGTGCCATTGTGCTAAAACCTTACCTTTTTTTTTTTTGTCAGACACACTTGAATGATTGATCTCACTCTCTTTTCTTACTGAAAGAAGATAAAAAGAGAATTCTCCTAATGGTTCAATAGTTTGTGGCAAAGGATGAAATACATAAATTGTACAGTCCATAATATACACAGATTGCCGGGTGTTGGGGTTAGGTTTGTTCCTTCTTTTTCTAAAGAATTTTTTCCCCACAAGTTACCAAGGAGACCAAGTGTTAGATACTTGAGAGTACTTAACCGAAACAAAGAGGTGGACAAAGGTAGAAGGGAGAGATAATGCAGGTAAAAGACAGAGCTTGAGGCAGCTTCGGGCTCTTCTTTTTCAGGTGTTCGGAGAGAGAGAGAACGGCTGTTGCTGGCTAGAAGAGTTTCACTGTGGCCAAAAAAATCCAGTCCTGAAAAATCTACTATCACCGGTTCGGCCTGAATCCAGAGTTTTCCCAGCCACCCGCGGAGAGCTAGTCCAGGCCCTGCCTCGCCTTCGGCTTCTTCGGCGCTGCTCCTCTTGCTGCAGTGTGACCCTGCACCCCCTGCGCTGCCGGGACATCCTGCCCCTGCCTGCCAGGACACCCTGCCATCCCAGCTACCAGCCTAGGACTTTTCCACTGTTTCAGCTTAGTGCTCTGAAAATCCTGCAGGGACACCAAAACCAAACTGCCCTGGGTTTTGTGAAACAAAGCCCTCAAGGTTCTTGGTACTGTTGTCATTTGTCATTAATGCTGTAGTTGTTTGGTGGGGGGGGGGGGGAGGGGGAGATTTTTTTTTTGTGTTTGTTTGCTTTGTATTACATACTAGTAAAGAACTGCTATTCCTATTTCCCAAATCTTTGCCAAAGAACCTCTGATTGTAATTTTACCTAGCAGATACCTGTCTTCCCAAACCAAGACAGATTTTGGCGCCCAACGTGGGGCTTGAGGGCACTGAGAAAAGAAAAGGGAAGAGAAATAGCGGTTCTTAACTAACCTAGTACTTTCTTTTGTGTGCGTTGGATATAAAAACCTCATTAGGCTGCATCATGTGGTCTAACTTAGCCTGGTTTGGGTGGCATGTGGTTGTGGCTGTATTCCTTCCATTTGCAGGCCCTTATCTAAACATGGGCCCTGTAACTAAAGCTACTGTGACTATCATCCAGTTTATTGTATAGCTTAATAAGGTGAAGAATTCATGGATTTTTAATTTCCTCTGGAAGGCAAGCACATGGATTCAAGGCTATCGTACACTAACTGTGTGTTTTTAGAGTTACTTTAACAATGATACCTACTGTGAGAAAATAACACCAGAGGAAGTTTTTTTTTCCCAACCCTTTACCCATCTCTTTGGGTCTGCCCCACCAGTTTTTGATGGGTTTAAATCCTCTCTGAATGCTAATAATATCATACAATGGCTAGTGCTGCTAATATGCGTATTCTATTTAGCATTCAGAGATAAGGGAAGATTAACCTAAATAACCACCCTGATACCTACCCCACAGAATAGGGATGATACCCCAGAGCCTGACTCTGCCCCACAGCCTGCCTCAGAAAAGACCCACCCAGATTAAGCTGAAGTTCTAGTAAAAGAGATGGGCCAGATGCTGAAAGAGTACATTTCCCTAGTTCATGAAAAACCCTCCCCCTGCCCCAAAAAAGCAAAGACTGATGGTGCAGCAGTAGAACCCACAGACGTTACAACTGTCCAAGTTCCAGCTGAACCACAAAGGCAGCCACAGCCAGCAGCAGTCGCCCCTGTGGAAACAAGGAAGTGTAAAGTGAAATCATCAGATCCGAGTATTAAAAATAAAAAAAAAAAGTCCTCACAGTCCACAGAAGAGCCACAGGTTGAGATCATCACTAAGTCCTAGACGTATGAAAGTCTACGTAATCTGCAAAAAGATATTGCACGACGAAGACGTGAGGCTTATACAGCCTGGCTACTTCGATTCTGAAACCTTATAAGTACAAGTGTGTAAATAGATAGTGCTGAAGCAATTTAAGACCCTTGACCCAGGACTCAGGTATGAATCAAGTATTTGTAAGAGAGCAAAAGCCCCTTCCCCTTTAGAAACGACTTCTAATGAGTGTGAGAAAGAAATTTGTCCACAGAAACAGAATGCAAGAGCACAACAATAAAATGCGATAAAATACCCTTAAAGAAGAAATCCAACAGTTGAAAGAAGTGGCAGTATTAAAAGTACTTTTTGAAAAACCCAGACAGCATGATAATGACCCTGACAAAGTTAAATGCACAAGGCACATGTTGTAGAATCTAGCAACTCATAGACCATCTCAATACGCCACATTCATCGCAACAATTAATGCCGAAGATAACCAAAAGACAGTGAGTTCTGTTGCCAACAAGCTCAAAAATTATAAAAGTATGATCAATGGCCCAATACAAGCTCATGTCTCTGCAGTAGTGAAAGAACTCAAAGAAGAGATGAGGGAAATGAAAGAAAAGATAAAAAAGAACAGTTCCCATGTAGCACCGGTGCGAGTCACAAGCCCCAGAATCAGAGCCCAACATCCCCCAGCGAGAGAGAGAGGGTACACCCCTCGAGCTGACCTGTGGTTTTATCTGCGGGACCATGGGGAGGACATTGGAGCGTGGCATGAGAAACCTACTTCTGTCCTGGCATCACGAGTACGTGAGCACAAGAAGAAAAACACTAACAGAGGGAGTTCCACTAGAATGAAAGTAGCCTCAGCCTCCCATGAGCAAGCTGCCAAGTATTACGGAAGTAAGAATGCTGTGTCAGATTCCCTTGAAAGAACCTCTACCATGTATGTCCAAGAAAGAAATAATAACCAGTGCTAGAAGGGCCCTGCCTCTTGCCAGGAAGAAGCACAAGAAAATCAAATTTTTTAGACTGTGTAAATTCGATGGCCTGGCACATCAGAGCCACAAAAATATGAAGCTTTGGTAGATACTGAGTCGCAGTGTACTCTAATGCCATCAAGACATGTAGGGGCAGAACCGATTTCCATTGCCGGGGTGACAGAGAGATCACAAGAATTGACTCTAGTTAAAGCCCAGGTAAGCCTGACCGAGAAAAAGTGGCAAAAACTTCCGATTGTGACCGGCCCAGAAGCTCCATGTATTCTGGACATAAACTTCCTCAGAAATGGATATTATAAAAACCCTAAAAATCTCAGATAAGCTTTTAGAATAGCTGCTGTAGAAACAGAAAACATTAAGCAGTTAAACACCTTGCCAGGACTATCAAAGAACCCATCTGCAGTAAGACTCCTAAAAATAGAAAAACAACAAGTACCTGCTGCCACCTCGACAGTGCACCGTCGGCAGTATCAGACAAATCAAAACGCCGTAATCCCCATCCACAAAATGATCCGTGAGCTAAAGAGCCAAAGAGTGATCAGCAAAACCCACTCACCCTTCAACAGCCCCATCTAGCCTGTGCGCAAGTCTGATAGAGAATAAACACTGACTGTAGACTATCGTGCATTGAATAAAGTAACTCCACCGCTGAGTGCTGCTGTGCCGGACATGCTGGAACTCCAGTACGAGCTGAAGTCCAAAGCAGCAAAGTAATATGTCACTATTGACATTGCCAATGCATTTTTCTCCATTCCTCTGGCTGCAGAATGCAAGCCTCAGTTTGCTTTCACCTAGAAAGGCGTGCAGTACACCGAGAACCGGCTGCCCCAGGGGTGGAAACACAGCCCCACCATCTGCCATGAGCTGATCCAAGCTGCACTAGAGAAAAGTGAAGCTCCAAAACATCTACAGTACATCGATGACATCATTGTGTAGAGAAATACTACAGCTAAAGTGTTCGGAAAAAAAAAAAAATCCAAATTTTGCTGAAAGCCAAGTTTACCATCAAGAAAAGCAAAGTCAAGAGACCTGCCAGAGAAACCCAGTTCCTGAAAGTAAAGTAGCAAGATAGACGGCAGCAGATCCCCACTGAAGTCACTGATGAGATCACAGCAATGTCTCCACCGACCAGCAAAAAAAACCACAAGCTTTCCTAGGAGCCATAAGTTTTTAGAAAATACACATTCCTGAGTACAGTCAAATCGTGAGCCCTCTCTACCTAGTTACCCACAAGAAGAACAATTTCCACTAGAGCCCTGAACAACAACAAGCCTTTGCTCAGATCAAGCAAAAAATCGCTCATGCAGTAGCCCTTAGCCCAGTCAAGACGAAACCAGATGTGAAGAATGTGCTTTATTCTGCAGCCGAGAACAACAGTTTGTCCTAAAGCCTTTAACAGAAAGTGCCAGAAAAAACCCGAAGCCGACTAATAGAATTCTAGAGTTGAAGTTACAGAAAATCTAAAGCCAACTACACTCCCACAGAGAAGGAGATCTTGGCCGCCTATAAAAAAGTTCAAGCCGCCTCAGAAGTGATTAGCAGAAAAGCACAACTCCTCTTAGCACCCCGACTACCAGTGCTGGGGTAGATATTTAAAAAAAAAAACTCCCTCCACGCACCATGCCACCGATGCCACATGGAGCAAATAGACTGCCCTCATCACACAACATACCCGTATTAAAAACCCAAACCGCCCTAAGATTTTAGAGATAATTACAAACTAGACAAAAAAAGAAAATTTCAGTCTCACAGTCGAAAAAGAACAAGAACAAATAACACGAGCTGAAAAAGCTCCTCCGTACAACCAACTGCCAGCAAAAGAAACACACTACGCTCTTTTCACTGACGGTTCCTGTCACATCGTGAGAATGAACCGTAAGTGGAAAGCAGCCATATAGAACCCCACATAACAAGATGCAGAAGCCACTCAAAGAGAAAAAAAATCAAGTCAGCTTGCTGAACTCAAAGCTGTTCAATTAGCCCTTGACATTGCTGAAAAAAAAAAGTAACCAAAGCTCTACCTCTACACTGATTCGTAGATAGTAGCCAATGCTCTATAAAGCTGGCTAAAAAAGTAAAAAAAAGCCAACTGGCAGCATAAAAAAAAAACATTCTAGACTGCTAATAAATAAAAAGACGTTGCCACTCGTGTAAAAAAGCTGCCTGTGAAAATCTGCCGTGTAAATGCCCATGTTCCCAAGAGTCAAGCTAATGAAAAACACCAAAACAACAAGCAAGTAAATCAAGCTGCCAAAATAAAAGTGTCAAAAATAAATTTAAATTAGCAACACAAAGAAGAGTTGTTCCTAGCCCGATGGGCCCATGATGCCTCAAGTCATCAAGGCAGAGATGCCACCTACAAGTAAGCCCGAAACCAAAGAGTAAATTTAACCGTGAACAGTATTTCTCAAGTTATCCATGACTGTAAGACATGTGCTACAATCAAGCAAGCCAAGCAAATAAAGCCCTTATGATATGATAAGCAGTAGTTCAAATATAAATATAAAAAAGCCTAGCAAATTGACTACATCACCCTTCCCCAAACCCGCCAGAGCAAGCGTTATGTGCTAACCATAGTGGAAGCCACCACTAAATAGTTAGAGACCTACCCTGTGCCTCATACTACTGCCCGAAACACCATCCTAGGCCTAAAAAAACAAGTCCTGTAAAAACATGGCACCCCTGAGAAAATCAAGTCGAACAATAAGACTCATTTCAAGAATAGTCTTATAAGCACCCAGGCTAAAAAGCATAGCATTGAGTAAGTGTACCATATTCCTTATCATACACCAGCGGCCGGGAAAGTTAAACAGTGCAATAGCCTGCTTAAAACTACCTTAAAAGCACTGGGTGGGGGAACCTTCAAAAATTGAGATATTAATTTAGCAAAAGCCACCTGGTTGGTGAACACTCGAGGTTCCACCAACCGAGCAAGTCCTACCCAATCTAAGCCCTTACAAAAAACAGACAAAGATAAAATTCCAGTAGTACACATAAGAAGTATGCTAGAAAAAACAGTTTAAATTAATCCTACCTCCAGCAAAAACAATCCCATCCGTGAGGTTGTCTTCGCTCAAAAACCAAGTTGCCCCTGGTAAGTGATGCAAAAGAATAAAAAAACCCAATGCATACCTCAAAAAGACCTTGTTTTAAAGTAAACTACCCATGACAATGTGACTGTATCCATATTTGCATATATATATATATGTATTTTTAACAGTTAAAACTCAATGTAATATGTTAGTATAAGAAAAAAATTCAGGGTGGATAATGTTAAAAGTTAAGTTTGTTCCTTCTTTCTCTAAAGAATTTTTTCCCCACAAGTTACCAAAGAGACCAAGTGTTAAATACTTGAGAGTACTTAACCGAAACAAAGAGGTGGACAAAAGTAGAAGAGAGAGATAATGCAAGTAAAAGACAGAGCTTGAAGCAGCTGCGAGCTCTCCTTTTTCAAGCATTCAGAGAAAGAGAGAACAACTGTTGCTGGCTAGAAGAGTTTCACTGTGGCCAAAAAAATCCAGTCCTGAAAAATCTACTATCACCGGTTCAGCCTGAATCCAGAGTTTTCCCAGCCACCCGCGGAGAGCTAGTCCAGGCCCTGCCTCGCCTTCGGCTTCTTCAGCGCTGCTCCTCTTGCTGCAGTGTGACCCTGCACCCCCTGCGCTGCCAGGACATCCTGCCCCTGCCTGCCCGGACACCCTGCCATCCCAGCTACCAGCCTAGGACTTTTCCACTGTTTCAGCTTAGTGCTCTGAAAATCCTGCAGGGACACCAAAACCAAACTGCCCTGGGTTTTGTGAAACAAAGCCCTCAAGGTTCTTAGTACTGTTGTCGTTTGTCATTAATGCTGTAGTTGTTTAGTGGGGGGGGAAAGAGTTTTTTTTTGTGTTTGTTTGCTTTGTATTACATACTAATAAAGAACTGCTATTCCTATTTCCCAAATCTTTGCCAAAGAACCTCTGATTGTAATTTTACCTAGCAGATACCTGTCTTCCCAAACCAAGACACCAGGGAAACAGCTTGAGGTCTAATTGATGAAGGAGTCATACTATTAGAAAGATCTTGTGGTTTAAATTATAAGGATTTTCATACATATGATTGCAAGACAAGCGCATGGTATGTTCCAAGGAAACTTAACAAGTGCAAATTAAATTGTCCTTGTAAAACCAGGATCACCATAAGCTTAACAAAAAAGTGAAGTTATCGCAGGGAATTTTTAAGTATGCTTTCCGTCTAAATGCATATATAGCCAAAATATTTAAAATCTCTGATTCACTCAGAACAATTCAGGGCAGCAGGGACCTCATCTACTCCAATGCCGTACTCAAAACAGGGCTCATTCAGAGACTTGTCTGATTAAGCCTTAAACATTTCCAGTATGGGTCACCCTACAACCTCTGTGGACAACTTGTTTCAGTGTTTTACTGCCCTCATGGTAGTTTTGGTTTGCCTTATCATGTTCCAAATTTTGAGACTGGAGTTGCCAGAAAATGGTATTGTTTGTTCACAGCTGTTCTTTCTTAAGATATGTCAGCATTGGTATCTACTTTTAGGAGTGAACAGAAATTTCAGATTTTTTGTGTTCACTGCTAAAAATCAAGGGAAAAAACATCTCCACTGAGCCTTAAAACAAGTATAAGAAACTGATATTTCAAAAAACTATAGGATAATGAAGGAAAAATAAAACCCTTTTTCTCCTTCATACTCTTCTAGTTCCTCAAACCTGACTGGTTTGGTAGAACATGTGTGGGTTAGACATCAGGGCCAGTACCAGACAATACCAACTCTGAACAAGAGTGTAATTCTTTGAGGTCACTCTCTTGGAGCAGCTAGAGTGAAGGTTGTTGGGAGGGGATCCTGATTCTGGACAGAAACTACCCTTGAGAAGTAATCTAGATTTTTACAATGAAGGACAAGTTTCTTTCCTTACTTCCATAAATAAGAGGTAAGTAACCAAGATTTTGAGATCCAGGAAAGTGTGAATAAATTATCAAATATATATGTATATATATTTCAGACACAGATATTCTGGAAAGTTTTGTCAGATGTAATCATATGTATGTGAGCAGTGCACTTGCATGTAAGAGAGAAGTAAGGAAACATGATACATATTTTATAGATAGCCTGGACATGTAGATAATATTTCTTATTATTTGTTATAGCCAGACATGTTTGGAAAATGGCTGAAGTAATATTTGAAATTTAGGTTGTGTCTCTGTGTGTCCATATATTCCTACACTTGTTAGTACTCAGGAATATAAGATCAAAGGTTGCTACTGGCCTTTTAAAATCTTTGTCTGAAACTGCCTTTCTGGCCAGTTCAAGTGAAGACCAAGACTTGTCGCCCTAAGAAAGAAGAACTGCTTATATTAATGCCTGTAGGATGTGGATTTTACTTTAATTTTACTCATTCTGCAAAGTCTTTTGACTTTTAAAATGGAAGTACAAGGGCAAAATTACATCCTGCACTTTAAAAAGTCCTTCACTAAATTACAGTGCAAGTCTGCCTTTAAGTTCTTTGGCCATACTTCTATTTCTCCAGTGCAAAACAGTAGCCTGAACAGTAGCCAAAATACATGTTTCTGTGAGACTGTTTTACTGAAGGTAAACAGTCAAGTATTGCAACACACCAACATGAAATATTCACCAAGAACTGCTTCTGTCTGTACAACTGATCTTCTAAGACTGTTTTGTGTAATGCTAGTTAAATTGTCATTACACCATGCAATAGTATTTCAACAGCCTTAGTCTGAATACCATAGCAGTCAAGATGTTGTTGGTTCTTCATTGTGTAGTAACAACAGAAAACTTTATACAGGTAGGATTTTGCCCAGGAGATGACCCCAATTTTAACAATTTCCATTTGAAAAGTTAAAAAATCTAGATGAAGAATTGTATTCCTTCTCAGCACTGTACTCCAGAAAAGCTCAGTTTAAGGATCCTTTGTGAAATAATTGTCATGCTCCTTAGGCTCTGCTGTCTCTGCACATGACACTATGCTGGATATGAATGTGAAGGTGGACAGCTCTGCAGTAAGGCTGATCTGAGATATTCCTTATTTTTCCTGAACTAGAACTACTCAGGACCTGGTGGCCTCTAAATGCAAGTAGAAATGTGACGCAGCACACTTTAAACATGTCCATCTATCTGTAATAATAGCTTTAGGCTTTTTTGGTCCCTTTACTCTTCCTCTCAGAGATTACTTCATCATTTATATTAACTTTAAACTTTTGGGCAGTCACAGTTTCCATTAATAAGTTCATATACTTCTTAATTTTTAGAAATTTCAGCTTATTAGAACATGGTCCTTCTTATGTGCCTTTTACCTGTGAGTAAGTTTAGCACTGATGGCTAGAGATTCATCTGTTTCTTGCAACATTGGATATTGTTACAGAAAATACTACACTTGCTAAGTAACTATTCTTAAAAAGAGGACTAAATTAAAGGAAACAAAAAAAATTAAAAGCGGGATTGGTTCTAATGCTTTGTAACATTTTCTTACTCTTTCGATGATAAATTCATAGACTTTTACAGAAAAAAAAATTATATTAGAAAACAATATTAGCAAAAATTAAGTGGGACAGCAAACCAAGAGTGACATAGTTTTTCCTTTGCAGAGCTGAGTTCAGCAGTGGGAGAAAGTATGTACATTAGCTTGGGATGAGAAGGGGGAAGAATGTAATTTTTCTTGATTTATAGGGGAGGTACACTACAGTAAAAAAAAAATAGTGCAAATAGTAGACTTTATGCAGAGAACCTTTGTAAGGCTGTTTTGCCTTAACACTAGTGTTAGGTATTTCTTTTCCTGTATCACAGTGTTAAAGATCTTCTCAGTGAAAAGAAAGAACGAAGATTCAGTTTCTTCCCCAAAATCCCATAATTTTCAGTACTTCCTGGCAGATGGTATTGGTCCCTTTCATGTACAGTAGCTTTAAGAAAACTAAGGTGCTGTTGAGACATGCTAAACAACTTTTTTTTTCCTCTGAACAGTGTTAAAAAAACCTAAAGAGATTATTGAGATAAGCCCATTCATAATAAATCTATTTTTTATTGTACAGATGAATGCAATATGTAATAAATGGTATAACTGTAGTTCTTCTACTTTTAAATTAGGACATGAAACTCTTTGCCATCAAATTTGTATGTTTAATGAATTTACTCCATGTACTGAACAATTTTGCCAGATTTTAGTAATTTATTTCTTAATTATAGGCATTTTTAATTACATCCAGGACCTCTTTTTATACTCTCTAACATTAAAAATACTGTTAAAATTAAACAAGCAGCATTTTTGTCTGTTCTGTTCAATCCACAGATGCTAGATTTGGTTTTATTTCTTACACTGAGATAGAAATTCTATTTCAATATGCAGAGCTACAGTCTAGGGAATCATAAAATGCAGAGTATTTTCATTAAATGATGGATCTACACCTCTAGTTAACAGGAAAGCTGATCCATGAAACAGTAGTGATGAAGATGGTAGAGCTAAAAAAAAGCCAGATGGAAGAAGGGAGAAAGGATATTCCTCTTTTGCACTATGTAATTGTTTGTTTTTGTGTTGAACTCTAATTCTACCAATAAAATTTTATTTTAAATGTGGAGCCATTTTTTTATAGATCAAGGTAATGACAAGGTTGAAGCATGTATTTTTCATTCATTTACAGACTATTAGTTATGGAATTTTAAGGGTTTAGTTTTTGGTTGGTTTTGGTTTGGTTTGGTTTTTGTTTTGGGGTTTTTGGTTTTTTTGTGTGTGGTCTCTCACTTTAAGTGTTTCTCTCAAAGCCTGCATAATTTATGAGTTAGCTTTGTTTGAATAGTTTTTTGCTGCTACAAATGTGGTAAGTGAACCTAAAAAAAAAAAAATCAAGTAAAGCCTACAGAGAACCCTAGGTGCAAAATTATTCCTGCATTTAGTGGGTAATATTTTAGCAAAGCATTATGAGTTGGGTAATGTTCTTACCTCGGTTTCACACTTACATAAGATAGACAAGTTAACCGGCTTGGAGAAGTATTGCATTTCTTTACCAGAGGCAAAGACTGCATTCTTTGGTAAGTATTAGTTTGGTTGGCATTTCTTGGAGTGTGGTGGTGCAAAATAATCAGCTGGAGTTTTCTCTTGCTTCCTGTATAAATGGACGTCTTTGTCATGACATGCAAAGAGCTGCTCCTTGTGCCTTTGAATTGGGGGCACATTTCTTCTCCCTGTCAGAATATCTTATTATGGCCCTTAGAAAGAGAGGTCTAAAAGTATTTGCAAGGGAATTCATATTAATTGCTGAATAGCAAGCAACAGGAAAAGACAAGAAATCCAAGAGGGAACAAGTATCCCATGCAGAATGAACGTTTTTGCATTATATGTACCTTTACATTTAATCTCTTTTAGCGTCTAGATGTTCCCTGTAAAGTGTTAGACGGTTCTTAATCTCTGGTTGTAGTTCATTCCAGTAGCCATTGCAGAACTCTGTTTTTCAGATGTGACTTCTAAAGAGCTGCTTAAAACTACAATTCTGTTTAACAATCCAGTGTGTGTCTCCAGGAACTGCTTTTGCTGCTGCAAAAAGGTGTAACTGAGCTTCAAGACAGAGCTTCAGAACAGAACTGGTGTTCATGTATGATTAGTTCTGTTCAGGAATGCATAGCAGCCTATTTGAAGAGGCTGCTTACAGTGTAGAGACCAGGGAGCCCTGCAATATCCAGAAATAGTATTTGTTGTAATCATATGTAAAATTTTCTCAGTGAGAAAATGGCTTTCACATGCACACTTCCACAGTGCAGACAAGTTCTCTGTTGTCCTCTGGGGGTTTTGTTACATGTGTGGGATCAAAGGTCCTTAATTCATGCACCTGAGAAAGACGTATAGATGTAGTGAGCATATAATTGTCTCCAGTGAATTGTTTCTCCATCACTTTGTCACTCAGCTATTCGCGTTTCCATATGTATTCCTGTTGCCTTTTACTGTCTCACAGGCCAGGTCCCTCCTTTCACTGAAGGATAGCACATTCCATCTTTTTGTGTGTACTTCTGTTGAAGCACTTAGAGATGGAAGGCAAAGGCTGACTTAGACATTTCCAGTTTTCATGCTGATGGATTTTTGGTTTGTTGGCCTGTTTGGATTTTTGTCCAAATGGATGCAATTATACAAGGAAATATTATAGAGGCTGAAAATTGATCCTGTGTGACTACAAAAATAATCACTGCCAATATTTCAGAGTTCATTGTGAGTATTATTACTGTTTCTGATTTTTATGTATCAAATGGAAATATTTGAGTTGCTGCACAGGAAAATATTTTCATGAGCAATTAATCTGCAAGCATAATAAAATTAATATTTGCTTCTAAGATTATTCTTTTTGTGTTCATTTTAAAATTTAAAAATAAAATCTATGAACAAAAAAAAATTAGAAAAATCGAGGCTAAGACTGTTTTCTTAAAGCTTTTTTGCTACTCACCAGTGACCTTTATGAAATTTTCTTGGGGAATTGTAGATTCCAGCCACATGAATGAATGAAGATTAGTTGCTCTGCTTTAACCAAAAAGACTTCCCAGCTCTTGGTTGGTCACATGTTCTTTTGAATATATGAATGCCAATATTAGATTGTTGTTGGAAGATGTTCAGTCTCTGTAAGGTACTCAGCTGAACACACACAGTTACAAATTGCTGTACATAACAATTGAAGGAACATTTCACACTATAAGAAAAAGCAGTTTTAGCAGTTTTATTGTCAGAACAGTGGTGAGATGTCTTCACCCAGCAAATAGTGAAAATGCTGTAAACAAACAAACAAATCTGATGTTTACTTGCAGTAAGTTCTGTGCAGCAAAGTGAGGGATGTATAAGGAGACAGTGAAGATATGTAGGCAAAAAACAGAGGATCCTGGTGTCTACTTTTGGGGATTACAAGAATGCATTGTATCCTAACCCATACACTGATGCCTTTATTCTGATGTTCCTCCTATAAGCTGCTCAGAGCCTTCTGGTGACAGGAGCATCTCACACAAGACTTCTTGACTTTTTATACCACTGGAGTATAATACAAAGGTGTGTCTTAGTAAAGAATGATTCTTTTCTACTCATACAATTTTGTAAGTCTCCAAAGTCCCCTGAGATGTTTTTATGTCTGAGGAGAACAAGGGAAATAGGGAAGCCATAACTCCAGAGGGATGTGTAGGTCCATTTCAGTAAAATAAATCCAGTGCCAGTCACAGACTGTGGAAACAGCTGTTGGGCAGGACCAGCAGGTGACCACCCTGACACAAGGACAGCCATGGGCAGGAGGGCTGATGTGGCTGAGGAGCAGCTGAGCCCACTCTTGCCAGTTCTGCTTCAGCCACATTGGCTGGCCCAGCTGCTGGAGAATCTCTGAGGTTACAAAAAGCTATTGTCACCTCCTGTCTTAGGTCCACCTCTGGATTTGGCAATTCTTTGTTTTTTCCAGACAGTAAAATCGTAATCTGAAATTGATGGAGCTTGAGGGGATGTTGTTGGGTGTATTTGCCATGACCTGCAGTGATGGTGGGATTATGGGCAGAAGAGCTCTGTCATGTGAGCTGTCAAAACTGGAGAAGTCTTCATTAATCTCATGGCAATTATAATGACCAAAAAAATTTCTTTACTGCATTTTTAATTGTTGATCTGCTTTTTTATTGGTTTTGGTATTTTTCTATGACAGTTTATATTTTTGTTAAAGCACATTTTTACACAGTGTTATCAGTACCCTTGGTATCAGATGAAATGGAAATGAAAAGTCCCATCCTTCCACTGGAAACATGGTAGGGCATCATTAATTTATTCTAATGACAGGGAGATCAGTTGCAGAATACTGATTTTTACTGGTCCACAAGCAAGGGAAAAAAAACACAATAAAAAATGGTCAAGGATAATGTGTAAATAAAAGCACTTTTTTGGTTTAGTTGACATATGTAATTTGATTTAAATTATTTGTGGTAGTACTGGACATAACAGTAGATTCATAAGCACTCTGTAGTATGATTTGTAAAAATAGAACTATACATTGCATTAAAAACCGATTGGTCTAATTGTGATACTTCATGAACACACGGACTGTTATACACATACCACTAATGCATAAAACATTGCCTGTAAAATGTTGCAGTATCCTGTGTAGAGGTAAAATTTCTCTTTTCCATATTTTACAATTTCATTTCTGCCATACTCTAGTGTTATTTTTGCTCTCCTTTGTTTTGCCTACCTCAAAACTTAGAGTGGACTCAGAAATGCCTTTTAAAGCCTCTTTACCTATGAGGCTAAGTCACTTGGGAGCACTTTTTTCATCTGCTTTAGCTGTTTCTAAGTAGCTAAAGAGTCTTCAACACAATTTTTTTCCATCAGGTGTAATGGCAATAGCAACTAATAAATGTGAATTAAAATCTGTCAAATGCAATTAATAATACACAGAACTATGTGTGTATAAACACCAAATTTGAATTTATGCCAATTAATCAAACTGGGAGGTACCCTGGACTTAAAAAAAAAAGTAGGTATTTAGGTGTAAGTAACTTAATATAAATACAAAAAGCAAGACTCTAATGGTCAGTGAGAAACCATGTGCCGCTGATAACAAACTGGGGAAATAGTTTCATTGTTGCAGCATACCTGTTTTGTAAGTTAATGCTCATTAAAACACTGCTACATACCATGGAAGTTTATAGTTGGTGCTCTTTTTTAATCTTCTTCCACTTACCTTGAGCCACAGATGTTTCTTTTTATCTTGGGTGTAATCTGGGAAGTCATACATTTTGTTCAGAATTGCTGCTTCAAAAGCATAGGAAACATACAATTAAGAGATTTTTTTTTCTTCCTCTAAAATAGTGAAACCTAAAATTTGTAAACTTTTTTTCTTGCACATAAGAAAGGGATCTACAAAAGTAATTCTAAATTTCTAGTTCCAATTGTTTATGAAACAGGGACTAGGACCTGGAGCAATGTAGAGGCATTGCTGTAATTTATGGTTGGTGTGGCAGCTGGAAGCTAGCGGGGCTGCTATTTATTTGCCTATAGGACCCTAAATTGCAATCATTACCAAAATAAGACTGTCCACTCTTTTTTTTTTTTTTTTTTTTTTTTTCTTTTTTTTTTTTTTTTCTTTTTTTTTTTCTTTTTTTTTTTTTTTTTCCCCTGTGGGATTTTTGTATAGGTATGTGTACTTTATGGTGAATTATTAATAGTGGAGTTATTAGAAGTTATTAAAATGCAAATCTCTTGTATGAATCTAGGTGTGACTGACCAATAAACAATTATGTTTAACAGAAAATATACTGAAGGCATTGCCTTTCAGTGATATATTCACATCTAAAAGTGCTGCTGATTGAGATCTGTGGGACAAAAATAAGTTACTTGGAAATCAATAGGGAACACAGGGAACACAGGATTTCCAAGAATTTACCAAATGAAAAACAATTTTTTGCTCAGCTATCCTTTAGACATCTAGGGAGATAAAACTTATTTTCAAAATAATAAAAAGCAATATTGGAAGACTGTATATTTGGCACTTAAAATCCATGTTCTACTGGAAATTCACTACAGGAGTTTTTTTTCTTTTCTTTCTTTCTTTCTTTCCTGAAAAATACAGAAATATGCTTTAGAGTGTTTTGATAAAAACTGTTTATTCTGGGAAAATCGAAGCACAAGAATCTAGGGACAAAGAATACTGTATGGTATGATGAATTTAATAAAAAGGAAATCCAGATCAATCTGACTAATTTGTGTCCTGGATCTATATTAAAAAATTTCACAGATGTTTACTGCATCATACAAAACACTGAAATAACTCCCAATGTGCTTTTGTAGTTGCCTCAGAGTAGAGGCAAAGCCACCTTTATTGCGAATCAACACATGTAAAGTTTCAAAATAGTAAAGAAAGCTGCTAAATCAAACACTTAGCTAGAGAATAGGCAAAGAAAACAAAAAAAAAAAAAATCCAATTATTTTATATTTGTTTAGCTAAATAGTTTTTATGTCAAGGACTGTGGAGAAGAAAATCTCTTTCTTTCTTTCTTTCTTTCTTTCTTTCTTTCTTTCTTTCTTTCTTTCTTTCTTTCTTTCTTTCTTTCTTTCTTTCTTTCTTTCTTTCTTTCTCTCTTTCTTTCTCTCTTTCTTTCTTTCTTTCTTTCTTTCTTTCTTTCTTTCTTTCTTTCTTTCTTTCTTTCTTTCTTTCTTTCTTTCTTTCTTTCTTTCTTTCTTTCTTTCTTTCTTTCTTCCTTTCTTCCTTTCTTCCTTTCTTCCTTTCTTCCTTTCTTCCTTTCTTCCTTTCTTCCTTTCTTCCTTTCTTCCTTTCTTCCTTTCTTCCTTCCTTTCTTTCTTTCTTTCTTTCTTTCTCTCTCTTTCTTTCCCTCTTTCTTTCTCTCTTTCTTTCTTTCTCTCTCTTTCTCTCTCTCTCTTCCTTTCTCCCTTCCCTTCCCTTCCCTTCCCTTCCCTTCCCTTCCCTTCCCTTCCCTTCCCTTCCCTTCCCTTCCCTTCCCTTCCCTTCCCTTCCCTTCCCTTCCCTTCCCTTCCCTTCCCTTCCCTTCCCTTCCCTTCCCTTCCCTTCCCTTCCCTTCCCTTCCCTTCCCTTCCCTTCCCTTCCCTTCCCTTCCCTTCCCTTCCCTTCCCTTCCCTTCCCTTCCCTTCCCTTCCCTTCCCTTCCCTTCCCTTCCCTTCCCTTCCCTTCCCTTCCCTTCCCTTCCCTTCCCTTCTTTGTGCTTTTTTAACTCTGTTCTGTAAGACTGGAAGCAGACAGTACCATATGATAATCTGCACGTTGCTGCTGAGATTTCTGCCAACAACCTCCTCCTGCAAATACAAAAAAGTGCAGCCTAGGCTTTGTCTGCATATGATTAAAAAAAAACAACAACAATTTAAAAAGTCCCCAAATTGACTTTGTCCTGATTGTCTTGTAGTCAGTAGTTGTTCAGATTCTTTTTCTTGAAACTGATCCCCCAGCTGAGAAAAATGTTCCCTTCCTCTGCCCCCAGAATTCTTTGTAATTTGTTGTATACCCAAAACCACAGCTGCAGACATAGTTCAAAGAGCAGAAGTGGTACAGCCCTCAGGCTTCCTGTGGTTGCTGAACTTTTGGATTCTGGAATGTGCCCCAAACACTGCACCAAGCCCCCAGGTGGCTCAGAGGATGGTCCACACTTCTCAGTGAGGACTCTGATCACTTCAGCATCTCCTCTTTGAACTATCAGTGTATACTGTGGAGACAAAGTGCACAGAGCAGTCACAGGGGCCGTCAAAATCCTTTACATGCCAAGGTTTTCTTCTTCTTCAGATTTGCTGCAGTGCAAAATTTGGGATGTATGGAAGCAGTTAGTCTCATTGGAATATGAATATTTGGACAGTTTGATTAAGAGCGCCTTAACTGAATGGAGCTTCAATGAGTTTTGGGCAGGCAGGTGAGTAGTCTGGAGTGGGCAACAAACAGGTCTAGAGGCAGGACTGGCAGGTTTTTGGGAGTCACTGAAAATGACTAAATGAGGGAGATGAGGTCTTGTGAAAGTGGTGCAGTGTTAAAGATAGACAGTAAGGCATTCTTTTCCTTTAAAAATGAGTGCTTATCAATAAGCAAATATCTTAGGGCATACCTTATCTTAAATATCGCTGGGAAAAATAAAACACAATATTAGATAAATGATGAAATATTTTCAGAGTTATTTCAAATAGTGTTAGAGATATGTGCATAAGGAAAAAAAAAAGATGTCACAGATACATGACTATTCTTAGATCTGTACCAAAACCTTACTTTTTTTTTTTTGTTGTTTTTTTTTTTTTTTTTTGTTTTTTTTTGTTTTTTTTTTGTCTCAGTCTGCATTTCTCAGCCTCTAGGATATGCAGATATTTCTGCACCAATATGGTAAGGAACCTAATTTGTGCAAACTATATCTGCAGGCCAGTCTTTACATGCCAACTGTTTTAGTTATATACTAACATTTAACTTTCTCTTTATGCATATTTTCCTCAAAATGGCTCTTCTAGTCATACCAAACTCCCACCAGAATTTTTTCAAGCTGTAACTGAAGTTGCTGGCAGTCATTTAGATGAATCCAAGCTACAGTTTCATTTGCCTCTCTCTAATTTGAAGTTTCTAATGTTCTTGAAAGGTAGCTAGGTGGGTCATCTCCAAGAATGTAAATTAAAAAAAAAAAATTATGGGTGTCACAGTGCCGACTAAAATGTGTTTGCCTACTATCCATGCCATTTTGCCTGCACTAAGTATGCATTTCTCATAAATCTGTGGCTTGAAAGCTGTGCCTTGCACCACATATTGTGTGGATTAAAACTATTTGCACTTGACTCTAGAAGCAGAAGAGGCTGACTGTTTTATAGGGTCAGGCCTTATATTATTCAAGCTGCAGCTTGAATGTAGTTTTTCTCTGTGGGTCAGCAACAAATACAGGTGAATATGGTAGGGCTTAAATAAAGCCATTGGAAAGAAATTATGTCAACATATATAACAGGCTTAGCATTGTACAGCTTCTCCCACCGGGAAATCAAAGTGAGACTTTGGCTACATGAAACATATGTTGTAGGTTTTACATGGCTCTCTTTCAGTGAAACACTAATTTTATTTTTGGCTATAACTCTGTGATTGAAGGTGATGCAAAAAGAATGGCTTAATGCCCAATATTAGATGCTTAAATACTTTGCTGAACTGGAGAACAGTGTCCTTGAGACATTCTGTGGAGCGTCTGAATCCCAAAACAGCCCTAAATAAATCTACTCAGTCACAAAGACAATTTTTAACACAGTACAGTATGTAATATTAGACTTGACGTTTTTATATACACATTATTGCTGAGATACAGTTGCTGTGGGAGGTGTAATTTAGAATTTTCCAACCCTGCACATTCAAAAATCCCTGCCACAGCATTACGCTAATATGTTTACAGTAATATATCCTTATTTTATTTATCTAAGTGTTGTATTGTATATCCCTTTATGGAGGTCTATAAAAAGTATCTCATTAACCCTATCCACATTACCCAATTATTTGGGTTTTTACGGTGAGGGATGAATGTCATCTTTAATGATCATATGCCTAATTAAATTGTTTAATTTACATTTATTGATGTTCCTATTTCATTCATTTTGGAATAAAAGTAAAAAAACCTGCCAACAGTATTTGCTCATAACAATACTTTTAAGAAAAATATTAAAGTAGTTAATTTCTTCTGAGAATTTGCTTGATCAGATAAAGATGTACTTTCTCTCTTTTGACTCTGCATATTGAGGAAATAGGGTTGTTTAGATTTAACAGAAACAAGTCTGCATCTATCACATCTTAAAATAACTTTCAGACATATGGCATAGTGCATAAATAATTGATTTCATCAGGGCTTATGTCAGGGTACAACACAAACAGTTAAGGTTCTTTTGGCTTGAACTAACAGATGTACATGAAAATAAATGATATTACATAAATAGGTGCATTTTTTCATATCCTGTTGACACTGCCACTGGCTTTCTTATAGAGAAATTAGATCAATTGGGGCATTAACAATATGAAACATTTGAATTTTGTCACAAACAGACCTCTATCAAAGAGTGACTTAATCAGCAGCAGAGAATAGAATGAATGTCCTTGAAAAACAGTGGTGCTGACTGATAATCGTGGCACTACCAGGCCTTATGGGGACTGACAACAGGCTTGCTCTGGTGGGGTCTTTGCTCCTCAGCCTGCTTTGCTTGATGTCTGCTTTGACACATGCTTTAGAGATGTCCGAAGCACCCACGTAACTCTGAGGCTTCACAGTGTGCATGTCCCTTCACCAATACAAAACTGGGAAGAGTCTGGCTGGGTGGAGGAACAAGGAAAGAGAATTCAGCATGGAGAGGAGAAAACACTGAGACCAAAAACTGCTGCAGAAATCCTCTCCCTCCTTGTTTGACTTGTGGTCTGAACAGCAAGATCATCATTATCTCTGTACCGTGTCCCAAAACGACTTATTTTCTCAAAGGAGAAATGCCTGGCAGTAGGGACACCCTGGCCCCTTGCTACCCTTTTCAACTGCAATATATATTGATGTATTTAATTTATATTGATGCTGCTTCTTACTTGCCTTTTTTTAATCCCTGCAGCTGAAACTTGTGAGACTTCATTGCCATCCTCATTTGAGGCCTGGGAGCAAGCACATACCTGTGGCTATGGATACAGTGAAAGGATAGATGCTGCCCTTTGTCATGGCAATGCAGGGCACTAGACTGGGCAAAAAAACCTGCCTTTTTCTCTGGAATAGGTGAAAGCCTACCTGTCTGGGTGTCTCAGAGTTGACCTTTAAGTTGGAGAAATTCAGACATGGAAATACATGTTACTGGTTAGAAAAGTGGTGGTAGGGTCCAAATTATACTCACATCCAGAATAAAAAAAAAAAAAAAAAAAAAAAAAAATAAAAAATTCAATTTTATTTTCAGTTTTATTTTTGTCTCATTTTTTCTCCTTTTACCCAAAGGAGATGTTTCAAAATATTCATAAAATATGTACAATTAGCAGAGAAGCTTATATTTTGGGGAAAAGCAACCTGCTCAATAAATTCTTGACAGCAGATGTTTAGCTAAAAATTTGAAATTCCACAAGCAACATATTCTGATTAATCTTGAATATGATAAAAATAATTGTATGTGAGATGAAGTTCATAGCATACAACAATTTCTATCATTTATTCTCCTCCGCCCCAAAGTCAATAGTATGTGTTGAAAAAAACACCAGAAATAATCTCAGAGTTCAGCCTTTCTATATGGAATTGAAATTTTCAAGGCTTACATTCTCAAAAATGAGAGTTGTTTATAAGAGTTTTTAAATGAAAACAGGCTAGAATTTGAATGATTGTAAATGTTTTTTCTTCCCAAAATGCTGGTTGCAGAAACAATACCTGTTTTAGTTTAAAGTATGTATTCATGTCATATGGTTTCACATAATTTATTTCAATTAATAGTAGTGGCCAGCCATATCAGTAGTGGCCAATCATCTCTTTGGCTTTTGGCTTCAAACAACCTTGTGTGAATTCATAAAATGATGAAATCATGGAATGCTTTGGTTTAGAAGTGACATTAAAAATTATGCTTCCAACCTCCCTGCTGTGGGCAGGGACACCTTCAACTAGACCAGGCTTTTCAGAGCCCAAATCCAATCTGACCCTGAACATTTTCAGGGATGGGGCATCCAGAGCTTCTCTGGGCAACTTGTGCCAGCAGATGTCTGGGGGGTTGAAGTCCCCCAGCAGGACAAGGGCCTGCAAACACAATGCCTCCTGTCGCTGAAGCAGGATGTTCATCACCAGAGAATGGGTATTATGTAAGGCAGTGTGTCAAAGAGCAGGAAATCACACAGCTGTGGAACCTTCTTCCTTTTGCAGGAAAAGCCATGGAAATGGACAAGGACCTTGGATCTCATGCCACTGAGATTTGAACATGTCTGAGGATGGAGATTCCACAAATACTCTGCAGCCCTCATTACCCACTGCAGTCCCCTCACAAGGCTGTGTACAAGAGTAGCATGCCCCATCTCTGTCCTTATCCTCATCTGCTTCACCTACTAACCCCCGGGCAGAACCAGCCCAGCCCTTCTCTTCTACATGGTCTGCTCTGGCTCCAGCCATTGTGGGGACCTTCCAGCAGATCATATCCAAGACTTTGCCTTGTGCCAGGATCCCAAACCTTGGACCTGAGGCACCAGTATAGTCTCACTCATGCTGAGTAGCAGGTCAAAACAGGGTCATCCTTACTGCTGCTGTGACTGAGCAAAGAGAGCCCACCTTTGGCATATTTTGCTGCAAAGGATCCTTGCAGACTCTTTCTGCCTACCAGAACTCCTTAGTCTTGTATACACGGTTCCTTTGGGTCTTTGTCAGAGCTTGTATTGACCTTTAACTATATTCTGTATGTGCAAGGCGTTGCATTTGCCCTCACAGAACCTAAGGTGGCTGATTGTTGTCAGCCAATTTCTCAGTCTTTCAGAGGTCCTCCTGAATGGCTGCACTGCCCTTCAGATTATTGGCTGTTCCCCAACCCCATCCTTCCCTCTACCAGTATGATATCAGCTGCAAATTTATTGAAAGCACACTCTGTCCTACAATCTAGGTTGTCTATAAAAAACATTTTATGGTTTTTCCTCCAAGTCCCTTGCTGGATGCCACTAGCTACTAATAACCAATAGAGCTGACACATCTCTTTGAGCCATCCAGTCTATTTTCCGCACAATTTCTCATTTACTTATCAGTTCGTATCCTGCCAATTTGTCCTGCCAATGTTGCTAACAGAAATCATGCCATCTTGCTAAAGGCGAGGTGGGCACTATCCCTTGTCCACAGCACCAGTCATGTCATCACAAAAAGCAATCAGCTTGATGAGGCAGAATTTGTCCCTGACAGTTCTATGCTGGCTATTCCTAGTTAACTTTTTGTCTTCCATGTGCCTGAAGGAAGCTAGTTTCAGTTTTTATGGCTGAATTAATACCCTCGTGATGAGATCAGCTTTGAAGATGCAGACAGAAGTTTGACAGATGGTTGTCCTGCAACCCAATTCCTTGCATTTCAGCAGCTAGGTCTCACTGGGGAAAATTCAGAATTGTCTTAAATAGTAATTATCCTTCAAATTTATTTATAATAGACTAAATTAATCTCAGTTGTTGAGAGTGTACACACCACATGATGCTTTACTGCAGCAGCAGACCAAGGAAGTTAGGAAACATAATTACTAGTCTCTCCTGATTTTTATTTCTGCGAAAATAAAAATTATAAGGTATTCAAATAACTCAGTATTGGAAGTTATCCAAATAAATCAGTAAGGGAGTCCTAGCCAAATGAAGAGATAAATGAAGAGATCTGTATCTTGAGGCTATAACTCCAAACTGTTCTGGGGGTAGGAGACATGCATTGCTGGATTACATTTCATGTAACGTCTGCATGTAGTGTTCTCTGAAGTCTCTCTCAAGGAATGTAGTAAGAACCAATCAACAGAAAAAGTGAGAATGAAACATGCTGTTACTCTATGTTAAGACAAAAATCAACCCAGAGATGCAGTCCTATAGAATTTCTAAAATTCCTGAATTAAAATAGGACATTCTAATTTGAAATTTCATTCTTCTGCTAAAATCAATGTAGTTGATAAGAGTTCG
Organism: Chamaea fasciata; assembly: GCF_029207755.1. Taxonomy (NCBI): domain Eukaryota; kingdom Metazoa; phylum Chordata; class Aves; order Passeriformes; family Sylviidae; genus Chamaea; species Chamaea fasciata. The sequence continues at coordinate 47,273,872 of NW_027094089.1, read as the reverse complement.
CATTTATTCCTTTGTGCCTCCTTGCCTGACTCTACACTTATTGTATGTCATAGGTCACTGAGTGAGCTGTGGAGCTGGGCTGCCAATGTGCACTGGATATTCACACCCCGTATGCTTCATTGTTCTTAAAACAGATGTTATAGGCCATACTATAAGTCTAGCATTGGGGCTTTATCACCCTTTTCCTTGGGGCATCAAATGAATATGAGTATGGAACTTGGAATCCTTCTCACTGGTTTTTATCTATGGGTCTCTCTAGAAAGCCTCTTTGCAAGAGCAGGTGGGTAAAATATTTTAATTTCCTGACTTTACTAAAGTAACATATGTTGACAGCACTGCACTATTTTCATGATCAGGTCAGGCTCAAAAGCAGGGAAAGCTTGCAATAAACCATAATATATGCTAATAGTCAACCTTGATATCTGACAGACTATGAAGATTCTTTGCTGGTCTCACTTTTAGTGTTCATGAAATATAAGTTGAGACTGAGAACTGATACTTCTAGCCCAAAGTTCACAGCTGTAAGAAGCTCTGTCCTTATATGCAGATGAAAATAATAATAATAATAATAATAATAGGCTTGTTGGCACCTAGGTGTCAATTTTTCCCTTGCTGAATATAAAACTGATCGAGATAGATACTTTTGATGGATCTGCTGCAAGAAAAATAGTCTGTCCCAAGAAGAGAAGGATTCTCAGTTATTATATTTCCACTACAAAGAATTCCAAAATGAGTGGGCAGTATAAATTTTCTGCATGAGCTTTGAAATTAAATTAACAGAACATTTCATTTATGGCAGAACATGTGTAGCTATATTACAGAGACTCAGAGAACATAATTTGTCAATTAATACACATTAGTAGATCTGGATTGTATATTTGGCTTCCCAGGCTCCTAACTCAGTGTTACGTATTCATTGAATCATTCCCTCTGCTATTTTTTTTATTGAATATGCTCCACTCATCTCAACAGGGAGGAGACCTAAGGTTGTTTACCTTTCTTTATGCGGAAAGTAATGGGAGAATTGTTGAATCTGCCTTCACATTACAGTCAACAGTCAAGTTCCTCTAATACTAATAATCTAAAATGATGTAAAAATCTTCATTGTCCACTCATGTTCTGTACCTATATATGGGCAGTCCATTGTCAATATATAGAAGGAATAAACAAATTTATTTTTCTGTTGCACTTCCGTGCACTCTGGATAAATCACAGAAACCCAGGACATGTCCAGAGTACTTCCTCCCTTGACCTCAGTGGGCATAATTATTTAGTTGCTTGTAAACTGATCCAATACTGGCAAAAATCATTAATGAAGGAGGTATTTTCAAAAAAGGCCTCATGTTCTATTAATCTTGCAACTTGTTAGTGTGGATTTGTTTGAATAGAGATTTGATTATTCTTAGAGAAAGAAGTATACAAAAAGTAGACACTTACAGAATGATGTTTTCTGTCAACATGCTAACACAGAAATACTGGACTGTTACCACATTTAACAATTTTTTAACACTGGTTACTGTTAGCTGTTCTAGATACTTTAAAGGTCACCAAAAAAATAACCTGTCCTTTACTAAATAGCTTCAAAAGAACTTCTTGGAAATGTGTGCCAAGACAGGACCAATACGCTGTCATGGAGACTCCAGCCACGGAGGTGCAGTGCTGTCTTGGAGCCATTTTGCGATGATATGATCAGGGTGAGCCTGGTTCTGGGTGCCAGATCAATATGCACACCCTCTCATGCTTATCTTCTGACCCTCCCCAAAACACATTAGTCAAAAAGCACCAAAGACTTTGGGTCCTAGATCTGATTTGTGCCTTTTAATATGTGGATGGCACAGGGTTATATTTTTAAAAATATCCATTTATTTTAAGAGTTAACCTTCTTGTTATATCACTTAGTTTTCCTATGTGATGATGAATACTGCTTTTGCTCTTTACCATGTCCTCCATTTCTGTGTGTTTATCTGTCTATTTCTGCAGTGTAGGTAGAATATAACAACTCTAGCATTTTACATCTGCCCAATGTAAGGGAAGTAACATTTTATAAATTAATGATTTTTTTTAAAACAAAAATGTAGCCTTGTTAACTAGATCATATATTTTCCCCTTATAATTTAAGCAAGGACATACAGAATGTATTCAATATGTGGTATAATCTGCCAGCAGAAACATCAGATTTCTTGTTATCTTACTATATATATCATTTGCATATGAAATGCCAAAAGATTTTAAAAATATATATAATATTTCCTTCACATGACTCTTTGGTTTAAATTGAAAACAAATATTTTTCTAATTGATGAAGTCTAAGTCTTACAAAAGGTAAAGTACCATGTCAGAATAAGGAATTGCCTCTGCATGATTATACAAAACTCAATACAATTAGGTTTGGTTTCTTCCTGGTTTAATTTAATTGATTCCCTAAGGAGAGATCCATTCACCAAATTTAATTTAGCTGTAACACAAATTAATGAATATTTTCCAAAAAGAAAGCTTAAAGAGTTTGTTGGGGCTTAGGTTTGTTCCTTTTTTTATTCTAAAGAATTTTTTCCCCATAGGTTACTAAGGTCACTAAGTATTGGATACTTAAGAGTACTTGACCAAAACAAAGGTGGCCAAAGCTCGGAGGGGGAGATAAAGGGAGTTTTGGGGCAGGTAAAGGACGGAGCTGGAGGCAGCTTCTGCCCTCTGTTTTTTCGGCGTTCAGGGATAGAGAACAGCTGGGTTGCTGCTTGCTGAGAGAGGAGTTCACTGTCTCTGGAGGGGTCCAGCCCTGGGAGGTCTGCCATCACCTGCTCGCCTGCCCCGGAATTCTGAGCTTCTCTGTCTGCCCTGCTGGAGCTGGGCCAGCCCTGCCCCGCCGTGAGGGTTTCTTCGGCGCGGCTCCTTTTGCTACAGTGTGACCCTGCACCCCCTGCCCTGCCAGGACACCCTGCCATTCCAGCCACCAGCCCGGTACTTTTCCACTGCTTCCAGCTTGGCGCTCTGAGGATCCTTCAGGGGCACCGAGACTAAACTGCCCTGGGTTTTTGTGAAGCAAAGCTCTCAAGGTTCTTGGTACTGTTTTGTTAATTATGCTGTAGTTGTTGTTTTTGTTTGCTTTGTTATACATACTGGTAAAGAATTGCTATTGTTTATCCCCAAATCTTTGCCTAAAAGCCTCCAACTGAAAATTTATAATTGGAAAAAGGTGGGGGGTGGGGGTGGTGGTTTACGTTCTCCACTCCAAGGAAAACTCCAGTTTTCCGTGGCAGATATCTGTCTTCCCAAACGGAGACAGAGTTGAAGACATAAGTTGAAGACATATCATAAGCTTCCTATTTTCCGCCTTACCTTCTTAACAACTTTATTGTTTTGGTTCAATTGAAACCTGTAAGGCGAAAATGAGAGCTCTGGAAATGTTCCTGGTTTCAACCTTAGAGAAAGAGTTTACTTATTCATTGAGCCACAATCCTAATCCTGCTGAAACCACAGGGCCTACTCCCTAGGGCTACCCCCAGCCCCAGCAGCATCACCGCTGGGACTCTGCCTGCCCCGGGCAGGGCTGCACCAGGCTCTTGCTGCAGGCACACACAGACCTGTTGGCTCCTCTCTTCCTGTGCCCTGGTACATCTGCCTGCACATTGCCTGCAACTCTCAGAGCAATGTCCAGATGATAGTTATCCAAGCCTGATGGAGTGCAACTGCATCTAGGCAGTGAGGAGATGCTCCTGCTGCTCAGTGAGCCCATAATGGGCAAGGAATACAAGAGAAGTGACCACTCTTCATTATCTACATGCAAGAAACCTGTACTGCAAGTCCCACTTCTGACTTTCTGTGTGATACAAAACTTGTGTGTCATCACTAATATTCAGAACCTTCAGAAATAAGACTCAAAAGGAAGAGATATCTTTTTATCCACACAATAAGATTTTGATGAATGGCTTATATTTTGTGTCCTTTTCTATATTAACTGGGAATTAGATAATATACTTTCTTTAGAAAGTTTCTAATGAAAGCATTAAATGTTCCAGGATTTCAAGGGAAACACATGATCTGGAATCCCTGCTTGTGTCACCAGTTCTAGTGACACTGAAAGATCTATGACTAATATATATGGAACAGATGTTTTTCTCCACTTTTAATCCAGTGTACGCTCTGGCAAGTGTCTGCTTCTGGAGAAACTGAAGGAAACTTTTCTGGGAATAAAGCAAAAACATGACACTTTCATCATGTGTTGAGAGATGTAATTTACCTCTACAAACACAGATTAGGTAGATATACAGACTTCATATCTATATTCTCTGTCAGATGGATACTCTTCACAGTCTAAAAATGAAGGTGTAAGAAAGGTATAAAATAAATGTATAATAAAAAGATATGAACCTCTAAGATTGCATCATTCAATAGCACAAATTGAAATGCAGGAGTTTAGGAGAGAAAGATAAAATCTTCAGACATGCAATTTTTTTTTTTCTGGAAGGTGAAGAAAATATAGTTTATACCTGCCTAAAGATCTCACATTTCTTTTCTGTGGCAGTGTTAAATGAACAGCTCTGCATAAACACAGGACTTTCTAATCCTGATTTGCTTTATAAATCTGTAGATCGGTAGCAGCTTGAGCCCTTCCAGAAATGTAAATATCATCCTGAATAAAGGTGTAACAGTGTGGTCTGTTTTTCTGTAAGCTCAAGGTTTTGCTATTTTTGATCTTTGTTTTTAAACTGCAGACCATCTAAGTCACAAGGCTGTAGATATTTTTGCATTTTGTAACCCTGTGTGAGGCTAATGACACAAATGCCTTTGTGAAGGACAGCTACCAGCATCAGTGGTTTGGGACCAATGACTCAGTCATTGCCTTGTTGGAGACAGAGTGTGGCAACCTGCATTTTCATCACAAATGAGCAGGAGAAGCAGCATATTATGCAAATATTAGCACTTTAACAAAGCTTTAGGCAAGGCTGATATGAACAAAGCAGTGAGGAAGAAGAGTGGTGCAAGCCAGGGCTGTGTTCCCTGACGCTGTTCACAAACCCCTCAAGTGTGCAGCAGCTGCACCGGGGATGAAGGTGTGCAGGGGTCAACACCACTTGGCATTCTGATGAGCAGGGCAGTTTATCCATCATGACTAATGAAGCGTGCTGCAGGGCAGTGGGGGAGAGGCTGAGCAACACGGACCTGCAGGGACCAGGTGTGCAGGGGCCACGACCTGCTCACAACTATTTATCTGAGATGGCGAGGGCCAGGATCTTACGGAAATAAAGACAGTGTGAGCCTGAGAATTGCTAAAGACTCTGTTCCCACAGCTTCTTTATGCTTTTGTGTAGCCTTTGTGTAGCTGGCAAGGTAAATTTCACCATGTGCTGATCAGGCTGCACTGAAACCAAATGCTCTGCAGCAATCCTTGGTCATGACAGTCATGAATGGCATGGCACAGAGCAGAGCCTGGGTGTGTTGCTGAAGAACGACTAAACTACAGTAGTAAGCAGAATCAGGATCAGTGTCCCTGTTCAGTTGTCAAATCCACTTGCTAGATTTAATCTAAACTAACTGGGATTTACTCAAATGCCTGTGTATGTGAGCTTGCAATGCACTTATCTGGACACTAGGGTCAAGGACCATAAAACAAGTACTTGGTGTTTAGGATTATATGTTCTTGCCTTTAAGCATTCTTTCTTGAAATTATTCAAATCTAGGCCTTCCCACTGGCTGAAAATATAGAGAGAACAAACAAACTTGCATATAAAATCCTCTTTTGTGGTGTTTTCTGGAGAAGTACTTGAGAAGAGTGAAAGAGACTTATACAGTTTTGTTTTGGTTTTTTTTTGGTTTGTTTGTTTTTGGTTTTTTTTTTTCTTTTTTTTTTTTTCTTGTCTTATTCTTCTAAGAAAGCTGGGAATAGTGGTAATAGCTAATAGGGTAAAATAAAAATGGATTTCTTAGCCCAGAAGGTAAACCTTTGTATATGGGAGAAATTTTATAACAGTTTATGGTTATTCTTATAAAAATAGTACTTTGAGTAGAACTAATGCAAATCCTGACAGTGGTTTTTCATTTAAAATGTCCAGAAATAATGCAGAGTTGTCTTTTTTCTTTTTATTTTTTGGGGTTCGGGGGGGGGTTATGTTTGGGGGGTTTCTGAGGGTTTTTTTCCCAGTTAGTTAGAATCAGTAAATCTGGTCTTTCTATTATTGTTTTAAACTAATAAGAATTTATTTTTTGAAAACAAATAAGTTCCTATGGCTTGGGAAATAAGGGCATTTATGGGTATTTAAAACTGATTTATATTTGTGTAGTTTATTATCCTTCCTGTACAGACACCTTTGTAGTGGTATAAAGCGTCCACACTAAGACAGTAATCCCTTTAACATGTCTGTAAAGGAGGTCAGCTTTCTATAACAGACAAAATCTGAATAATTTCTTCAGTTTTCACAAAATTGTATTTAAAGCATAAGTGCAACATTCAGTGGAGATATTAAAGTGTTAGAAACAAGGTTATATCTACACTGCAGTGCCTGACTGGAACTGCAGGTACAGCTGAGCTTTCCAAAGGGCAGTTCAGTGCAAGCTGATTTATCTTCCAGGTCATGCTGGTGTCTCAGCTGCTGTGAGCAGAGGGGCAGGTGTTGAGGGTCTATACTACACCTCAGTTCCTCTCTTTTGAAGTTAGACAAGTGTAGTTTTCTCAAAGGGATTTTCCAGATGCCATTGTTATTTTGGAAGTCAAGAATAGAATACCTTTTGCCTGCAGGGTGAAAAAACATGTTTTTATTTTTGGCTTGGAACATTTATATTTTTTTTAATAAAAGTCAAGTTTCCATTAACAAGCATAGGTTATGAGTAAATTGCCTGAGGAAGGATGTTCTAGAACAGTTTGCAGTATAAGCAGTGTGTAAAAAGCATCCCATATCCAAACTAAAACCCTTGTAATCTTCTTTTTTGTTTGTGGGATGAAGAAGAGTTATCTCTGACCTGCTGTGGGTGTCACATCTGGAATATAAAAACAGATGGCTTCAAACAAAAGAGCTGATATGCATGATGTGCAAATAAAAAGCATTTCTCCTTGTACTTTTGACTACATTCAGCAATAATTAACATCACTGGAATAAGCAAGAAATGTTACATTTGTTTGTGCTGAAAGAAATATTTATGTGAATATTTTTTTGTTTATATCAGCATCTGTACAGTTTAAACAATCTGTATTTAGATGTCACACTTCAGGTTATATCTCCTTCTGCTAAGAGCATGAGAGAGTGTGTTTGCCATGTGAGATACTGTATTCTAAATAATTACAGCAATAATTAAAAAAAGAAGGAAACAGAAGTTTGGGAAGATGGAGGGATAGTTCAAGAATCACATAGTAAATCATGGTAGAGCTAGGATAAGACTTAGATTTCTAGGTTCTGGCTTAGTAATCATATCTACTGTATATGCTGCTTCTCAATGCATAACATGAACAAGCAGTACTTTTTAAAAATGAATGCACTAGATATTCTGGTATTACTGACTTAAACTAAATCCAAGGAACATTTAAATCTGTGTAACCAAGACTTAAAAGTTATCCCTAGTACAAGAACTGACAGAGTAGTTAGGTTTTCAGGTCTGTGAGCACAGAAAATTCACTAAAAGGTCCCTGTCACTAAACCAGGAATGTGCCTTTTGAGAGGAATTTCACAATAAATACTTTTCCTGAAGTATTTGCAGATGCAAGAAGTGGAACAGGGGACACTGAAAATGTGTTTCCTTTACCAGACAGTTTTAAACACTAATAAACAAAACTAATAATCTTTCCATGACTATTGCTGGACATGCTGATGCCTAGCATCAGAGGCTACAGTGATGACAGATTTAGAGATTAGAAAATGAAACATACAGAATATTTTATGGAAATCAGGGGACTGCCTTTGTTCAGCAGGGAAAAGTCAAGGCCCTAAGTATCACACAGGAGTTGTATTTACATTTGCCTCTTCAGGGACTGCAGGAAGCTGGATGCTTTCAAGGCATCTGGGAATTTTCTTGGTCACATTGCCTTCAAGGGTCTTGTACTCAGCCTTAGGACATCCTGCCTGCATTATCTGCTCACCAGTGCAGTACACATGGTTCCTCTTTTCTGGGAAACCTTCATACCCATGACTTGCTTTGCAATGGCCACAGGACAGCTCCTGGACACCAAGTACAGGCTATTTCCATGCAGCTGTGCTGTGTTAGAATAAGCTGCTCCATGCACACTTTAAACTGAACAGGATGTGCCAATTCATTTACAGGGTAACCAGTGAGATTGCCCTGGATGAACTCCCCAGGTGTTCCTGTTGCTAGCAGAGGAGGAGTCACAGCAGGAGTCAGTTAGCTGTTTTATCAAGGCACTTCCAGCAGAGCAGTGCCTGTGGGGACACAAAGAAGGAAAACACTTGAATACTTTTGAAAGTCTGGCTTGTTTTTTAAGAGCCTACATGGAATTTAAATGCCTCTGAAAATAAGTTCACCAAGCACAGAGACTTAACACAATTTCTTTATGTTTGGGTATCACCAATTAGGGTACAAATACAGCTAAGCAGGGGTCTGTTGCAGTCTTTTTGTAAAGACAACGAAGTGGTGTCTCAGTTTCACAGTAGAGTCAGAGGTAAAGATAACCACCGCAAACAATATTAAAGTAATCCTTAATTATTTCTTTCCTTTTTCTGGATTTCCTAGGTGGCTAATAATTTTGACGTAAGAGACTAACGAAGTGTCTGATTTGAAAGCTGTTAAAGTGGCTTGGATTTCAGAAAGAAAGAAAATTTGCTCCCAACTTTGTATTATTCAGTCAGACTGGTTGTCTTTGCTAGAGCAGACTTATGCAGAGCACCTCTTTTAGAAAGTGGTTTCAGTACTAGTGACACTCATCTTGGTTGAACAGGAAACAAAAGATGATATTTTCAATGTATCCTGGCAAAATTACATCTGACTGGTAATTTAAATTAATATACTAACTTTGCATGCACACATATTCCTAACTTGCCATTTAATTTTAATGACTAAAGTGAAAATTTGTACCATCTGGAAACTCTCACTTTATTTTTCCCCATGTCTTCTGAGGTAGGTTATTTAATTACTTGGCAAGTGGCCTGCCTAATGCCACTACATCTTCTTAATAATTTGTATTCAAAAAATGAACTCTTGTCTGACTGATAGTTCCTTTGAGGCAGGAAAGAGAGCAAAGGAAACAGTTTTAGCTGAAAAAAAGTAAGCATCTTGTGAATATGTTGCTGAAGCACTTGTTCTAAATTGTGTGTCCACAGAGACCTGTATTAATGATCCAAAATACCAGAGCAGGATGAAAAATTACTTAAATGCTGCTGCTGTTTTGTAGCTTACAATACAGTCAGAGATAGCTGTCAAACGGAAAGGCAGGGCGGTGAGTAGGAGCAAAAGGCTGCTCGAGAGGAGAGGTGTATGAGAGCTGGGGAAGCACTGGGCTTTGCAGGTGGAAGGGAATGCAGGCTTCAAGTGCAGGTGTGTGTGCAGTTCTTCAGGCCAAATTCACATAACTGCAGTCTCTGTTGCCTCGTTTAAACAGTACCCAGTTTTGGGAAAGGTTTTTCTACAAGCAGTTATTTTCCCCACACTCAGCCAGCGTGTCAGAAATCACACTGTTTTCTTCCTTTATTATTGCATCTCCTTATTATGTATATTGCTTAGTTTAAAAGAAGGATACTCTTTTCCCCTTACTACTGCTGCATAGCAGTTTATTAAAAAAAAAAAAAAAAAAAAAGAGGGGAGGATAAGGCAGGATTTTTTAAAAAACCTTCACTATACCTGTTATTCTGACTTTTTTCAACTTGTGAGTGTACTTTTGGAAATCTATTACAAAAGTAGTTCATTTTGACTTCACATCCTTCTTTCCCATGCAGTCACATGCATGTAGTTTCAGTCATGTAAAGATAATTTCCTTTTGATAAGGATGTTTCATATGTCAGAAGAAGGGTCCATGGAGTATTTAGGGTGTTATAGGACTTTCCCATAATACTTACATGGTATTCTTCCCCTGTTTTGCAGTGAAGTTTTAGTTCAGCTCTTCCTGTCAGAAACCTGAGTTAAACCACAATAGGGTACTTGTACTACTTGTGAGCAATAATTCAGCAACATGGTGTTAATTTCTGAAGAGAGGGTTTGCATCTGTGATGCTTTAACGCCTGCCAGCAGATCAGAACAATGCAGACACTCACAACAGGACGAAGCTTGTCACAGTAGCAGTAACTTTTCATGGAAATGCTGAAGTGAAAAGAAGCTATAAAAACTATAAATACACGTGTACCTGTTGGCAAGAAGACTAAGAGGAGTATTAGCCTAAGGAGGTAAAGTATGCTTTTATCGTTAGCATTTGCACCTTACCTTGGCACCATATCAGAGCTGAAGAATGTATGTCTGAGACTAGACAATATATGTTTCTGACACAAAACATGATATAAAGAAGTTTCCATCACTGCTAAGTCTAGGATTAAATTACTTTCCAATGGACTAAAATTTGGTCAATTATAAAACTTTATAAATATTTATTACATTTCTTAACATTTTTAAATATTTAGTGGTAATTTAAGTCAATATTTTGAAAGAGTTTTGAAAGGAGGTGACTAAAACCTGTGATGAATTTGGTAGATTTCTGATTACATACACACTAGTTCATATAAAATAACTACAATACCTTGGGCTTTGAATTTTTCTTTCCCAATAGCATTTTTTAAATTGTACACACTCGGTCTGAGCCAGCAACTGAAAAATGTTACTTTTTTTTTTTTTTCCCTTTTTCTATCCTTATTAGCATATAGAATTTTTTTTATTCAGGTATTTATATTTATTACCTTACAGAAAGACCTGTTTGTATTCATTCTCTCTCTTGTTGTGTAATCTAAACTGCTTTTGTAGGACAGACTCTGCTCATTGTAAAAATTCCCCTTTACATTTTTCTTTGAATCAAAATAATCAAAAATTTTAAGCTAGCCATTTTACTTATTAAATTATAATTTCACATTTCTAGCTAGAATTCTTATTTATATGATATGAGTCTTATAAGCCCCAAATTCTGGAGAACTGTATTGGTTATTTACCAAGGACTTTTTTAGTAACTGTTTATCCAATCAGCAAATGTTAATTAGTTGCTCTGGCTTTGTTTTAAATCCATGACTCTGTTGACCTAAAATAAAAGAAAACCATGAAAATGAGTTGAAATTGACCTTTGCTAAGGTAAAGAGGTGAAGCAAAATGATGCTATTGCTTTTTCTTTTCTGCTATAATGTAAGAAAGCAATCTAAATTAATTATTATTCTGTCACTGTGCTAATGGCTATTTAGCCCTTACAAATGACAGTCTCCACTAAAACATGGACCTGGCCCACAGCCTTAACACTAAATCTATTGTTTAAATTTTGTGCTAATTTCAATCAGAATGGAAAATTTGGTACAGTGTCATTATTTTGATTGATTACAGACATACATAAAAACCTTTGAAGTTTAATACCTTATATCTTTGAAGTGGGGTATTTTGAGAGATTGAATATTTTCATTTAATAGTTTCAATAACAAGGTTTTAAGAAGGTTTTTAAAAACAGCATGTTAAGCAAAAAATCTACATACACTGTGTTCCACTATCCCAAATGAATTTCTGCTAAAGAATTGAAACCTTGCTGCTGAACTGTAGACAGTATCTGCATAGATATCAACAAGTGTCAGAGAATACAGACACATTGCAAATACTTCCACCTGCATATGAGAAAAAATACACATGGAAATGCCACAATCTCCTCATTGGTTTGTTTTTTTTTTTTTTTTGGGGGGGGGGAGCTGTGAAAAAAACCTATGCTCGCTCAGCATGAGCTGTTTTGTTACAGCCTGTCCCATGTTCTGTAGTGATAACTTCAATGTACCTTTTAATCCACGGGGGTGATTACTGCCTTTCTGCTGTTATCTGGTACTGGTTTAGCCTAACCTTGGCATCATGACTCTCACAGTGCCATTTGGGTGCCTTGGGGATTTTAAGGGCCACTTGTCCCCTTCTGGTACTGGATGACTGGGGACAGTGATTAGTGCCCTGGGTTACTTCTGTAAATTGTTGTCACTTAAGAGCAGCAGTAGCATAACAATTAAATCACAACAAAAATGTGTACATGATGCTGGGCTTTTCTTTATAAAATAAGATAAAGTTAATGTTGGATTTAATTTTTAAAATGCAGTCCTCAATGATTTGATTCAGAAGTTCGGTTGTCTTTTTAACAGGAGCAACAATCTTTATAAGTGTAGTGAGTCTAGTGCTGGCCAAACACCAGTGCACCCACGGGAATTATTTACTCATTTTCTGCTGCAAGATAAAGATTAGGAGGAGAGTAAAGCAAGCTCAAAACTTTAAAGGGTATAAAGAAAACTTTATTAAAAGAACTAAAAGAAAAATAATTAATCAGAATAAACCTTCAGAACACTTCTCCTTCCCCCAGTTCCTCTTTATTTATGGACCATGTAAAGAGACAAAATTTGGTATTTTCAACCAGTTTACCACTTCTAAAATAATCTTTCTTTAGTTCACTTAGGGAGAGGAATCTCTCCTGCCATGCCGTGGGAACTTTTCCACAAGAAACAGTTCTCTTGTGGTTTTAATTTTCATGAATGGCAGCTGCCTGGAAATCTGCAATTGTGAAGTCCCTCCCATGGTTTGGCAGTCTTCCCACAGCTACCACCATGGGTCATCTCAGCTTATTGGGGTGCAGTTTTAAAGATGAGCTGTTCTAGTATAGAAACAAAAATTCTCTTCTTTTGTCGCTGGGAACAGAGGTTTTCTTCTTCCATCCCTGGGCAAGCTTTCTCATCTCTCTCATCTCTCTCATCTATCTCTGTTCAAGCTTCTCGTTGTATCACAGTTACTTCAACATCTGCTTTCTTCAACATGTGTGCCTCTGCTCATGGCTGTAGTTAGAATGCTATATCCCCCCAATACATTCCATGAATTACAGGTGTCCTTGGTTTTGTAAAGAACATGTTATTCTATTCCATCTGGGTGGAGCAGAATTGCTTATCTTTGCTCAAATAGGTCAGTGTCGCTTATCAGATGGTGGAGTGCTACTTATCTCTCTTCATTGTTTCACTACTTCCATGGGAATGTCTTCTGCTAATGGACCATTAAGAGCTCATCAATGACATGACACATTACATTGTACTTTTCTGAGATGCTCCACACAGGGAGGAGGAGCCAAACCATCTTAACCTAGATAAAAAGGAGCCACAGTACCACTAGGTATCCAGTTTTCTACTGGATCCCTGGAGGAAGACCAGACCCATCTCATCTTTACTGGACCTTTTTTCTTCAACGGTACCATCTCTACTCCAACAGAACCACATCTGCCACTCCAGGAGGGCTTACTTTGGACTGCTTCCAACACCCTGACCAACAGGGTGTCAGGTTGTATTCTTGACTCTGTCAGGGTTTTCTAGGATTTCTTGTTTGTTTGTTTGTTTGCTTATTCTTCTATACTACAACATCTGTACTTTTATATCCCTAGTAAAGAACTGCTAAACCTATTCCCAAAATCTTTGCCTGACAGCCTTTTAATTGCAAATTTATAATAATTTGGAAAAAGGAAAAAGAGCTTACATTTCAAGAGAGACTCCAACCCTCCCGGGCAGATACCTGTCTATCTAAACCAAGACAACAGGGAATAAAACAGACTGATGTATCAATTAAATCTTCACTGTAGCCTTACAAGAGAATTTCAGCTGAAGATGAGGATATCTCCTCCTTCTCCTCCCACCTGGGATTTGACTCCTTCTTCACTGACCTCAGTGTCTCCATAATGTTTTCTCTATGTGTCTTCACCCTTTCCTTTTTCTCTCACTTGGGAGAGGATTGATGTCTGCAAGTTTCATCTGTGCACAGGATGAGTTAATATTTCACCTGGGCCTGTGGATGGTCATGTACTCCCTGCCGGGCAGTGGCCACTCTGGCTGCATGTTTTCCAGCCCCTGCCACATTCAATTCCAGCTGTGGGGCTGCTTTCTGTGCAGAGCTGCAGGGCCGCCTCTGTTCTACCTGCATGATTTTCTGCAGTGCCAGCAGGATGGCTCGGCAGCTCACGGCTGGGGCAGGGCCTGTCTCATCTCCACCTGAAGTTGAGCCGATCTGGCCCACCAGCCGTGTTTGGAAGTTGTCGTCGGCAAAATCTCCACTGAGCCCCGCAGCAGGCCGACTGCAGCTGGGCTGTGGTGGAGCGAGCCAGGCCCTGCCAGCGCTGGGCAGAGCAGGGCCTGGCCCAGCCAGCTTCCAGTTACTTGTTCAAAGGCTGGAAGCAGGAGAGCTTTTCCCAGGCTTTGTTAATTTCTAAGTGTGATTTCACAGAGGTGTGTTCAGCTCCCTTTAATGGTTTAACAGTGTCAGCATTCCAAACTAGCCAGCTGATTGGTTCTGTTGGGTCTGGAGGAAGCTGTTAGAAGTCCTCATGGAGAATCACTTCTGTAACCGATGGATTTTCTTTTTAACTAAAAACCAAGCTATGTTAAACCACAACAATAAGGAATTGCATATGTCTTTCCAAAAACTGACTATTCATATACATCTGCTGAAGATGAACCTGCTTTGATAGAATATTTTTTCTTATTTCAGTAGTAATTACCCTAACCAAAGTAGGTTATCTAGTGTTATAAAGAAATCAAATATAGGTATGTATGAAGTGACCAGTATAATTGTAAAACCTCTACAATTTTCTGTTAATTAGATGAAAAGGAGAATAAAGAAAAACAACACTGATCCAGGGACTCCATATTCTACCAGCACTCCTTAAATGTTCTAGTGCCTTATCAATGTTCTGGCTTTGTGCTGTCTTTGAATAAGGAGCTGAAATGGAGATAGGTCAATAGGATAATTTGTTCGAGGACATGCACTTCTTGCATTTCTGTTCATTATAAAAAAAGCCCAGTTTTAATTAGTTGCTTTCAAGTAATTCAGGTTCTCCTTAAAAATGTGATTTAGATGTGTTATAAGTGATTGAAATGTACTGCTGATTTGCAAATATTGAAATGAAGATCAAAGATATCTTCCCCTTTCTTTTCCACTTGGCCAAATCTCTATGGGAATCAAATACTAGAATAAAATACACTTACGAGAGAAGAAGTTCCTGAGTTGTTTTTGTCTGTTTAGGGCATTTGGGGTGTTGTTTGCTTGTTTGTTTTAAGTTCTAGAGGCACTGAGAATGTTTTACTCCTTTGTTTTCTTTTTGATTTTTATGTATTTGACCTGATTTTCCTTGGAAAAAAAAAATCGCCTCCTTTGGAGTATGATGAAATCGCTAATAAACCTTCTAATTGCACAGATGGCTAAGTGCTGTTATTTTAGGGACAAGTGATACAGATTTACTTATAAAAACTTTATCTAAGCTACTGAATGATTTTTTTGTACTTAATAATATTCCAAAAGCTCTTATTCCAAAATCATACTTGTATTCAGATCAGGCTAATGTTGGGCAGAAAACAAGGTCTGGTATCAACAAAAGGAACTTGAAGTCTGAACTCAAGATAACAGACAGCTTTGTGAAAGACATTCAATGAGATGCAGAGCTTATTGACCATGAATAAACAATGCCTCTCTTCTCCTAGGCAGTTCAGCACTACTTCTGTGTGTGAGGGTTTGGATTTTTGGGGGGAAGCAGGGGAATTGTGGAGCAAGAGTGAAGGATCTGTATCATTTGGTGTTGCCTTCACCTTTCTGAGTAGTGTGACACTGATGGCATGTTACTGGAAATGTTTTACAGCTAGAATAAGAGAAGAAAAAAATGTTTAGCTCTCTGTGACCTCACAAAGATGTTTTATGTACATGGGTGAGCTACTAACCTACAACAACATTAACTTCTCTAGATAGACTAAGGAACTAATCTCAAATGTCTAAGATTCTGTGTTATGGTGATAAATCATATAATTTCCCATTTTTCAAATGGTCATTTGGTGTTTTGCTTGTAACAGTATACTTCACATCTAGCCTTGGGAATCTCCACTATGTTACAGCAAGTTTGCTGAGCAACTCCTATAAAATGCAGAGCTTTTGCAATTAGTGTTTGGTGCCATGGGAAGATTCAGTCTCATGCCACAAGAGTATGAAATGGGAATTAATAGAAGTCTTGTGTAATCATGATACAGGTGGGAGCATCTTTTAATGGATTTGAAAACTGAACACCTACTAAGAAAATCTGCTACCCTAGACAATTTATTAAGTACAATCTTAAGAAAATTATTGATTTGGCAGATCCAAAGACTATGGAAAATACAATTTGGCAGTAGGTTAGAAAGGCATGAAACTAGAAAAAGGTGGTTTTTTTTGAAATTCGATGCACATAGATAGATAATAGTTACAGAGTTACTACAAGGTCTTGGCAGAAGTGTTGATCAAATACAGATGTAACATTTTAGATTAGAGTACAAGATCTTGGCAGAAGTGTTGAACAAATACAGATGAAACATTTTAGATTAGAACACAGAATTTTATGTGCCTAGCTGAGATTAAACAAACATTGGTCAGAATTCTTTTTTTCCAGAGTTTGAAGCTATTTGCACATTTTAATTTGCACTGTATTAATAATTTGCACTGTATTAATTACATTTCATGTAATTAATACAGTATAAAGAAAGGCAATGTCTTGGCCAGAATTATAATATGGAGGTTCTCCATGAAATAAATAATTTTAAATTCAAAATATTCCAGGGTGTAGAAGAGAGAAACTTCATTTTCTTAGATGAGTTTATTGTTGGAATTGCAGAAATGCTGTATGAGTAGTGCCTTAATTACTAAGCGCTGCAGGGCTGATAAAAGATAGTCTGCTTTAGTGCCTTATTTCGCAACAATTACAAGACTTATGTTTCTTGTTCTTTGTTGTTTGTGTGTGTGCATTACTTCACGAAGAGACCTATACAGCACAGCCATCAAGCAGAATACAGTTGTCAGACTTTTCTCTGTTTTCATACTGAATTGGCAGAATAAAATGTGAGTTTCTGGAAATCCACATAAGTTCCTCTTGATTAACTTCTTTTTTTCTTGGTTTTTTTTTTTTTTTTCTTTTTTTCTTTTTTTGCCTCTGCTTTCTTGTAAAGAAGGTTTGTTTGTAAAAGATCAAACATCACATAGAGAAACTTGAACACTAAAATAGCACAATATAACTGAAATTTGAAATTGAAAATATCCATTATGAATAAATTTTGGTGAATTAGTTGATATAATCTCACCATACATTTCATGTATTGGCTTGAGGCAGAACTTTCCAGGAGAATTGAGGAGTTGAAGAAATTACCTAAAAGTTCTAATATGAAAAAAATCCTAACAGTTACACCAGTTACACTAAAAAAAAAAAATATATATATATATAAATATATATATATATATTAAATATGCTTGACTACTTCTGATTTTGATCCTACAGATTCACTAACTTAATTGATAACATTTAGGTATTTTTAGCTACTGAATGAGAATTACTTATGAAATATTTATACTTTTAAATAATTGCACCTAGTCTTTTTGGAACATTAGGATGGTTGTGGGCAAAAACTTGTAGGGTATTAGAGACTGAGTTAAAGCAGCTGACAGTCTGAGGAAAGCATGATAATATGGTAGTTTAATATATTACTGCTTTTAAAAACTTGTAAAAATTGGGTGATTTTGATTAGCATTAAAGGTGAAAAAAACTTCTTAATGGTAAAATACCATCATAAAAACCAGCAAAATTTGTAAATGTTTTTATTTTAAAGATGAAATTTTAGAAGTCAGAATAACTGCCCTCCAAAGGTCTTGACCCCCTTCTTGACAATGATTTTATTTTTGTTTTGTCAGCAGCACCATTGAATGTAGCTGCTATGCTGTATGGAACAATTGTATTATATGACAGATAAAACAAGGAGTATGCATCATATTACAAATAATTTAATTTTACAAAGGAATTTTACATCTTAATCTGTTCGACCACCGCTTTCACTTAGACCCTGAAATAGAATTATGTTATTTTATCCTTTCTATAATCTAATTTTTCACCCATACGGAAATGTCAGGTCACATTTATAGCAATCTAGGGGCCTCTAAGCCAGATTGGAATGTCATTCTGTTTGAGCATTGTAAATGGACCTGTCCAGCAAAGTTTTGGTTAAGGACAACCAAGGACTCATTACACAGTTAATTTACCCAAATGCTGGTAAAAGCAATGCCGAGGTTTTTTGCTGTCTGCCCTGTGAGATTTGCAGTGGTGTCAAGCATCCAGGAATTAATCCTTTATTTTGAAGTCTGAGAGAAAATCATATTAAAAAAAAATTTGTAAAAGATCAGTGTGTTACAATGCAAATATTGTTAAGCAAAATAACCTTGTGCTAAAATGAGACAAGCTGAATTTCAGTATTATGAAAAATAAGGATTTATTTTTGATTTCTAAGTGTTGTAAAATCTTATTCTAAGTCTCTGTTCTAAGCGGCTTGACTAACTTTCATAGCTTCCCTAGACTGGTACATTGACATGATTAAGTTATGTCAAAATACTTTTTTGCAGTAAAATATGACTCTCTTTTATACATAAGATTGTGCATTTTTTATACACACCATCAGGAAACATAACTGCAATCTTGGAAGCAATTCCCACCTCACATATCTAGTGTTGACACTAGAAATCAGGAGAAATAAAGATGCATAAGTTCTGGGTGGTGCCTAAGTCACACATTAATCTGTGCTCCTCCATAGGCAGAAAGGAGACAGGAATTAAATGTCATTACAAAGTTTTGAAGGGCCACTCAGCACATTATAGTTATATAAAGTAACTTTTTTGCTCTATTGTTTTGCAGTGGTATTTATCTATTCTGTAACACAGTTACATGGTTTCCATAAACTCATCTTTAAGCTGAGATTTCCCAGGTTGTTGCAAAACCATCAAGGTGCTGACTCCAGTGCTAAGCCAAATATTGTAAGCAACACACTGGTAAACTCAGTCAAAGCATTTCAGTTCTTTCCTGATAGTAACTATTTTGCCATCCTTTCCCCATCTTCTTTCTTGATTTACATGATTTATACAGTATATATGTTATACATAGCAGGAGAGGATAAAATTCTCCTTGAAAATGGAGCTGATATAAACTGATACGTTGGAGTTATATACTGTGATGGGAACACTGGGGAGAAGATCTGCAAGCAAGAAAGAGAATTTTTTTCTTTCTGCATCATCACCGACTATTTTGAACCATGAATAAGAATGACATAATTGAACTGAGATAATTTGAGCAATTGCAGTTGTCTTCTTCCAGTTAAAGAGCTATATGACTGGTTCTGTTACAATATAATGGAATTTCTCATGGTGACACATACAGAAAAGTTCATACTTAGAGGTAAAAAGTCCTTTTAGTTTTTGTGTCATTCAGAAAGGGAACAAAGTCTATTCTGATAATCTGAGACTCATTATGTCAGCAATGTAGAGAATGCACAGGAGAAAAAGCATTTTGTATAGAAGACATTTTTTGTTTACCACTCTGTAGAAATTCCTGCATTCTGTACTTGAAATCCTAGAAGTCCCAGAGCAGTTAAATGCAATATATACAATTTTCTCAACAACACAGTGCTATGAAATTCCTGGAAGAAATTGAATTATCTGTTTGGTAATGTTTAGTGAACTTTTGCCACATCAGTCTGATTCCTTGATTCTCTTGAAGGCTGCTTTCCTGCTCCATTTCTTTGGAGAGCTGTAATGAGACACTTGCTAGTGTTGAAAACATCATAGGTTGCAAAAGCAATCTCTTTGCCAAGCTAAGAACAAATCTTTGGCACAGTGTTTTTCCTTTGTGTTGTTTTCAGTGTCAGGCATGTTGGTCACAGGTCTGTCACCAACGTTCTCATGCTTAATTCCAGGGACATCCATAGCTGTATTATTACTGAAGGGACTTCGTGTGTGTTGGGGGTTAGGTTTGTTCCTTCTTTCTCTAAAGAATTTTTTCCCCACAAGTTACCAAGGAGACCAAGTGTTGGATACTTGAGAGTACTTAACCGAAACAAAGAGGTGGACAAAAGGTGGAAGGGGGAGATAACGCAGGTAAAAGACAGAGCTTGAGGCAGCTGCGGGCTTTTTCTTTTTCCGGCGTTCGGGGAGACGCGTGTCTGCCGCTCCTCGAGGAGCTCAGCCGCTGCAAAGCACGCCGAGCGAAGAACGGCTGTTGCTGGCTGGAGGAGTTTCACTGTGGCCAAAGGGATCCAGTCCTGGGAAATCTACTATCACCGGTTCGACCTGAATCCTGAGTTTTCTCTGCCACTCGCGGAAGCTGGGCCGCTTTCTGCCTCGCCTTCGGCTTCTTCGGCGCTGCTCCTCTTGCTGCAGCGTGACCCTGCACCCCCTGCGCTGCCGGGACATCCTGCCCCTGCCTGCCGGGACACCCTGCCATCCCAGCTACCAGCCCGGGACTTTTCCACTGTTTCAGCTTGGTGCTCTGAGGATTCTGCAGGGACACTGAAACCAAACTGCCCTGGGTTTTGTGAAACAAAGCCCTCAAGGTTCTTGGTACTGTTGTCGTTTGTCATTAATGCTGTAGTTGTTTGGTGGGGGGGGAGGTTTTTTTTTGTGTTTGTTTGCTTTGTATTACATACTAGTAAAGAACTGCTATTCCTATTTCCCAAATCTTTGCCAAAGAGCCTCTGATTGTAATTTTACCTAGCAGATACCTGTCTTCCTAAACCAAGACAGTGTGTGAAGCAAAGATTTGCAGTACTTCATGATCCAAAGAGTCTCATTTCAGATCACACATGGATTTCAATTTTCACTAGAAAAGGGAGGGGTTTTTTCTTTAGTGCAGTCTCTAATGTAGCAAAGTGTTGATTTCTGCCAAGAAATTGCGTAAAACCTAAAGTAGAGCCTGGGAACTTGAGCATGATGAAATACAGGCTGACTAACTTCCCTTAAATCAGAGATGGGTTTGGCTAATGGAGAGATTTTTACAGGGCAATCAAAACTGGCTTGTTTTCCCAATCTTATTGCATGACGCATAATGCTTAAAAATAAGGTAGACAACTTTTATGAAGATCAAGGATGGAAAAGTGCACTCAGCCACACAGAAGACTTACATTATTTCCCACTGCTAATATAAGGTGTCTTCCTGAGCTCATGGACAGTAAATTATACTATCTGGTATGAATCTGCAAGTGAGATTATAATCAATTTTCCAGCCTCATGTTGTGTTTTTGCAGGCTTCAATGATATTATTGGAAACAATATTGGAACTCCTGTTTACCAGCAGTGTAAGTGACATTGTTTAAAAGAAACTCATAAGAAAGGAAAGAAGTGTGGTTTTAAATTGCTACCTGCACATCTCTGGGTATAAAGCCACCTGCTGCAAAGTGATGTTATCCTCCCCCTAGTGACCTCTTAGGACACTATAGGCTCCAGTGTGGCCAAACATCCAAGGGAAAAAGGGAACAGAGGGAAGGTAAAGTGTTTGCCTGAGGCAGAGTTATCACAGAGGTAGAGAAATTGCTCTGTGAGTGTAACTGCTCCCAAGTATCATGGGTGGTATATGGGTTTGTGTTGTTTTGGGTTATTTGTATGAAATACTACATTTAAGAACAAAATGGAGAGAACAGTAATTGTGCATTTAATGATTATACGATGAATAAAGTATGGCTGTCGGCTAATTAAATTCCCAATAACTACACTACTTCTGTAATGATTCTACAATTGAAACAAAAGTCCTCATGCATTCAATGCATGTTATGCTTGACCAGGTATTATGAGTCACTAGTCCAAACAGCAGCTAAAGAACTCTGCAGGTGCACGGAAGCCTTTCATAGAAAGCTGTAAAAGTGGTTGACTCTTGGGAATTTCTGGAAGATGGCAGGTAAAATATGTGACCCATTATTTAACAGAATAAATTGTCTCTTGGATCCAGTACTTTTGCAGTTCTGTCAGCCAGCTTCACTCCAAACAGTCTGTGCCTCTAAACTTTTTTATCCATTTAGATGCAATCACATTATGCACTCCTTGCCCATAGGCTTTCACCTTAAATCATTGTGTGGCATTTGACACTTGCATACTAAAAATAAAATGAGCTGAGTCCCAAGTTAACATCTGTTTATTAAAGATGATCTTTCATGTGTAGAATCACCAGGACATTTGGCCTGATATATTATACTAACATTTCCACTTTCGCCCTGGGTAGGGAGCTCTGCTAGTAATGCTGTACCCTATGGTGAAATAGTACCTAATCAGTATTTATGAATAGGGTTTTGAAAGTCACTAAAGAGCAGAGCTTTCGCAGTGGTCTGGGGAAGAGGTTTTACTTTCTTAAAACACAAATATTGCTGAGCTTCAGGGATCTGTATAACATTTTAGAATTGAAGAGCTTTCATTTTTAAATTGCATTAAAATGTGTAATGTAATTCTATCATTAGATTAACTGGAATGTATGTCTTTTGGCCACTTTTGCTATTGTTAAACCTTATAATTATTATGCAAATGAACTGCTGCAGTTAAAAATAGGCCGAACAGTGAATACAGCATCTTCAAATTCTGTTAAATGTGAAAATATCCTCTTTTTTTTTTTTTTTTTTTCTTTTTAGCGCAAAAATTTCTCAGGGAAGATTGCATTTTGGGAAGAAAAAATCATTTTTCATGTTGAAAGACCTGTGGGGCTATCTCTATACAGTAACAGTGTGATGATTGCATACTATGTTTGATTTTCTTACTATGAGATGGGTTCTTTATAATGTCCAGTTTCTAATACTGGCTCTTTTTAGAAAGCTGGCCTCAGGGAAAAGTCAAAGTTATGCAAGGGAGCTTGATGCAGAGATTCTTCTGTTACTGGTGACTCACCTATGTGCATAAACTGGACTCACCTAGAAATTACTGGGATCACATTGGATGATACTTCCTGTTCCCTCAATGTGGAGAGCAGATGGCTATTCCCTGTTATTTACACAACTACTATATATTTACTTAGAAGTTATAATCCTGCATTTCCTTCACCTAGTTCTCTAAACAAGTCTGTTTTGAAATCTTCCCAAAGCTTCTGTCTTCTAGACTTGTATACTTTCTTTCCTAAGGAGGTTCCCCACTGATTCTATGGCCAAAATTTGATATTGGAGTTACTGTTTTTGAAATATATGTCCCAATAGCTGATGAAATTGTAAAAATGTGTTATTTCCATTATATGCTAATATTCCAGTTTATGTGAACCGTATTGATTACTGTTTTTTTTTCATTCTATCAAATATTTTTAAATTGCTATTACATTTATGATGTAACATCACTTTTTAGATTCTTTTCCACAAACATTTGTCTAGAGGCTTTTTCTTCCCATCTCTATTTGTGTCCTGTTTAGGTGTGAAAACCTGTGTTTATCCTATTCTAAAATGCATCCTGTGATGCTTTCTTTTTAAATTTTTTTAATTTGGTGTTTAAAAGATTATTCTGTTGATGATTCTTAAGAAAATCTTTGTGAATTTTAGTAAGAAATACTTGTTATTAGTGACAAAATCAGAAGATATACTGCTGATCAACAAAAATCTCCATCAAATCAAGCCACAGTATCAGTGACTGTGTCTCCTTTCTGTAGAACCTGCAGTTCATCTTTGATCTTCCTTCAGGATTTTATTGTATTAAGGAGTAGACCTGCACAGATGAGTGTGGGCCAAAAAACTACATTGTTGAGCTAAAAGTACAGACCTGGAAAATGTGTAATAAAAAATTGAGAAATGGATATAATTCATATTCTAGTAGGAGGCAGGACACATTTCAGTAGAAGAATACTAAATTCAGCTTTGGTGAGCAAGGGAATTAGCCCCACAGAGTCATCACAAGTAATTCTCAGGGGACCACCTCATAGGACTATGTAGTTTCTACATTAAGCTTGACTTTAAAGTATATGGTTTTTAGAGTGTACTTTTCAATTTTGGAGAAATAAATTTTTCTACTACTGGAAATAATTCTTAAGATCCGTGGGGGTATATTTTAGTAAATGGTCTACTTAAAGGGAATGAGCAACATTGTATGGTCTCTCCAGATCCATGTCAAATGCTGACCTGAAAGAAAAATCTGTGGGGATGTTTGACTGTGTTTGACTTAAAATTCTTGAGTCATTACATTGAAGCCTTATGTTATCCTGGTAACATATACCTCTACCAACAGCAAATGTGAGTTGGTAGAGACAGCAATTTTCAATGTTAAAAAGACATGAATAGGAATTTAGGAACGATCCTATGCAATCTGAGTTATAAATAATTAATTTCAAATTACCTAGTTCTGTAAAACTCTTGCAAATAAGAATGGCACTCCCTGCTCCAAATAATCTGGGAAATTGGTGAGTTTTGTTTAGTATAAAGCACAGGCAAAAGGGCACAGCATCTCTGAATCAGTCAGCACAAATTTTTGTTAGTAATAGAATGGTATGAATGGGTCAAGGTACAATATGGTGCATGTGCATACAAAAAATCTGTGCAAGTGAGCATAGAAGTTAATATCCTTAAATTATTCCTTCTCCTGCATATATGGATATGTATAAACCCATTTCAAACCACATCTCTCTGCAACAATTCTTCTAAAGTAGTCAGGAGTGTAGCTGCCTAATGTCAAAAATATTGGTAGATTCCTCTGCAATTTTGTGAAGTTCAATAACAGTAAAAAGCAATGATTTCTAGTTCTTCCAAAATCATTATACATAAATGAGACTGGAAGAGGTTTTCAAACATGAGCTCTGCAGGTAATTCTCATATAAGGAATTCTGCTTCTTCTCCTAGCTAAAAAGTAGCAAGACATTGAAAAATGTATAGAATGAGCATAGGAAGAGGTTTAAATGCTGGAGGAAAAACACTCAGAAAATGTTTTTATTAGGTCAAGGAGGCTGGTAACAAGGGTGAAGGATGGTCTT
Source organism: Chamaea fasciata (assembly GCF_029207755.1). Lineage (NCBI taxonomy): Eukaryota > Metazoa > Chordata > Aves > Passeriformes > Sylviidae > Chamaea > Chamaea fasciata. The sequence continues at coordinate 47,249,019 of NW_027094089.1, read as the reverse complement.
AAACCACTATTTTTGTTTACTTGAATGATGATCTATCTAGTTTCAGCTCTCCAAAACAAAGTTATCAGCCAAGGCTGGGGAACTGTAAAATCAGAAGTGCTCACAAAATCGCAATGTGTTAATACTGCTCACCTGAATGACATGGTCTGTAACTGCAGTTGGTGGAGCAAATGAGTAAAAATTAATTATGCTAAATTTAAGGACCTTTTTTTTTTCTTCCTTTATATTTTGTTTTCCCAGTTCTAAGATGATTTGTGTATTATATTCTAATGCTGCAGTACAGAGACCTCCAGGATTATTCATCATCTTAATATATTAATTAGACTGGGAAAATTAATAGTGAGACAACACTAGGACTGAATTTAAAAACCCAGACTAATCTGGTATTCTCTGCCAAAATATCAGTGATCTATTCAAAGAACACCTAGTACAACAGTTTGTCTTCTGTAATTGTTTTCAGAGTGAGTTGATGCATCTTTACAATAAAAAATTGGAGAATAATCTTTCCCAAATTGCCATGTGTGTGTTGGTAAGCAGCCTAGTATGGTCTAATTCAGCCATGGCAATATGAAATGAGACTACATGGACTCATTTCTCTATAGTCTTTTGTTCCAGGCATATGAAATTTGTGACTCCCACATGACCTTAGTTTAGTTCCTGGTGAGAAGTTGTTATCAGAAAACTAAGGAACATATCTGTTACCCCATACAGTCCCTTATGCTGTTTAAACCACTCAGCTCATTACTACATTAAGCAATCATACAAATCATGTATTTTATTCAATTCATCTGTGGTTCATGTAGAAGTAAGAAACACAATAAAGGACAGAGTCAGAGGAAATTCAATGTGTAGGACATCAGTGTGCCATAATTTATATGATAGAGTGGCTGTTGTAGAATTTTAGTGTTGGAGGTTTTTTTGGCCAGGTAATTTCCAGTCAATAATATGTATTTAAGTAAAAGAACTCTGTAGTAAAGAAAATTAATGTCAAACCCTTTGGTTAAAAAAACCCTTTGTGCTAGTGATAGTGAGAATAATAATTTATTTGTTTCCATTGTCTTCATGAATTAAAAAACATTGGCATAATTTTAAAAAATCATATAAAGGTCATAAGAAAAATATTCTTTTCCAGAAAAGGTCACTGGATGAAAAGAGAATAACAGGGTGGGAATGAATTTCCTCACTTCTGCTGTGCAGTTTCTGAAGATTTTATTTGTCATTTGCTCAAATACTTTGATTTGTTTCTTCTTTGTAAAACAGATATGAAGAAAAGTGCTCTCTCTCCTACAACTCCCTCTCTCTCATACATATGTGTTGCAGCAGCCCTCTCATAAGAAGGTAGAAATGAGCCAAGACACAGACTTCTTGTTCATTGCAGCATAAAAAGGGTCCTGGTTTATTCTTCTTTACAGCTGAACCATCCTGACTCCAACTATTCACTGACTCTGGCTGCAGCAAGCTCCTGCTGTAGGTTTCCCTTGCAGCCTCTTACTGCTGGTTATTTCCTGCTAAACTATGACTGCATGTATTAGTTTGCAGTCTCTGAATGCAGGCTTTTACCTGGCCAGACTATGGCTGCAAGTTCCAACAACAGGCTCTAACTGCAGACCCAAACTGACCTCACAGCAGTGATTCTCTCTCCTCTGGATCTTCCTTCCTCATGATCCTCCATGATAATCCTCCTCACCAGCTAATCCACTGCCTTTTATCACACTTATTGGCTATAGCTGTGGCTCATCGGGGTGAGGCTGTATTGGGTAATTAACACAGCTGGTACTTATCAGGGACAAGGTCACCTGTATTCCCTTCTCCTACATATATACAAATACATACACATGCATATAAACAGAGCAAATTTTCTCCTTGTTCCCCCACTAAAAAATGTTATCAATGGTTTGCTAACCTAGTTCTATGAACTTGATATCATTAAAGCTCTGTCATTTGGAGTACATCTGCAACTTTAAAATTATAGGTACCAGCTTGGCAAATAGGAAGGGTAACCCTTTACAAATTTCTTGCCAGAATAGTATAGAGCAGGTGTGAATGCATGTGCACAAATTAAAGCACTGTGTGCGTTATAGCATTAAGCAGCTTCTATTCACAACACCTTTTTAAAGCAAGAGTCTTCTTTTATCTCCATTTCACATGAAGAAGATAAAACAAGCCTTTATATCTTGCCTGATTGACAAATCAGCCTGGTCAAAGCATGGAACTGAATCCAGCCTTCCAAGGGCTAAGCTGGTTGCTCTAACCCACAGTCACTTGGCAGCCATAGGAGAGCAGGATTCTCACCTGATTAATTTGTCAGCTGAGCAAGTTGTTGCATCAGGATTCATCTTGCTGTTTAAAGAAAAAACATTTTAAATCTAGGTTCTTAATTTAAATTTGCAGAATGTTCTTGATTGAGACAAATGACACAACTAGTCAGGAAATTCTGCCATACAGAATTAAGTAGCAGGGAAACTAGTTCCTGGACACATCAGCAGTCTGAGGCTTCTAAGTGCAGCTAAGTGCACAGCTAAGTGCAGCTAACTCAGTGCAGCTAAGAAAATATTTTTCCTTTCCACTGCATCAATTCCAATATCTGTTTCCTGCATTAGCACAGAATTATTGAATGACTTGGGTTGGAAGGGGTTTTACAGGTTTTACCCCAGTTTTACAGGGGTTTTACAGCAGATCATCTGCTTCCCGTCTCCCTGCCAGTGACATGCTGCACTAGACCAGGTTTCTCAAAGCCCCACATAAACTGGTCTTGAACCATTTCTAAGGATGGAGCATTTTTTCTAAAAACCTGTTCCAGTGCCTCACCACAATTCACAAAGAAGAATTTCCTTCTTATACTTCATCTAGACATACTTTTTTTTTCAGTTTAAACCACTCTTCCTTGTCCTCTTGCTACATGCCCTTTTCAAAAGCCCCTTGCAAACCCCCTTAGGTACCAAAAGATGGAAGTTTGTCTCCAGCTTTTTGTAGTCTCCTTTAGGTACTGGAAGGTGCTGTGCAGTGCCCCTGGACCCTCCATTTCTCCAAGCTGAACCACCCCAAATCTCTCAGCCTGTCTGCATGGGAGAGGTGACACCCCCTTTGTGAAGTTGTTTGTGAAAGAGAGAGATTCAACTGTCAGCAGCAGAGATATATTTACATAGTGTGAATTGCATGAAAAGGGTTCAGATTCCTTCATAGTCACTTTTACGATCATATTATATAGCATTTATATTCACGTCAGTGTCTGTTTTCTCATGTTATGAACACTGGATTGTTACACATACTTGTTCTTCTGAAAAGTACATAGCAAGTGATGCCTTTTAATTTGTCTTCTTAGGATGGGATTGATCTAATCTGTGCTACAAAGGAAAGATTTCTTCACCACAATTCTTAAACAAGAACAATTTTCAGGGCAGGAAAGCCTATACAAAGAAATATTTTTCTGTAGAATAGAAACCAATGTGCATGAGTGCTATGTTAATCGTAATTGTCATGCTGCCATTTTGTGAGGGCCACCTGGCTGAGAGATGACATTGATGCCATTAGAAAGTTCCATCATGGACTTTTTACCAGTTTCAACATTCTGCAATATATCATCTTTAAGGTATATCAAGTTTTTAATGTTCAGACCTTTTTCTGAATAGTTGCCCAACCAGGATTTTCTCCTCAAAATCTCTGACATGGAGTGTTAAACTGCTTAAACCATCCCTATGACATCTAATCAGAAATTATGTTAATCCCTCAGAAAAATGCCATGAGGGTAAATGGAAAAATTAATTTTCATTAAAACAATTGGTACTTGATTTGAGTTACTGTGGAAGGGGAAAATTAGAGTGAAAGCACATCTTTTGTGGACCCTTGTTTAAAGTAACAAATGTCTTGCCTTCAACAGTAGATAGAAATGTGCAGTCTCATTGTATTTACAAGAAATATAGACCTCTATTTAATGTACCATTTTTGGAGGGTACTTTTTGAAGGCTAATTTTGAAGGGTACTTTTGTATAGTTTCAGGTCTGAAATATTGCCTTTATAAACACTGAAATAAAAGGGATCCTACTTACCATTCATATGCTAAAGTACTGCAGATAGAAAATTATAAACTTCAAAGACCCTCCAGAACCTATCCTTTACTTGTCTTCTGACTGCACAGGAATAGTCTGCTTTCATTTTCTTTCCTTTCCTCTGAACTCAAGGAATTGTGTTGCCTTCCAGCCTGTAAGCAGATAGCTTGTCCCAGATGGCAGAGTTATATCTGAGCTCTCCACAGTTTTTGTATTCAACCAAGCATGATTTTATTTTGTTCACTGCAAAATTCATCCTTAGGAATGAAGTGGAGATGACAGCAGAAGAGCAGCCATACACTGCAAGGGCCTGAGCACTACTTTGGAGAACCTGCAGTACAGTGTCTGCAAACCAGATCGTGTAAATCTCAGAGAGAAAGTCTGAATGGAGAAAATAGGAAAATCAAAAGTAAAAAAAGGCACAGAGTTCAATATGCAAATTAAAGCTATCAACAGCCCATGTATGTATATATATAACAATTTACTTTAGCCAAGGAAAATCTGATGCTGGAAACAAAGAGAATGAAACTAAGAAAAACGCAAAATAGAAACAAATTGTAATTAAACATAGCACATTTACACAGGTGGCACCAGCTCTGAGTGTAAGTCCCCCGAATATACTCAAAGAATCTTCAGTAACTGATATATATACAAAAACTAAAAAAAAAGCCCCAGCACTCCTTTGTTCATATAGTCTCTTTGGTGTGTCTGTGTGCCTGTTTTTTCTATACATGATCTCAATGACTGAAAATACAAACTTGTGTGACTATAGTAGCTGCCCTCCAAGCATATTTGCAAAAACTTTCCTGACAGTCATGAAAACGTGTGCCAGCACTGATCTTGGCAGAGGTTACACTCCACTATAGGAAATTGCAGTGATGCAAAAAGCAACTTACATCTGTTTCATATGTGCATGTAGAAAAGGCTGCCTACTGAATTCTGCTCTAGCTGTGCGTTTTCACTCAGGCTTGTGATATATTTGTGTTTTAGAACACTTGAGAATATGAGATAATTTCTTTGCAGAATACGTGTTTTGAAAGCTTTACTCCTTCCTTCCCACTCCCTGTTCTCAACTATGTCAAGTATTCCTGGGCTTTTTTCTTCTCACATAAATTGTTTTCCCTCAGGGAGCTCTCAGTTTATTAAAGGATTTGCTCCTTCTCACACTAAAATCAGCACAAAATTTTTTCTGGGTTTGGTGAAAACCTGTATTTTGCTTTCCTTTAAATGAATGCTTTACTGGTTCTTAAGAATATCTATTTTTAGAAATACACATATCTCACCTTCAAAAACAATTGACAATTATCTCAATGTCAAATGACAAACTTAGTATTTGATAGTATTCTGTACACTGCTCAGGTGAAGCTCCACCTGAAGTGTTTCATAACTCCACCTGAAGTATTTCATTCAGCTCTGTGAGCCCCAGAATGAAGCACCTGGACCTGTAGAAACAGGTCCAGAGGAAGGCCATAATGATGGTCAGAGGGCTGGAGCACCTCTTCTGTGAAGACAGACTGACACAGCTGGGGCTATTTAGCCTGGAGAACAGAAGCCTCCAGGGGAACCTCACTGTACTACAAGAAAATGACAAGAAAACTGGAGAAGAGCTTTTTCCAAGAACATGTAGTCATAACACACATAGTCATTATAGATTTAAAACTTAAATGGAGTAGGGTTAGGTTAGCTATTACAAGGGAATTATTTCCTGTGCTGGTGGTGAGGCACTGAACAGATTGCCCAGAGAAGCTGTGGATGCTCCTTCCCTGGAAGTATACAAGACCAGATATAACAGGGCTCTGAGCAACCTGATCTAACAGAAGGTTTCCCTACCCATGAAAGGGTATGGGAATGAGATGATCTTTAAGGTCTTTTCCAACTCAAATCATTGTATGTTTCCTTTTAGAATTTTTAATGGTAAAGAATGCATCTATGCTGAAGTTGACTTCTTTCACACAGTAACTTGAAAAGGTCATCCAAAGTAACATCAAAGCAAGTGTCAAGTCTTATGGTTCAGTGACAGCATAGCAGAAAATTCTGGGAAGTGATGCAATATATTTTAAAAAGGTAACGTGAATACAAACAAAGCCATCAAAAAATAAAGAAGACAGGAATTTTGTTTTCACTAGTTCACACAGTAAATTTTGCTATGGATTTCCTGGTGACTCTGGTAGAGTCAAGTTTTTTTTATAGTGAGAGAGAAGACTATCAGAAAATCAGAGTTGGGATGTCTGAGGCTTTGTTCTTGATGTCTAATAGGCAGCTGAAAACACGGATTATATAGCTGGATTTTGGAAGCTATTCATAAGAGGCGGCTTGAAATAGCCTGGGGGAGTTTCCTCCTTGTTTGCATTTTAGTCTCCTTGCTCCTCACATGAAAGAAAGAGTGAAGACTACATGAAAAGCAGTTGTTTGTCACATTTCATCTATATGGCAACTAGGAATGGCAGAATTGAGACTCTGGAGAGCTAAGGCAAATTTCTACACACAAACTAAGTTTAAGTACTTCAATCTGCTCTGAAAAGTATTGAGGCTTTCTAAAGTCTTCCTATTTTTATCCTAGATCAGGCACCTACAGTCCAGTTTTATTGTCATTGTCAGCTGGTTTGTATTGATAATATTCCACATATTTAAAATATAAATTTTCTCACTTCCTTTTTTCCCCCGTTGCTTCTGTGCATGCTTATAAGTTTTTGTCCCTCAGTGACATTGGTAGTACCTTCACAGCAACTTCTACAAAAGGCATAGTCCTACACTGTGCCCATACTGCTTCTGAACCTTTCAAACAATATCTAAGTCACTCATTCTAATTCTAACTGGAGAGCTTGCAAAATGTAATGTAATAATGATCAACAGCTCATTTTCCAGAGCAGGTTTTTCCCCAACCTCTCTAGATGATTAAAAAGATGGTTAGAAACTTGAGAATATCACCAAATTAAGATGAAAATCCAGTGGAGTTTAAACTAAAGGTTGGTAATTTTGTAGAATGGACTGGCTGATACAGACACTTATATGAGCTGGAAATCGGATATTTTGATACTGGATGTTCCTAATAGAATACATCTCCCCAGAAATTTCAAGACAGAGACCAAATCCTTTCGTAAGCCTGAATTTAGGTGAGATTATGGTGTAACATTTTTGATGTTTTTGTGTGCTGTTTTTAATCCAGAGGCTGCCAGCCTCCCTCTCTTACCATTTAAAATGCATTTTCCTCTGCTGTTTTGTAAGTTCCAAGAGTGAGAACTTGGTGTAGTGCTGATATCTTGCTGAGAGAGTATTCTGCCATCCTTTTCATTTTATAGTGCCTTTTATATGATTCTGGTCACTTCAGTGACAAACTTGCCTCTTAAAATTTCAAACACTGAGTTACCTGATATACCAGTGTTTGGGCAACTCTATTTCTTCAGTTATGTATGGTGATTTAACTTTCCTGCTGTCTCTTTTCTGACATTAGGTTGAGTGTTATTAACATTTAAACAAATCACAGGCTTCTGCTTAGTCCTCTTTTCTTCCCATGGTTTGTACATGCCATTACAAGGAAATATTTTGAGTCATGTTAGATTACTGTAAAGAGCTTCCTACGTATAGTGAAATCTTTATCTCCTAGAACTTGCTTAGCCTATTGTCTACTAGTATATTCACAATTTTTTCACTCCAGAAGATTTTTTTGCTGTATCCTTTCAAAAGACTGAACACTGTGCAAAAATAAGTACCCTGTTTCTTAGTAATATCTATTGTATACATAACCCTAATAATTTTAATTTTTTTCTTAGAGGGATTGTTTCTGACACTCTTGGTGACAATTATGTATTTACTCCTTAATTTACTCCTTAAACTTAATCTTTGTTTCTGCTTTTGCAAATTTTATTTAGGCAGAATATTGTCTTTAGAGGAAATTCTTAGTGTAAACATTTGAAATTCAAGGAATATTCTTGGTCTCTGGACTTCTTAGATGCACCAGAGACTCATTATCAATATGTGTATCAGTGTCATTAACATGAATCTTAAGCACGTCATTTACTTGTTGATTCCATCCTGGTTAATTGCACCAGGGAATGAGGTACTTTGAGCAGGGAAAGGAAGATATTGGTTCCTATTCAGCAACAAAGTTTAATCCCTTCATTTTCTTTTGTAAGTAATTAATTTAAAAAATATTAAATAAAAATGTGAGAACTGATATTTTTCTGTCTCTGGCAGCATAAAGATATTGCTGAAGAGTTTTATATTGTATATTCTTGGTGTGCAAGTGCCCAGAGAATATCCCTCTATATGCAAAAAAAAAAAAAAAGGGGGGGGGGGGAGGGGTGGGATTTATTTTTAACATAACTTTCATTTATGAAAAACACAGAAGAGGAGAATTTTGATCAGTTGTAGTACAGGTGAAAGACTCAACAGTGTTTAATTCTTGAGATTGAAATCTTACTTACTAAATTATTTGAACAGATTCCATTGAACAAAGTGCTATTAGCTATGTATGGTGTCTTGTAATTCTGTTTTAATAATGCTATTAATATTCACCAAGGTGAGCTGTGTAGAGTGTTCTTGATAATACATGTATTAGATATTATAATACCCAGTATGAGCAGACCAAAAGGAAGTAACTATTATAGAGCTTGCTAATTTAGCACCTGCAGTCAATTTGTCATTTTCATTGCCTTTAAGTTATAATACTGAAAATAGAATTCATCTTACCAAATTTGAAGGCCTGTGATCTCTCTGAAAAATGTCAACAACAGAGTAAAAAGCAGGCAGGAATTCATTCACAGACTTCATAGCAGGTTCTGTATCTGACTTTTTTAATCCATATGGGTGCTTATGGGAAATAACAGTATCTTTTTCAGTTTCAGTACTTTAGTACTAATGCCTAATTGTTTTGGGTTTCTTTTAATTCCACTTGAAAGCCAATACCAATGTAAGCTTAAAAATTAAACATTTTAATTTTATTCAGGATTCCTACCAGAGATATGGACACACTGGGGACATGAAGACACTGCTGCTGGGTTCTGAAAACATCAGCTCTGAAAGGAGTAAAATGTCTACATACTTGGTCAGGTTAAGGTCTGTCTGGTATCCACATCTTGACTCTGTCATAGTGAAGGAGACTTCTTCAGTTATTGCAGAAAGAAATGGAATGGGAAAGAGGCAGGAGGGAGATAACCAACAGTCAAGGCTACTGAAACCTACAAAAAGAAATTGTATTTCATCCCTATCCCAAAGTTAAACAAAGCTCATTTTTGAATACCTGACAGGATTCCCAAAAATTTCATTTGTAGAAGTGTTGAGTGTTTGCAGTTAAAATTGAAAACAATGCAAACAATGTTTTAAATGTGTTAAGTATTATGTGCTGTTGCATTCTCTGAAAACCCCAAAGTACTGATGTTTTGACTTGAGAAGTCAGAGTTTGTGGGTACCTTTGCTAGACTTCAACACTAAATTTTAGAGGTTCTTCTTCTGTTCTCACAAGAATGAAACATAAATATGGATTCTTACATGCAGTAACAGAATTCACAATGTATGTATGCAATATTAATTAATTGGATAGTGTTTTAGTACTGAACCCTAAGCAAATCATGTCCAAAACAACAAGGAGAAAAAAATACTGAACTTATATTTATGTAGAAGCATATCAACATTTTAGTGAATTAAATAATTATTTTAAAAAGGAAAAAAAAAAAAAAGGATGCAATCTTCAATAGAAAATGTCCATGTTGAAATTGAAATGTGTATGTCCATCTGTGTGAATCAAGGTTGTACAAGAAATATGAATTCTAGATTTTAGTATTTTTGGGTGTTTGACAGTGCAAACTTTTTATTATTCTATTGATGTTCAATATAGATGTTGTACTGTTGTGCTGTGAGATGACTGGTTTTGGAATAGAATTGTTCTCTCTTGAAAAATAATAAAGTATCCTTCTAGAGAGTCATCTAGGACAACACTTGTTATTTCTTTGTTTTCTTCCATTAAATATCTTCAATTGAAGCAATGGAGACTTTCTTATATATTGTCAGAGGTGGTGATAAGAAGCTGAGTGACTCCAGCTGGCTACACTGATTTCATATCAGAAGTGTTTTTAACCCACCTAAATCAGAAATTATCTTGTTCAGGGAAAATCAGCATATGACTAAGAGATGTTTTTGTTTCTCAGTATCTTCTTTTCTCTCTTTGGAACTCCAGTTATTGTTTACATTAATTTTCTGTGGAATCATCCCAATAGTTTGCGTGAGGGTGTGCTGGAGCAGACCATGCCATGCAATAACTTTCTCTGCCGGCAAAGGAACAAGAAGGGACTGTTGAGTTGAACCCAAGGATGATATAACACACAATGTTTCCTAAGATTTATAAGTCGCAAGCAGGGTTTAAAATATGTGAATCTCATGTATCTTTTGATATTGCTAATGTCTGTCTTAGTGCTTCGTAAATCAATTGTTTGCTTTACTTCAGTAATAATAAAGCTATACTTGCAGCAGCCTTAATCTTGGCTATGTGTGCTTGCTTTGGTTGTAGTCTATAGTTGCAGAACTATTTATTAAACATTTCCTTCCATGTGTGGTAGAATGATGATTCATAGCTGCTTTACATAAGATAGTTTTGGGGAATATTATATACTCTAACTTTCTTTAAGCACAATACAGATTACAGTAAAAACTGCTGTAAAATAAAAAGAAAGATTATATTTCACTTGTGATGCAAGAGCCTTCACAGGAGATGCTCTTTAATTTAGTCCTTAACTCACCCAGTGGTGCATGAATATTCCAAGACTTTATACTTTAGTAATATGTAAAGTAGCACTGTCTTCTGAAAGGTTTGCAGTACCATAGGTACAGCAGCATGAGGTGAGTTATTCTTATTGTTACCTTTGCCTTTCAAGTAGCCAACTGAACAATTCAACACAGATTTTTTTCTTCTGTTGTTGAAAAATAAATGGCAGCAGTAGCAGCATATGTTCAATTCACCCTGCTGTTTTCACTCCTTTCACATCCATGGAGCTGGATGAATCATGATCCTTGGCCCACTGTACTCAAGGACATCATGTTGTGTTATGTGCAGAAAGTATATATAATATTCTCTGGAGAAAAGGTAGCAATTCAGAGGCTTATTTTTCTTTTGACATAAATATATATATGTCATTAAATATTAAAGAAAATCCTGCTTAATGGTATTACTGCACACTTAGTTAATGGTGTGGCAAAGTTAATCATTGTAGATAATTTTCAAATCAAGGGCAAATAGAATTTCATTTACAAACTAACTGTTAAAAGTTGCAATTGGAAATCCTGAAAATATTCTTTTTACTCTAGATATTATACTTTTTTAATTGTGATAGTTCGAAGGGAACCATGGTTCTTGTTCTTGATATATGCACATCAGAAGTATAGTTATTGTCTGTCCCACAGTGCCTATAATCAGAGCAGCGCAAAAGGAGGCAAGAAATGGGGAGCTAGGAAACTCACTGTATTAAGAAATCCACTATGATTAGGGTAATAAGCAAGTACAACTGTGGCAATTAATCTATCACCCTTCTTTCAAAGACCTTTACTGTGTATATGGATTTATTTTTAATGATAATGGTGGTTTTATGCAATTATGAATTAAAAAAAATAAGCTCTGGAGTGTCTGGAAATATTCTCATGTGGAATAAGGGTAACAAGGGGAAGTAAGGCAAGAAAACAGTTTGGTCTGTGAAAATATTTTGTTTACATCTTACTCTCTCATTAGGAATAAACCTTAAGTGACTGGTTGTGCTGGTATTTTCTGCATAATATTTGGTGCAAAGTGGTATCTTGGGTTTGTGCTGGAAACAGTGTTGATAACACGATGTTTTTGTTACTGTTGAGCAGCGTTCACAGAGAGCCATGACAGACCCATGGTCTCTGCTGCCACTCACCACTTCCCACCAGCAAGATTGGGGATGAACAAGGAGTTGAGAGGGAGCACAACCAGCACAGCTGACTCCAGCTGACCCCAGCTGTATCCCACACCATATGGCATTATGCTCAGCACATAAACCAGGAGAAAAGCTGGCTGGGAGCTACTGCTCAGGAACAGACAACATCAGCTGATTGGTCATGAGGAACTGGTTTTCACTGGCAGGACTTGTCTTTTTTGACTTTTATTTCATCCTCTTTGCTGTTGTTGTTGTGTGCTATTGTTGCTGACATCACTGTTGTTATTTTCATTACAAATTTATTATAATTTTATTTTGTATTTAATTTAATTTAATTTAATTTCATTTCATTTCATTTCATTTCTATTACTAAACTCTCTTTATCTCACCCTGGAAGTTTTCTGACTTTCACCCTTCCCGTTCTCACACCCGTATCCTGATGAGTTGGGAGCAAGTAAGCAGGTGGAACTCTTTTATCTAGCAATTGCAAGTATTTAGTATTTGTATAATGTTTCTGGTTTGGTTTGGGTTTTTTCCATTCTCAGGGAAAGTTAGAATAATAATCTGTTTTTAAGTCAGATTGAAATGACTCATTCATTGGTCTTATGGAAGTTTGAAAGCATTGGATGAAGCCCCAAGGTGAAGATGTCTAAAACAATGGTGTTTAGGGAGAAAGTTGATATTCTATTTGTTTTGGTTTTATAAATTATACTTCAATTAAATAAAGAGAATGGCTGACATTTTTTCTAATATGCAGAGATTATACTGAAGAAGGAAGTCTTAAAAAGTTATGCAGTTCAACTATAATTTATGTCTTTAAGTGCAATGAAGCAATACACTTAACTTTTTAAGTAATTATTTGTTTTATGTTATTCTCACCTCTTTGCCACAGCTGCCTTTTCCATTCCAGTGTAGCTACTCCTCTGGAGTACAAAATCATAATGAATCTCTATATCATACAGAGTTTGGAGGACTTACTCATTTTTCCTGCAAAAGTTAAATAAAGTACAAAACTTTCAGCCCATCAATCCTTTAGCAAGCTGTCCAAGGTGACATTTCATTAGTGGATTTTGTCAGTGGATAAATTGTACAGCATGCTCTGGAGAAAAGGTGGAAAACATCCAATCCTTTTTCATTCAATCCATCTGAAGCTGAACCACTGGAGATTACACACAAAAAGCACATAAGACAGAAAAAAACGCTATTCTGTCTATAAACTGCATTAATCATTCATTTCCTTCTGAGTGCTTTGAGTCACTGCCCCTTCTCTGGTTAGACTCAAAACTGGCAATTTAATTTTGAACTGCATGACAGATACACTTCAAGGAAAATCACAGACATAATGACTCCTGCCAAGCTTGACAAAGTCCTCATTTGTCAATTAAGGAGCTTCCAATAAGGCAAGATGGATAGAGCAAAATGGGAGCAATCATATGATATTCTGAACAGAGTTGGGGTTGACAAGATTTTTCCCCTCCTTCTCTCATGCATGCACAAGCACATACTCCCCAAAACAAGCACACACACACATGCACATCCCCTCACAAACGTTCTTCCTCTTGATTCTGGGAATAGAAGTAATTTGGGGGCTTTGATTCACTTGTATGAACTAATTACCTAAGAGACTGGAGTTACTTTGCTGGTACACAGTAACTGTAAAAGACCTGACGGGGGATCAAAAGTACCTGGGAAGTCACCCATGTAATGCAGGGTCAAAATGATTTTTTTTCTTAGGTTGGTTTTTTTTTACAGGTTATATTGAAAATCAGTGTTCTAATAAAAGTGAGCTATGAAAAGAAATAGTGCAGCAAAATCTGATGAATTGCTGGAAAATGTGCTACATAAACATGTGAAACTGACAATATAGAGGAGACACACTGCGACAGTGTAAGGACCAACGTAAATTAGCGATAAGCCAATTAGAGGGGCACTGTCAGATGAAAATTGTGGATCTAAATACAATGTCAAATCAGTGAATGTATTAGATATTGCAAAGTCATTTTGTAGTTAAAAGCTCGACTAAATACAAAACCATCAGTGCTGAGGACTTCCTAATCAGAAATCACTGGCAAACTTTTTTTCAGATGTAGCCTAGGATAAAAAAGCCTAGAATAACCTGGGACAAGAATAAATATGCATAGGTGCATATCCACCTTTATGCATAATTAGTCATTAAAGTAATTTTTGGAAGAGATTTCACACCAAATTTTTATATTAGGTGGAGTACAAGTATTTCTGGAAGCTCTACACCTGTTTAAAACATCAACATTTACTGATTTTACTAGGCACCTTTGATGTTAGCAGTAGGAACTGATTCATAAACTTTGCTTTACTGATTGATGCTCCTCTTTTGACTTTGCTGCCTTTCTACATTTCTAGTATAATAACCTATCCATCTCTATAACTTCCCACCATTAAGAATGGTTTCTTTTATTCCCTAAGAGGAATGACCAGATATTCAGAAGTTGTACATATTTTTTCTTCCAGACATATTTTTCTTTTAGTCATATTTGTCTTTCCCGATTATTTCTACTAAACATTCTAGTTTAGGTTAATTGGAAGAGGAATGGTTAAATGTTACTGGCCCACAATGAAAAATTGCAAAATACTGCAGTTTGTGCTAGATTCAGAACAGATTTCTTGGACAACTGGTGCCCTGACTTTCTGATGTACTTGATTCCATCTCCAATGAAGGTTTTTTCTGATGTTTGAAGTAAACAAAGCCATAACTTCTTATATTGTTTGTATTCTGTCAGTGTCTAGAGTTCCACCAGAGGAGCAACAGATCATAAACTTGAGTAGACTTATAACTTGAAGATTCAAACAAAGAGTGTGAGAGTACAGAAATGGTGGAAACTCATATTTATCCTTTCTTCCACTTTTTAGCTTAAGAAACACAGTAATAGATAATATCCTCATGTCCCAAGTACTTGCTAACAAGCTCATCCCTGAATTTTGGCATTTGAAAGCTCTTAAGTCTTTCTTTGTAGAGAAATTTTCACTTTGGAGCAAACTTGATCTTTGTTTTCTCTGATATTTTACATAATATCTGAAATACCCAATATTAACGAGAGCTTTCTACTAGCAAACTTTTCTCTCTGAGTTTCATTTGATGATGACACAATTTTTTTACATCTGTCACTTGATTTGTCACTTGTGCTTTTATAAATATGCATGAAAAATAATTTCAAAAAATGATCAGTGTAGGTGTGAATTTAGTTTTTATATACTCATTGATTAACCAACATGTTTTGAAATTTTCACCTGAAAGTGAAAGAAATGGTCATGCTGTAAAGGGTCACTTCAAGAACATTTGTAGACCTGCAAGTGAAGACAGCAGGCACCTATCATTGGAATGAAATGGATTGCATTGAAAGATTCTGTCTGTTCTCAGATTCTAACCTTTTTTATAGTTATATCTGTGCTGGATTTTAACTAAAATATTCCAGATTTTTTTCTTATTTTATTTACAGGTGATGTTTTAAGACTCTTGTTGGAACACTAAGAATGTCTTGGCTTTCATGACACAGTCATTGGGAAGATTACCTTATTTTTTTATATATGTCCAACTGCACTCTTACAAAATGCATTATACTTGAAAAACACTCCTGCTAAAAAAAATAGTGAGAATGAGACAGCTGGTGTAAGTGCATCCTTTGCTGGTATAACAAAAACCAGTGATATTTAAGGAATGAAATTCTTAATCAATCAGCATCTTGTAGGTGATTCTCAAGATATTTCTTTTAGAGGCCTGAGGTGATATTTTGGTTGGCTTAATATAGTTGTGTTGAAAAATAGTTCTGTCAAGTTCAAATTTTAGCTCAGAGAATCTCTGGCTCTGTTTGAACTGCTTTCTGAGATATGTGAACATAAAAAAGATTCCAAGAGACACTCCCATTTCCCATAGAGCTTGAAGGAATATGAGCATTTTCTCACTTATTTTCTCCATATTTTCCATGTATTGCACTCAGGAAGGCACAAAGCATCCTTGCAGCCACAGAAGAGTATATGGCAGCTTTTTCTCAGCTGCACTTTACCAGTGGGCCAGGAGATGGCACAGGGATGCGAGAGCATTGTTCCTGCTGTGCTGCACAGGTGGCAAAGACAGTAATTATCCCTCAACCAGGAATAAAAAATCTTGGTGTACTTCACCTCTGTAGAACAAAAATGTTATCAGCAGACTATTTAAAAATTTAAAGTCTAAATCAGACCACATGTGGGACTGAGAGAAAAACAAGATGTCAAAAACTCAATGTAGCTCTTGCCCACAGGCCTAATTTAGAGCATTTGAAAGTACAGTGGAACCTCCTGAGAAAATGAACCTTTGGTCTCCTTAGGAGTGACTACAGCATGAGAAAAAAAATGATAAGTACTTGTGCAAAATTAAAAACCAGAAACGGAACTATTGTTTGTGTGGGTATGAATATGTCATATGAGGTAATACTCTACTTAACATTATTTAATGAAAAGGAACTGGTTTAGACTATGGTCTTTAGGAACTTGTTTACTTTGGTAAAACCTAAATAATTTTCATGAAATAATTACATTTAATTGTAATTTAAAGGAAAGTAAAAGCCTTAAAATAATTTTAACAGCATTAATCAGTCAATAGGTGGAGCCACTAAATGGTACAATGCTCCTCCAAAAATAAAAATAAAGTCCGTATTTGCAAGTATTCTTCACAACACTCTTATTTTTTACCCTTCATAAAATTGTATTTGGATCATACATACTGTAGCAACACCATAGTAACTATGCAAATCATGACCAAAATGTTGTATTTCAAGATAGTCTTTGTTGGTGTGTTTATGAAAAGTTTATTGCAATTATTTCTGTATTATAAATACAAATAAACTATACTACAGATTTATCTCAGTATCTCTATTATAACCCAAATTTTCTTAATGGACTAATATCTTTTATAGTTTCTTCCTAATGAATGTTACAGTGTTATTTTCTAACTACTCAGATTTTAAGAATTTTGACTCAAGGCTGTTGACATTTGTATACAACTGTCAGATGGGTTTCTTACCAGATTTGAGAAAATGTTCAAACCATTTCACTACATTTTGCCCTTTGGGATTTTTCAGAAGAAATCTGTCACTTTTACTGGTACTTGATAAAATACTTTCTTATTCCCAATGAGTTTTAATATTTATTGGACCACTTGGACTTCTGAAAATTAATTACTAGGCACAAGAGGTTTGAATATGCTCACAGAAGTGAATAATAATTTTAAAAACACACTACCAAAACCTTGACTTTTTAAGCATCTAAAAAGTGTGAATATGGAGAATTCTGGTTTCCTTCTCTTACTGAGACCAATGATGACATCAGTGAATATTTCAGTAGTTCTGATTTTGATCCTTGCTGAAGCACACAGCTTCTAAACAGTGAAACAGAATATAAGAAGAAACCCTTGCTGAATTTGCTTGATTATTTTTTTCCTGGTTGGTTTGATGACCTGAAGCCGGTATGTTCCAATTAGGTAAGGATGAAAGAGCATGAAAGCCTAACAGCAGGTCTCAAGTAGCATATAGAAAAAGTTGAATTAATTCTTTTTCCAATAATAGCTCTAATTTTTTTTATGAGAGGTACATAAGATGAAACTTTTGGCTTAGAAAGTTTAAATATTCATCATCCTCAGGTAGCTTCTTCATGTCTGGAAATCAAACATGTTTCTTGCAACCATGAACTTAGCTGTTTGTCTTACAACATTTTACAGTACTGCCCAATTAGCTACGCTACATGCTCCCGGTTGCTAGGTTAAAACTTGGCCTTCATTAGGTTTATATTACAATTCCAATTGTCTTCTAGGCAAATAGTCTGGTAGAGATTTGGGGTTACAGTATGATCCAAGGTGTTAATATTAATCACCTGTTCAATGCTGCAATACTCACTTTGTTAAATGAAATTAAGGTTGCCGTGGGCATTCAAAAAGATCATATTGTGTACCACAGATTATACAGGACATCTAAATCAAATACTCTGTTTCTCTCTTTTTTTTTTTCTTTTTTTTTCTTTTCTTTTTTTAATGTTTTAATGCTCCATTTATATCTTTCAGCTATCTGTAAGGTAATGGTAATGGTAATAAGATTTTTGAAGCACAGTATTCTACCATTTTGTTGTATTTCTCTGGGGAATGTTTTTTTTCCCCAAAATCCCTAATGCCTGTAACCATATGGTTTGACCTTTCCTTCCTTTCTTGACCTAATTGGCTGAGTGCCAGCCATCCTCCCTGAGTGAGAGACTAGATAAGACCCCTGTACTTCCTTGTTCTCTCTCTTGCCCCCTGGAACCTTTTGAGAATAGGTGCCTTGGAATAATCCTGGGGTAAGAGCCTCTTTTGGAATCATTTGTCCTGTCCCTCTGAGATATCCCTCCAAAGCCTCTCAAGAGCTAGTCCAAGGGGGGCAGTGGGGGGATA
Source organism: Chamaea fasciata (assembly GCF_029207755.1). Classification (NCBI taxonomy): domain Eukaryota; kingdom Metazoa; phylum Chordata; class Aves; order Passeriformes; family Sylviidae; genus Chamaea; species Chamaea fasciata. The sequence continues at coordinate 47,230,663 of NW_027094089.1, read as the reverse complement.
TTTACACTATTTCAATGTTATTACTTTGCTAAAGACTAGTATACAGTGTTGGCTTGTTTCTACAAGAGCACCTTGAAAACTCCTAACGACCTTGTTTGGTAGTTCTCATATATTTTTGCATTTTGAGCATTTAGTAAGGTTAGGATACCTAGGTCAGTGGTCTTGACTGGTAATTCAGTGACTACCATTGGTACTTTAAGACATAAGACCAACACGAACCCCAAAATGCACAGGTAACCGAGAAAATATGCCCTACGTGAAAGTAAATGACACATCTTTCTTTCCTCTATAAGACAGTCAGGCTTGACATTTGCAATAATGCAAAAGTTGCAAACAGTTATTAAAAATTAATCTCTCCATTAAAATGCCTTTGTGACTACTAGGAAGAAACCCAGTGCTATAAATCTTACTGCTAGCACTAAACAATTTTAATTATGGGTTAGACTAACAAAACATGGTAAAATTTATGTGCAAATCAGACTAATGTGATTTTTTTAAAATTCCACCTTTGGAATGGAACTAAATAACAAATCTCTAAAAGAATATAAATGATCAAGTACGTGAAAATAATATACTGCTCTTTTAAGTATCCTTATTCCAAATAGTTCCAGGTGAACTTCTTCTGCTCATTCAGAAAACAAAGAAATTTAAAGAAAATCTGGTTGTCTGCAACTACTTACTTTCAAGTCACTTAGCAATGCAGTTCATTTGCAATTTCATCTAAATTCCGTATGAGAACTTATTTTTTAAATTATTTTTAATTTTACCCCCTTCTTTTCTGTTGTTGTAGCAGATGATTCAGTCCTGTTGCTTTAAATAAATAGGTATGTGACTAAAATTCAAAAAGATTTAAGGAAAGTGTGACCGCAAGGTCTTTATTTTGATCTTATCTATAAAAGCTACAATCAGAAGTGTTTCTGCTAGTATATGAATGGTAACAGTATTTTAGTTACTAAGACCTTTACATTTTAAAGGAAATGAGAATTCAGAAGACAATTTTTTTTTTTTTTTCGGATTTAAGTGAGTCAGATTTCTATACACCTTCACAGTGTGGTCCTGTGTGTTGAAGTGTGTTTCTGAAATTCATGAAACAAATTATTGATGATTTCAATTGTTTTCAGTCCTCATCTGTTCTTTGACTCAAAATTCTGTTGTTTAGAATTCTGTTTTTATGAGCAGTAGGCAATGAATATCAGGTAGATCAAGGCTTCAGAGGATACTTGAAAAAATTTTATCTAGCATTATCTCTGGTCCAGAGTGTTATTTGTTAGGAATTATCTCTGTAATTCACAGTCTCTGGAGACCAAATTTATATATTTAGGCCAAAGTTCAGTCTTTTTTTTTTTTTTTCCCCAAAAATATTCATTTTGTTAACTGTGTTTTTGAAACTAATAATCCCTTACAATCTCAAAGAAAAAAAGTTCATGAAAAAAACCCATAATCCCTACGGAATTTTCCTGTGTTTGAAAGACATATCAGAGATAAATAACTTCCTTACTAGAACTGTGTGAAAAGTAGCCTGATGATAAAACAAAATACATATACCTAAAGAAATTTATGAGAATTAGAGCTTTGTCTCACTGAAAATCAGTGAAACAAATTGCTAATGATAATAACACTTCAAAAATGCTAGTACTGCATGCAGAGTGCTCAACTGTGATTATGTATTTATCTCACAAGGGAAACAACATTTACACACTAAATGGTTGGAATACTGGCGATGAGAAAATTACTGGAATATATGCCTCAGAGAGAGAAGAGTTTGTATAAAAAGACAGTAATGATGCTCAAATATTATAGGGAAAAAGTGTAGAATAATTGGGAGATAAATGAGGAGCTAAGCATCACTGAACCCATCAATGACAGGGCTAGGGTCAATCCACCCCACACCCTAAAGTAATTGGAAATTCACCCTAAAGTATTTGGCTACTGACATGTCTAGATTCAATCAAAAGTCAATAACGAGCCACAAATACTAGCCCCCATCATCTATCTGTGTGAAATAGTGTCATCAGTTTTAAAGAACATGTGAAATACAAGATTTAGTAGGTGAAAGGACTACAGAGGAAGGTGAATATTCTTTTATCAAATGGGAATGATTTTTTGTTTACTTCTGCATCACCAATTCAGACAGTAGGCATGTATGTTTTCAGTACCCTTCAGTACCTTAGAGCAGGCATGGGATTGTATGCATTTAAGGTTTTAGCACGCTAAAACCTGATCTCCTCCTTCAACAAGGTGGATCTGGGGGAGGCTGTGGATGTTTTTTACCTAGACTTTAAAAAAACCTTTGACCCTGTTTTCCTAAACATTTTCCTGGAGAAACTGGTAGGTTATGGTTTTAACATGTGCACTCTTGACTGTATAAACATCTGGGTGGATGGCCTAGCCCTCAGAGTGATAAGGAGTAAAGAAATATCCAGCTGCTGTCTGGCCACTAGTGGGGATCAATGGGTTCAGCCCTGTTTAATATCTTATCAATTACCTGGACAAGGTGATTGAGTGCACCCTCAGTTAGTTTGCAGATGACACCAAGCTGGGCAGTAGTATTGATCTGCTGGAGAGTAGGAAGGCTCTGCAGAGAGACTTGGGCAGGCTGGATCCAAGGACTAAGGCAAATTGGATGAGGTCCAACAAAGCCCAAGATCCTGCCTTTGTGTCACAACAATCCCATGCAGCACGACACACTGAGGCTGAGTGGATAGAAAGTGGCCCAGTGGAACAGGACCTGAGAATGCTGGTTGGGATCTGGCTGGTTGTGATCCAGCTGTGTGCACAGATGGCCAAGAAGGCCATAGCAACCTTGTCTTCAGCAGTAGTGTGGCCAACAGGACCAGGACAATGATTGTCCCTCTGTGCTTGGCACTGCTGAGGCCACACCTTGAGTCCTGTGTCCAGTTCTGGGCCACACAGTGCACACAGGACATTGAGGTGGTGGAGTAAGTCCAGAGAAGAACAATGGAGATGGTGAAAAGTCTGGAACACAAGCCTTATGTACAGTGGCTGAGAAAGTTTATGTTTAACCTGGAGAAAAGGAGATGCAGGGGTGACCTTATCACTCTCTAGAACTTCCTGAAAGGACGCTGAAGCAAGGTGGAGTTTGTCTCTTCTCCCACGTAACCAGTGACAGAAGGAGAGTACATGGTCTCACAATACACCAGTGAATGCTAAGTTTGGACTTAATTCAGGAAGAGGTTCTTCATGGAAAAGGTTTCAAGCTTTGTAACAGGCTGCCTGGGGAAGCAGTGGAGTGTTCAAGAAATGACTGGATGTGGCACTTAGTGGGTGTCCTTGACAAGGTTGTCCTGGTTGGTTAAACATTGGACTTGACAGTCTCAGAGGTCATTTCCAACTTTAATGAATCTGTGATTCTCTGATTCTGTAGCTAACAAATTCCAAGCAGCACTTTAGCAAAGGCTTTGCAAAGATCAGCTCTAACTGACTATTTAACTGGTAAGAAAATTGGCATTAATATATAAGCTAACTTCTTTGGTAAATTGTGAGAGATACCCTGGTACTTCTAAAAGGAACCACATGACACTTTTATCCAGTTTTCCAGTTTACTTTCAATGCTTCTATAATAATTTAAAGCCATACACACACAAGATTAGATCACTACAGTTGGCTGAAGAAATTTTTTTCATCCCTCAGTTCCTTTTCACCATTTAACTGAAGAAAAGAGAAAGATGCCATTCCAAGTTCTGGTAAGTAATACAAAGCTTCTTCCATTCTCTGTCTAAAATTCTCTACAACAGGTGTCACACTCAATTCATAGGGACTCTAAGAATGTGATTTAAGTGAGCTAATCCTAGGACATTTCAGAAGCACTACAAAACAAGAAAACAACAACATATGCAAAAAATAACATAGAAATGCATTGCTAGCTGCAATGGTGAAAGAACTCATATGTGAAGAAATGCTGCAAGCCATGCTGTTAATGGAAATGTTGTTAGAAACTACAGTTTTCCAACTATTTAGGTCAGTAAAAAAAACTTCCAGAGTCTCTGACCTTTGTGGACTCAGCTTCTGTTTACAATATTGCACACAATTGCATGACATCCGCCTTAAAAAGAATTGACTTCCTATAGAAAGGCCACATGTGCCATGGATACAATAATTTCTCAAGGAATTGAGCAGATAAACAGTCAAATTGTAGGACACTTTGTCAAAGAAAGATCAAATATAGGAGCTGGATTATACATTAGACACAGTGTAACATGGAAAGTAGCATACAAAAACATTTTCAAACACAATTAAGTTCAAGAAAAAGAGATGTGTGCTCACAGAGAATGGTAGACTAGATCTAGAGATCCTACAAGCCTGCTTCTTTGTTGTTATTAAATGGTTATTTACACTTGTCACGATCCACTCACACAAGCAGGGTTCGTGATGGTTCATTTTAGGGATCTCAGAGCGGAAAAGACACAGTGGGGGACAAACTCAGTTTATTCAATCACAAATGCACCTTTATTTAGTGCCAACAAATGCAATAGTGGGGAGAGAAAAGAGAATAGTAAGACAGAAAAAGAGGGGAAGGGGATTATAGCTACCAACATGGAGGGTCAAGTCCTCGAGGCTTTTGAAGATACCTGCAGACGCGAGTTTCTCCAGTGGGGTGATCACAAAAGTGAGTGGGGGTCTCCAGGGTTTTTATAGTCCTCTCCGAAGCAACAGGCAGTTGGCCAAACACGTGGGGGAAATCATTGCAGTGTGTTCATTTAGAGAACTCAGAACAAGTCGGTCGTCAGCAGGTACAGTGTCAACCAGTACAAGTCAGCAGGCGCAGTCACTTCACTGTGACTTGCCCATTGTTTCTTCTCAGGTTCTGATGTTCCGCTATGCGTGCTGGGTTTTTCCATTGAACACACCTGCAGGCAGCACTTGGCCAACATCCCACCTCAGCCAGGCCAGAACTCCTGTATTGAGATTTTCAAGTCCCTTTTAGGGGTTTCAGTCTCTGTCCTTGACAATGGTCATGAGGCAGATGAGGGATCTTCGGACTGTCTCTTACACCACCCCATGACTCACGATTGTCGTCAAGAGAGCTCCTTCTGCAGGGTTCCGTAGTCTTGCGAAGTCTTCAGGACTCATCCATGTCAGTAGCATATCCCGGAAAAAAAAGAGACAGTAGAGAGTGTGTGTGAAAGAAGGAGGGAGAAAGAGGAAAAAATAGAAAAAGGAAATAGAAACAAAACAAAATTAATCAATATTGATTATAACAATTTCTTCAAAATAATCAAAACAAATCATAAAATTCCTTAAAGTTATAACAATTTTCAAACAAAAGCTTAATTTTGATTACAATATAACATAATTAAAACAAACAACAATAATCAAAACAAGCAACCAACAATTTCAAATTAATCTGCTATTGGAGGTCTAATTTTCGCTGTTTGGGTAGTACGTCTTGTGTCAATAACTTTGGGAGTGTCTCTTGCAAAAGGGGTCTTGACTAAACTGTGTGCTTCCATTATAGATGCCAAGTGTGTCAACTTCTTCATCATCTTCCAATTTAGGATGTATAAAATGACTGATAAGACAAAACCAATCAAAACCAAAATCAAAAGAACAATGGGATGACACACTTTGTTCAGGATACCTGTGGCAGTAGTTGACCATCCAAAAAGGGTATCCCACCACCTGTGTTCAGCATCCTTTTTGACCCTTTCTAAAACACGATGTATTTCTTTCACATCATGATGGACTGTCACTAAAGTTTTCTGTCCATTTTTCTTGATCTTTTCCAAAATTCCTACTAAGTCTTGGTGAAGCAACAATTGCTTAATTAAAGTAAGATTCATCCCAACAGGGGGAGGCAATAATTTGTGCATCACTGTATAATCAGATTGTAAAAGGTGATAAGAGGTAACTGGGGCTATGTACGAAAAATCACATCCTGTAATTTTGGTAAAGTTACAAACACAATAATTTGAGTGATTCTTAAGATTCACTACTATTTCTTCTACAAACACTACATCACAAGCAGTTCTAAAGCATGCACACCCATTGCCTATATATATTAGCACTGTTTCAGAAGTCTGGTTAGGGTGAATTTCAAAGTGGCAGATATTTTGTTCAGTGTCCAGACAAATATCTTGAGCTATAATTGCATTACTCTCACAGATGAACCCTTGTTGTTCTCGGACAATACATGATTCCAAATTAACAGTTTGCCATTTCTCACTATTTTGACAGGCCCTTTCCCTGTGCTCGGAAAGATAGAGAACAGCTCCATCATGATTCAGTCCTAATGCAATGATGGGGAATATCGAGTGCAAAAAGGCATTACATATGGTTAACACAAAAGCTGTGACTGTGTTGGCATTGGGGTTATAAGTAAAGTTCACCAATTTCCACCAGGACTGGAATTCCCTTTCAAAATCATTTGCATTGTCCCAAATTATTTTCTGAATTTCAGTAGGAAAAGTGCCTTCTTTTCCTTCCCTTATGATTGAGGCGGCAACTGACTGCATCCATAATTGTGCCTGGATACAGCTTAGAGCCAAAGAGACATTGCTTAGTGTGGCACCAAGTGTATCAATTATCAATTTGTGATCATTCACATTTATCTTTTCCCAATTTGGTAATATGTTTGATAGCAACCACGGATGTCTCCCCAAAGCCAATAAGGATAACTGCAATGGTTGCTGTAATTTGGTGTAATCCATAGTTTTGGCAGCCAATTTTTTCATTAATACTTCTAAAAATTCCCAATTTAAAATATTAAACATGGTTATATGGCCTTCATGTCCCTCGGAGTTCTCCTGTGAAAAGTAAGCACAACAGAATCTGCCACCAAAAGGCAGAAAGTTAGAATGATGGAAATTCTCCAGTGCACATTTATTCGATACTCTTTCCCTAGAGCATCAAAGGTTACCCATGTGTATTTATTCAGAGGGGTTTTTAGCACTAGTGGTACCTCTCCCACCATGGGGAGGTCCACCAAAACAGGTTGTCCAGGGTAACGTGCTGGATTCTTGGAATCACTTGGTCCTTGGTCCCCGTAGTGAGGGAACTATGCTTGGAGCTGTTGGGCCAAAAGGAAAAGCATCAGTAAACCAAGGACTTGCTGACTGTTCGGGGGAAAAGGGAGGGGTAATGACTGAGGCAGGTTTGTCTTGGATGCTACCCAAGTTTTCTGCTTCTTGTACTGCCAGTTTTTTCACAGCTCCTTCAGTTATTGAGAAGATGTTACAATAATATTCAATCTGAGCACACCAATTTCTTACTGAGGCTGTCTGGGCCACCCCGTCAGGTGGGAGAGTCCCAGTAGTGACTGACTTAAAAACTTGGAAAGGCCCTCTCCAAACAACTGGTTGTTGTGGCACAATCTTCTCTACTTCTATGAGAGCTAGGCTAACCACAAACAAGCCTTTTTCCCAGGTAATATACCTCTTTTCAGCATCTCTGAAACCACAGGAATAAAAACCAACAGGCCATGTCGGACCCTCAGGACCCCACTGCCATATGTGTACTGACAACCCTGAGGAAGCAAATCCCCATTCTACCTGAAAAGGATCTGTTGGGTGGATAGGGCTTAGGGCCTGATGAGCTGTGGCTTCAAAACTCAACAATTGTAATGCTTCTTCCTGAGAAGGGCTCCAGTCCCATTTTACTCCCTTTCTCAACAAATCATAAAGAGGCCTGGCAATAATTGAAAAATCTGCAATGTGTTTTTCCCAAAACACTAATAATCCCAAGGCATGCTGTAGATCTTTCCTGGACTCAGGCACTTTAATTTGATCTAAGGAGGTTAGGGTGTCAGGTGGCATACATGTCATGCCTCCTTTCCACCAGATACCCAGAAATTTTACTTCTTGGAAAGGTTTTTGTATTTTCTCTGAGGGGATCTGCAAACCAAGGCTTTCTAAGTGGGAAATTATTTTCTGTTGAACACCCCCCACTTCCTGTGTCTTATTGTTTAAAACTTGTGCTAGGGAGTGCTGTGGCTTGTTGCCCAAGGCTTGTGGAAGAGGAGGTGCACTGGGTTGTTGGTTGGAGGATTCCAACACAATAGGTTTGGGACAGGGCCAATTAGAAATTATTTTAGCCAATTTATCATATGGCAATTTATCCATTACTTCTCATGGCACTCCCCTTTTCAGTCCTAGCGACCACAGTTGCTGTCAGTTGGAAATTTGTTTTCCCTTTTCTGATTTTTCATTAGGAGGGGAAATGTGCCTGATTCCTCTGGTTTTTTCTGGTTTGTCCTCTGAGTACTTCACTGGTCCATATTTCCTACTGTAACTTATTAACTCCTCTGCTACCTCACTCCATGTCCAAACTTTATGCCTGCTGTTATATTGTGTGCTAGGAGTTGTAAAAGGTGAGGAGTCAGTGGAGTCAGTGGAACCATTTTGATCTCTTGTATGGTCAAGAAATCTTTCAAGTCTATCTACCCGAGAGATAGATGCTGTTGTTTTTCGAAGAAGAATTGCTGTTGGTTTAAGAGACTCTGGCAAACCTCGAATTAGGGTGGTCATAATCTCAGGTTTGACAGGCTGTTGCATTGGTGACTCATAGCCAGAGATTAATTTTCTTTCATGTATCATTTGCAAGCATGCAGCTTTGTGTATGTTTTCTAGGAGTTGGTCTGAGGTGCCGACTATTGCCAGAGGGTCGCCCCTTTCAAGGGGGTTTAACCCCCCTGCCCAGTAAGCTGCAGGCTGTGTCATGGACCATGGAGCATGTGTGTTTCCTGTTGTTAAGAAAACTCTATGTCCCCAACAGCCACTTGCTTCTTGTACACTTAATTTAATTTGGTCGCCCCCAGTGAGTGAGACTCTAAAAACATACTCCGTCTCTAATTCACTAGGGAGGCGGGAGTATTCTTTCTTTAATTTAGCTAATTCAGTGGCTGTGTATGGTATTTCTTTGGTAGTTATGTGGGGATCACGATCCTCTTCTTTTATGTAATTATATTCTGTTTTAATTAGAGGTCTCAAGTTGGAGCAACAGTGTTCCCCACAATTTTGCATGTGTACTAATTCTTTCTGAGGGTATATTTGTTTAATGTTGTATGTCTCCTTTCCTTCTATTTCTGTGGGTGAATCTGCAGATTTTAAGTTTATACTTCGCTCTTCTGCAAGAGAAATCTGCAGCCAATAAATCTGATTTCTTTCCTGTTCTAATTGTTTTTGCAAAACTTCTACCAAATTTAGCAGGGATTCTATTACTGCTTTTTCTTCACTTACCCGTTCAAAATGGGTTTCTATGGCTGCCGAAAGGCAGGCCCCCAAAACTGAGAAAAGAATGATTTTATTTCTGCCGAGTTTATATCTAGCATCATGTTGCAAATAATATATTCTATCTACAATATTTTCAAAGTTAAACCAATTATTCTGTGCCCACCTTTCTCCATCTGGAGAAGGTCTAGCACCATGTTTTGCTAACAAGGCATAAAATGCATTCTTATGTTTTTCACTCATTTTGTGAAGAGACCAAAACCACTCTCAGGGAGGTAAGCTTAAAGTTACACCAAAGGCACTGCTAAAACTGTGTTTCCCTTCGCTTCCCTGGAATGGGCGAGGAGACCAAAACTGCCTGGGAGGTTCACCTTAGTTACAAATGGTTGTCTCCTCAACTACACCAAGCAGCCCAAAACACACACAAAAAAAACCCAACCCTAACTACAGTCCCATCTTTTGCACAATGAGATCCTTTTGTTAAATCCTGATGACAGGGAGTTCTATTCGCCTGGGTGTATACAGTTTGCGGGAATTTTCCCTCGCTCCCCTTGCTTTCTAACAGCGCTCACCAAAGTGGCGTGCTAGGTGTGGTTGAGACAAGGGTCCTTCCCCTGTTACAAACTATATAAAACCCGAAACTTCTCTGTCCATCAAGATCCTGTCCGTGACGTCAATTTAATGTCACGATCCACTCACACAAGCAGGGTTCGTGATGGTTCATTTTAGGGATCTCAGAGCAGAAAGGACACAGCGGGGGACAAACTCAGTTTATTCAATCACAAATGCACCTTTATTTAGTGCCAACAAATGCGATAGTGGGGAGAGAAAAGAGAATAGTAAGAAAGACAGAAAAAGAGGGGAAGAGGATTATAGCTACCAACATGGAGGGTCGAGTCCTCAAGGCTTTTTGAAGATGCCTATAGACGCGAGTTTCTCCAGTGGGGTGATCACAAAGTCTGTGGTTAACTCAGGGGTTCTTATAGTCCTCTCCAAAGCAACAGGCAGTTGGCCAAACAGGTGGGGGAAATCATTGCAGTGTGTTCATTTAGAGAACTCAGAACAAGTCGGTCGTCAGCAGGTACAGCATCAACCAGTACAAGTCAGCAGGCACAGTCACTTCACCGTGACTTGCCCATTGTTTCTGCTCAGGTTCTGATGTTCTGCTATGCGTGCTGGGTTTTTCCATTGAACACACCTGCAGGCAGCACTTGGCCAACATCCCACCTCAACCAGGCCAGGACTCCTGTGTTGAGATTTTCAAGTCTCTTTTAGGGGTTTCAGTCTCTGTCCTTGACGATGGTCGTGAGGCAGATGAGGGATCTTCAGACCGTCTCTTACAACACCTTCAAGCCATGCATCCTCTATCTTTTCCTTTTTTCCCTGTCAGAAGGAACAACTATTAAAGAAAAGAAACATTACCTGTGAAGCATAGCCATGTAGAGTTTCTGGCTCAGTGAGGATTGATAGCTTTTGTAAAACAGATAAAAACCTCAAGAATGTTGTATTCTTTATATAGTTTTTAGTGAACTCTTAATAATAAATCATTGTTTTTGCTACCTAACACATTCAAAATTGCATAATATTTCTCAAATGCAGCAAATAAGTTCACTGGCGTAACAGAGCATAATAACTGAGGTGTTATTGAAATATGGAAACCTGAACCCCAGCCACTGAACAAGTAAAGCAGGTTACAAAATGTCCTGCCTTGAACTGAATTAGTTATGCACAAGAGAAACAAACAAACAAACAAAATTTAAAAAACCCCACCCAGCTGTGATGAATATCTTCCTAAATGTTGTCACTAGGCTTGGGTCTGAACTTAAGTGAAAACAAAATGTCACAAGTCTGCTGACTTCTAATTTGCTACATCTAGGAATGAGAAAAGTTAGCTGGATGTAAAGCTAAGTATTGGGGAAAAAAAGGGAATAAGGTAATGAAATGTTGGTCATGTAAGGTGTTAGAAATTGCTATTTGTACTCTTTTGTACTGAAATACATTTCAGTTTATGTGAAACCCTTTCTCTCTGCCTTTAGAAGCACACAGATTTTCCAGAAAACAGCAGCTTTCTGTTATTTTTGTTTGCTAAAGATCATTTTCTCTGCAAAAATACCAGTAAAGAAAGGAAAGAGAAAGAAACTGTGAAGGAAAGCTACTTCCTGTAACAAAAAAAACCCCAGACGTATATTGACCTTCTACCAATAGTGTTAGTTTTCAAATTTTGCTAAATAATTATGACTGGGTTACATGGTTCCGGAGCATTTTTCTGCCCACATGTGGAACTGAAAGTTACAGAACAATATTGAATACACAATACACTTTTCATGAGCTTGAACAGAATTTTGAACAGATTTTTGCACTGCTTTGAAAGGAAAATTTGGCTGTCATGCTTTGATGTGAGTTACAGCATGTCTGCACAACAAAGTATGTTCTTTACAGTACAGTCATGAGAACCATTAAAAAAAAAGGTTCTGGTATAGTTTCTTACCTGACAAAGTGTATGACTAGTTTGTTGATTACCATCCTAGTTAATGTTCTTGTTACTTCTGCTGCTGCAATTGTCTTGTTGCATCAGCTAGCAGAAATGACAGAGACAGCAACTCACAGATTTATTGTAGTCTCAGCTCTTACACAAAGGCACAGTTTAAAATGTTTGATACTATGGCTGTAATTATATTGTGGATTGGATTAAATTAGAATCTTGTTGACTGTGAGAGACAATGGCAAGTTATCTGAACTAAGTCAATTAAGAGTGTCTCAGTATTCATTCAGAGGAAAGTGTTCATATTTTAACATGAAATCTATGACTACAGACTACGACATAAAAATTATAATAGATTTGATTATGTTTTTATTTCCTCTGCCTGCTTTTTCTTGTGTCTGCTTCTCCTGGTATGTTCTACAGTATCCTGACAGCCATTTCATTTCAAATTTATATTTCCATTTTAAACTTATCAGTATTGAATTTAAAAATAAAGTTACTGTTTATTTGAGAAAATGGGAAATACAGCAATTGTCATGAAGGTAAAAGAAGAAAAGGCAGAGAAAAAATATCAATTTTCCCCATAGAAGTCTTTTTGTACATTTTTGAAAACCCTGTGTACCACAAAGATGACTTTTGTAAAAATGAAATTGAAAATTTTTGTTACCATTTCCTTGCTTTTTAGTAAGCTATAATCTTCATCAGACTTCTTTTGATAATAAATTATAGGGATAACTCATTATTTATATCAAGTTTTAGGAGCTGCTCCTTTAAATATAGATGTAAGTAATTTTGTTAAAACAAAATAGAAGTACATTTTGTAAAGGCAGTGCTCTGCCAAGTGTATATATTTCATATTATATAAATGTGTGTTCAGAATGGATACTTTACAGATAACATGTATTGTCTGAATTCATGAGCCTTGTTTTTAAAATTTTTCTATAAAGTGAACTAGTCATGAAATACATTTTATTAGTCTCTATGGAGCACAATTTACTTATGTCCCAACCCAAAATGCAGCAAACACATCGAGGTGAAAAAAAAGCTAATGAGAATACCTTGTGGAATTCTTAATTTGTTTTGTTTTGTTGGAATACAACCTGAAACACTGTATTATGTGGTCAATTTTGTGACAAATCCCCACTTTTGAAATATCTAGACAATGTGTTACATTTTTTCCTCTCTTTATCTCCAAGTAGCACAACCTGCAGTGGTAGGGAGCAGGGCTACAGGACCAAATGGCCACATTCTCTGAAGTAAATCTGAACATGGCAGCAAGTCAGTTGCATCCCATGCTCCATTGTCCTGCTCCATGTATGCACTGATGAATTTTATAGCATGGTGTGAGAGGTCTAAGATTTCCTGAGCAGCTAAATGTTCACAGGTATAATATCCTACCTGAAATTCTCTAGACAAGAACTGTAGAGTGCTAGCACAATACCATAGGGTGCTCCATCCTGTCTGTAATCACAGCACAGCTGTTAAGATGGGACCGCACGCACAGCTTATGCAGAGGAAATTCTTTCTGGTTCTAGGATGGATCTGTCTGCACTATGTAGCTAAACCTGGGAAACCTCCCAGATCCTCTCCTGGATATACTGTTTCAAAGCTGGAAATCATTTCACCTAATGTCCAACCTGACCTGTTCAATCTGCAATTTGTGATGTGTATCTTTTGCTGGGTGATCTACCAATGGCAAGTAGAGTCTGCCTTGGATTTGTACTTTTCAAGTAGCCATAGAATGGTATCGTCTTATCCTTTAGGCTATACTTAACTTGTCAACATCCACCAATATCTGTAGGAATTATTCAAATATTAGGGTAATAGCAGCACCAAGAAGGAGAGCAACTGTTAGGCAAGTCATAAAGGCAATCAAATGTACAGAATTTTAATGAGCAAACTAAACTGCTGGAAATGCAGGTGTGCAATGCTGTCTTTTGTATCACAAGTTTCTATGTGTTAAAGCAAGGACACATTAATTATATAAGTATATTTTATACCTTTAAACACATTTTCAGATTTATACTCTGGAAAACATTCCATAAGAAAGAGTAACATTGAGACACCAGCCTGGCACATAATCAGCCTAAGTCTGGGGGAGTGGAAGGATTTTTACCCTGTGAGTGACACCTGATCTGCATCATGCTACCCTCCACTGCCATCAAGACACTGGGCCCAATGATGAAAATCAGTCTGATCCGAAAAAGAAAGAAAATTCCATAAAGCAGTTCTACATGTTAAACTGCTATCCTGTGAAAATTCGGTCCCTATGACTTAAGAGTACCACTGAGTGAAAACCAGGTCATTGCAGGAGAAGAAGGTGGTGTTTACAGCTTTGGGATAGACTTTAGGCACATATTCATCATCTTCCCTCATGGCAATTTCTCAAATTTTCATAAATACTAAGTTTATTGCCACTAAAAATTAAAGAGCATTATGAGACAAACTACTGAGTCTCAGATTCAACCAGCCATTTGTCACTAGTGTTAGTCAGACAAATAACTTGAGAGGGCTGCAACGAGCATCTTCTCCCCATCCCAGAGTTAGTCCATTAAACATGTTCACTTTCTTTGTTTAAATCAGCCTTTTGCTTTTTCTACATTATTATAAAATATGCAAAATATATCTTTCATATATTTAATATAATTTCATATAATTAAGAGACTCAGATGTCTCTTAATTATAGTCTTTCAAGGGATTATTTTTTGAGAAATGTATGCAACTTAACACTGCTTTAAGTGGTCTTTGATATTTTGACACCTGTTGTTTCATTTGTTCTCCCCTTTGAATTTTCTCTGCCCTGAAATGTAACAATTGTTTTTATTGTAGATGAGTTAATTGCCACAAAGTGCTTTTTCTAAGTTTCTTCCACTGAGAATTACCTTGTTTTCAATCAGGGGATTGGGCTAGCAACTGGATTTTGTTAAAGCATCTGGATTTTCTGGTAACCACTTAATACAGAATTCTAAGCATATCTCAGTAAGGATTAGGCTAGAAAAGATTAGCACTGAGGTGCAATATTGTCACACTGTATATCCACAATAATTTGATTTTGCATACATCTGATTCCTATGTTAGATTCTGTTTTGTTTTTGATGAACACTCTTCTTCTCATTGCAAACATTTGGTCTTCACTTGTCACCTGACCTCTGATTGTTTCATAAAGATTTTACATTTACAATCACAAAATGTTTTAGTTTGATCTTTTTTCAAAAAAAGGAAGCCAAGCATTTTCAAGCTGTTCTTAAATAAATATATTAAATAACCTGTGTACAAGTACTGAAGTTTTGTATCAGCTTAACAGGTGAACCTCAAATTTCCCCAAATATGATTTATCAGTAGTTTAGTTTTGGAAGTTTATTATAAAGGCTAATTATTTTTGTCATGCCTTTTTTTTTTTTAATTATACACTTGATTATCTAGTCACTAAGGAGAAATTGTGTTTTAGCTAAATGACAAAAAAATAGAGAGATCACGTTTTCATCTGTCTCCAAGATATCCAGTAGGTACTAGACCAGTCTGGTCAGGTGGAGCAGGGCTTTGATAGTCTGATTCATGTGGATGGTGTTTGTGGTTAGGTTACACTCAGCCACACGGTAGTTTTTTGGTAACACAAACCATCACTGCAACTGATTTGAGTCACTTGTCCTTGACACTTGAGCCTGGATTCATTTGGGGGCAATCTGATTTCCGCACAAAGTTGGTGCTTCCATCTGTATGGGTATTATGGCTAAATAGCATGTGTTTATTGAAAAAGAGTGATGTAATGGCATTGTATAGACACAACAATTTCTTTAGTAGCTTTGCTATCACTTCTTGGAATCATACAACTCACAAGCGATACTCTTGTAAGACATTTTCTTCCATCAAGCTACTTAAAATGTGGTATCAGAAATGCTGTTCTATTCTCAGCTGGTCCTGTGGTGCTGGGATTTCTCTCCCTAGGTACAGCTTAGATACAACTACTTAGTTTGTACACAAAAAGGAAGCAAGACAGGCACCCTGGTGCTTCAGGGGTTTCAGTAACTGGGACCAGATCTGCAGATCTGTTTATCCGAATGAATGCACAAGTTTCTTGTGGCCTGTTGTACTTAAAACAAACCTAGTGGTAGACGGTGATATGAGAATACATACTCAGTATCACAGCTTAAAAAATGGAGTGGATGAGCCCTGTGAAAATGGAGTGGATGAGCCTAGGGGAAAAAGAGCTTACAAGAACTCTGGAATGATATTTGGACTTGACTCTTTAAGGAGAGTCAGACAGTTGGTTACGCTTATGCGCATACAAGAAAGGTCTTAAAATCAAAAAAGCATAAGATAAAAAAAAATCTTGATAACTCTGCCTTAGTCCTAATGGGTGAGTGAACTGTTCTAATTCAAAGTGCTAGGACACAAATGCTGAACATCATGAAGTTATCTGTACAGGTTTAATGAGTGCTACAAGTAGGATACTAAATTGTAATAATTTATGGAAAAGATTAAGTGACAGGTCATGAATGTTCTTCAAGCTGAAGTGTAATCATACTGGTAAGTACACACAACAATATATATGAGCAAGAAGATATAGGAAAGTAGACTTCATTCATTTAAAAAATTGCTCATATTCACATTTCATGGAGTGCAACCTTCAAAATTCAGTGCATAAACCAGAGAATCACTACACAGAGATTTGGCATAGCATATAGTCTGAATACTTGGATGCCCAAAGGGAAGAAACTGTTTTCCATAGTAATATGGAATTACTACTTCTTATCTGTGGTGTTTTGAGCTTGGCAGGAAGCCAGTTGCCCACCAAAGGCACTCTATTACTCCTTTCCTTACCAGGGCAGGGGAAAGAATGTAGAACAAAATTCTTGTAGGACAAGGTAAAGACAAGAAGGTCACTCAGCTGTTACTGTTATGGGCAAAACAGGCTCAACTCAGGGAATTAGCTCAATTTCTTATCAATCAAATCAGAGCAGGGTAATGAGAAGCAAACCCAACACTTAAAAACACATTCAACTCTTCCCTCCCTCCTTCCCAGGCTCGACTTTACCCCAAATTTACTCTAGTTCCTCCTTCCCATGCTCAGAAGGGGATGGAGAGTGGAAGCTGCAACCCTGTGCCCAACATGGGGTCCTGCTGTCCATAGGGCCTGCTGGCCAATCTTAATCCACAAGTCCCTGACTTACACCAAGGCAAAGCTCTGTGCATTTCCAATGGTAACTTACAGAAAGGATCACTCACCCTCCTTACCTTGCCATACCCTACTGCCTGAAACTCACATATCCCTCTGGCGCAACACTTCAGGCACTACCTACTTTCAGGTGTGGGGAGCATCAGAAAACTTTGATTTGGTTGAAAAATCATGTATGCCTTACATGCCGGGATGCTTGGATGTTTCTATTATGTTTGAATTGTGACCATAAACTAAGATCCGGAATTGATTCGATAATAAAAAATCTTTAAGACTCAAGCCCAGACTGATGTTCACAATGATGAAGTATTTTAAAGATTTTGTTGTGAAAAGAAAAAATCGTAATTTCATGCATTCTTTTAACTCAAATATCATGAATCTAAAATTTTGAGGTTTTTATAAACAGTGGAAACTGTGAAAAAAACAAAAAAGGTTTTCTTTGAAGCTTTGGGTCCTATATTTAAAGGGTGTTTGCTCTAAATGAAAATTTCAGCAAGATAAGGGGCAAAACGTAGTCTCTCAGTGTGTGTGTAAGATATGGGATATGAACAATTGCTTAAATTTTGTATGGATCATTACACAGAAGCTGTGGGTAAATATGTTTACTGTCTGCAGGTTTCTGAACGCTGTTCTATGAGTAAATTTGATAGACTCAGCCAGAAAATATGTAAGTTAGAATGATTTTGAAAAATTACTTCTCCAGAACAATAGGCAATTTCACTGTCTAATTTAGAGAACAGTCAGCAGCTTGTGTCCTTTATGCAAAACAGTCAGAAACTTGGCTTCTTTATCAAACAGGCTCTAAAATGACTTATTTAGCAAACACTAGAAGATTTCATTTGCTCAGTTTGCAAAATCATCCACCATGTGTAGTTTAAAGGTGTTTTTAAATATTCTGGTAGGAATAAATGAATCTCTGTAAATTTCCTAAACAAAACATGGTACCATATCTGCTGAGTAACCACCATATTATTTTTTTCTTTATAAAGTAATGTTTATTATTTCTTTCTTTTCTATGTTCTAGATAATAGTCTTTGGGTTGCATCAATTATCAGTTTCCCCAGTGATTTCATTTTCTACTGTCTATCTGTGCACATTATGTCACACATTACATAGGAATTTGCATATCAGTATCACTGCTTTTTTGCTACTGAATGCAGAGACATAGAAATGTTGCATACATTTACCTTCTTCCATTTTGTAATAAAATTCTTCTCTCTTTATGCATTGCTACTTAGCAGCAAGGCAAGGTGACATTTTAAACAGTCCTAAGGGATGAAAAGATCAAGGCAGATATGCAGCTTTGTCAGAGACAGAAGAGATGGGGAACAGGCTAGGGACATAAACAAATCTGTCCCTAAGAGTTAAGGGATGTTCCCATTTACTTGCACAGACCATGTGAATCTGTGCTGGCAGGGCTGCTCTCACAAATACAGATGTCCAACAGCAGTCTGATCCCTCCTTACCATGCTAGCTCCAAAATGTTGATGGGGAACCTTCATTAGAAAAGATATGTCAATTGCTTTCTGTGGGTAGCTGCAGCCTGGGGTTTCTTGGAGCAGGTCTGCACAGAAGACGCACAAAGACATTAGTGAGATGTGCTTTCTTTGAGGTGGCAGTCATCTCCACTAGGAACTCAGCTGACTGACATGATTCTCTTCTCTCCAAGGTGTTTCCAATGATGGATCTTTACCTTTTTTCACCCTGTTGATTAGTCTAGTTTCAAAAAATAAAGTAGGCTTTTACAGTTGTTGAACAATAAACCACAGGAATACCAGCTCCATTAAGATTTGTACTCATTTGAAAGTTAGAGACACAAACCTTTCTTTCTCCAGTGAAACAAAGACCATAACAGGACCCACTGGCCCACTAGGTAGCTCACCCACTGAATGAACAGAAACAGCCACAGTCATGGGGAGTACAGATGGAAGTTGACTACTCAGAAAACATATGGTGAAGGTATAAAAATAGGTAAGCAGGTCTGTAAACCGCAGTGAGGAGAGGCGGTTTAAGGAGCACCATTCTGGTGGGACAGAATGAGTGTGACAATTTTCTGAAGCAAGCCATGAAGAGGTTGTACTTGTCTGAAAGTAAACTAGTGGCAGAAATGAACCTCACACAAATACCTTTAGAGATATTTCAGTTCAGAGGTAAAATTTAATAGAAAGATAACAATAAATGTGATGATACACAGAAGAACTGGTTTAAACATGCAAAGTAGAGTACAGCCTGGCATCCTTTTGGTCAGGGTGGTGGTCACAGTCAAGTGTCAAGTGGTGATTGCAGTCCTGCTGAGGTGATGGTTGCTATAGAAAGCAGTGGTCCCATAGGACTACCTATGGTTGGTAGATCTGGCCCGCGTCTGGATCCGTCCACTAGTGGTGTGTCAGAGACTGAAATGTTATAGTTTATGACTGAAACATTGTCATAAAATACTTAAAACTGTATTACAAAAGCTGCAGAGAAGACCACTACATCCTGAATAGGCCTCCTGACTGAGGCCTTACACTGTTCCCTAATGAAGATAGGATAAAGTAACAACTCAGGGCTGGGGACATTCACAAAGAACAAGCTGAATACCTTTGAGGAGGAGCCCACAGCCCCAGGGCTCTCAGCTGCCAAGCACGCACAGACCCTTGCCCCAAAGGTGGAGGGAGGAGAGGTTTTGGGTGTGCACTGGAAAAGCCTCTGCTCAGAGGCTCCGTGACCGCCCCTGCTCCCTGTGCAGAGGAGATCGGCTGAGGGGCCTTTCCCCCAGGAAAAGCTTACCCACAGCAGAGGGATGTCATGACTCATCAAAAGCCCCCCAAAGGGTCCCCAGACCTGCCCCAGAGCACTGCAGATGGTGCAACAGCTCCTCAGTGCTGTAAGGGACAGTGTCAAACTGGACTCCTGCAAGGGGGGCACCTGGGCCTTCCCCCCTGGCCAAAGCTGAACTAATCCACTGACCTCTGCACTCTTTCAAGTGTGACAGTGGCAACAGGGGACCCGCACCACCAAGAAACCAGAGATGGAGAGGAGCAGCAAGGCAATGTCGGGACCCCTGGATGGGTGACATGCTTCCACCTAGCCTCTGTCACTCTCCTCCTGTCCTGTCATGCACACCTCTTTTTGTATTTCTTTCTTTTCTTCTTTTCTCCTTCTCTTTCTTTCTCTTTGCCTCTTTTATTATTAACAACATTAAACTTCATTTGGTTTTAATCACTTTTTTGGGCATATTTTGAACCTTCAAAATATATACACAGAGACTCAAATTTTTTTGCTTTTCTGAGTTTAAACTGGATAGTTAGCATGGTGATGTCCCGAGTACCCAGTTTTATCTTCTCAGGTTCAGGGGGGAATCCTCAGTGCCTTTCCCAGGGGCAGCGAGTTTCACAATGGAATGATACAATCCTGTGAGTCATAGGATATTTTTTGAAGTCATTGATGATCATTGCAGCTGCTTACTCAGCTTGCATTGTTTCAGTTCATTACAGCCCATTAGTAAAGATGACTCCCTCAGGATGGATGGGACTGTGCTGGTGCTTCCCTGTAGGGAGTTGCCAGGGCTGAATCATTGGTGTGAAGAAAAAACCAAGGAAACCTTACTCTACCTGGCAAGGTTTACCTCTTTTTCTTTATCTCATTTAACACCCAGCTTGTAGCCTGAAGTATCAGGTGTGCACTGGGCAGCTACTGTGAGCCACCCATCATAAAGGGTTCATCAGAAATGAAGTGGAGAGCAGCAGAATACACAGTTTGGGTTAAACATATGTAGTGCTAAATTTCTCCTGTAACCACTACAGAGGTGTACTCAAATACTCTGAAATGAAAACTCTCTTGGTCCTCCTGTTCATGGATCATACTCAGTCTGCAGCATTTTTTTTAAACTTTCCCACCCAAGTTTTTATTTCTGCATAATTAACTGAATTCTTGCTTTTTGAAAAAGTACAAAAGTGCTTTCCTAGTAGCAAATTATTTGATTATTGCAAAAGGAGAAAAACATATTTTTTATCAAAAATATTCCTAAATTATGTTTTAATCAGACATTATTTCCTGTAGATTGTGTTTTTCCAAGTATGAAGGAAAGTTCTTTGTAGCAATTCTTGTAAAGCTACATAAGTTGGAGCTTAAAGGTCAGGTTTGTTAGTCTGTTTTGTTTATGCTTAGAGTCTTCTGATTTTAAAATAATTGCTAATATTCTACTGCACTGATGTGAAAGAGCTTGACCTTGGATGTTAAAATTTCCACTCTTGTCAAAAAGGATACAGACCATTCATGGAGAACCCTAAACTAAAGCTTCAATCTTCTTGCACACTTTTTTTCACCCCTGAATTTTTATTGATTGCACGGAAGCTGTTGCTAATTATGGACATCTGTAATTTTGCCACTGGTCCATTGAAGGGAAAACTCACTACTGAAGTGCTTTAGGTGATATCCAACTTGCAGATGGTGGTTTGTGATATTACTACCAGAACTCTTCGTCAATAAAAAGCCTTTCCTCTCTGAGCTACAGCAGCATTGTTCAGACACCTCATTGACTTGTCACTGAAGAGGTCTGCAGAAGGGAGATTAACAGTCTCATGGAACAGGTTCGCTAAACAGCAGTGCCTGGAGCTTTCTGTATATGCATTTGTGATGTTCTGTCCCTGCGTGACAGCAGAGTCTGTATACAACTGACATTACTTCAGTTGTTGGACATACTTCATTTCTGCTCCCTCAGTCTCTGATGGGAGTCCTTCTGACAGTATTCCTTGTAGCAACAATTTTCTTCATCAATAACCAGTATTTCTCTCTGACTCCCTATGGTACTTCTTCCTTCTTACCTGTAGGAATTGTCAGCAATCCTATACATTTAGTTTTTCTACAATTCTCCATTCTTTCAATTTTCCTTTTCAAGCTCCACTTAGCATGTCAAACCCGAGCTGCAAAACTCTTATTAGCTTTCATCACTTTAGATTTCTTTTTCTGTTTCTCAGATTGACTTTCTAGATCTTTTTTTTGTGATTATCTAGCCTTGTGCTTTTATTAGGGGAATGGTCTCTTTTGGTTCAAGCACTGAGTAAGGCTACTTGGGCTGTTTCCACCTCTGTCAGGAAATTTCTTTGCAATCTTTTGTGCCACAGTGCCCTAGCATTAAGTTGAAGAAACAATTTCCCCATTTCCAGGCATAACGTGACGTATACTTCACTAAAGACTGTGATGAGATTACTGGATAATTGTGAAGTGCTACCGTCTGTCATTTTACTTAACTTTCAAAGTGCACTAGGCTTTTAACAATCATTTACTGAAAGAGAGTTTAATATTAATATTACTTGACCTGTTACAAGACACTCTTTTTCAATGTTTTCATTTTGCAATACTTCAGGTATTTTGATTGAAATATTCAGTTTGGTACCCCAGACTAAATGGCCTAAATACTCCCTCAAAATTCAAAACCTGCTAGAAAAGAAGTTCAGCAGTTCTTAGAACAGAGTTAGGAAGGCTATCTTCTGTGTTCAGTATTATTAGCACTACTGTTACTGTTGCTACAAGACACAAAATAATCTGTAGGGGATACAGCTTTCCATTTTCTTTTTATTTGCCAGGTTTCAATGGGAATTTTCAATTTTATAGCCTCAATATGTAAACATAGTTATTTTGTGAGAACAAGAACGAAGGCACAAAATTAGCAAAATGTTGTCTTTGCTCTTCCAAATGCATTAAGACAAAAAAATCAGTAAGTCCTTGTCAGTAAATTGCTTCCAAGCTGTGTAATTACGAACAATACAGAACAAATAAGAAAGGGCACAAAGTGGGCAGTAACACTGAGCATACACATTATTTTAACAGATGTTTCCTATTAGACAGGCTACTTAGCAGTTCTTCTAATGTATTTCATTCTTCCAACAAAAAGAAAGTATTTTTTTATTCCGTGCTGCTTTAATATTTGATAACCACATTAGTTATAGAAAAATAATATTCGAACGAGATCCTTTTATGTGAATAGGAGGATTCTAAAGTGGTATCTGTGAGCACTTAAAGTATATATTGGAGCAGATCAACTTCCTTACAATATGTAATACTTCTACAGCTAGGTGAGAAAGTGTTTCTAAGAATTATTGTTTAAGGACATTAAGTTTGAAAGGTGTAAAGTGATTTGCTAAGGTTTTTCTGTCCTTTAGGACATCAGCTTTTTTTTCAACATTTATCCATTCTGCTGCTTTCTAGATCCTGGTAGTGGATCCATTTAGTTTTTCCTTTTGTTAAAGGCTAAGGAAGCTTGAAGTCATGTAATCAATAAAGAACATTTGTTAGTTCTACATGTGAACAATAAAACAGAATTTTGCTACTGCTTATTTTCTAAAGAGGATGGTGACAACATTGCCTGATAACATGTATGTGTCTAGCTTCAACTCTTCTATCCTCCACATTGAAAGGAATGAAATTCAGCCAGTTGATGAAAATGAAGATGAAAACAAATGATAAGAGAAAAGGCTCTTCAAAAATATTTTAAAAATATTTAGTTGCTGACAGATGTGTTTAATGCTGATTAAACAAACAAGGTTCAATATGTATCTGCAGAAACTAAAAAATAAAAACTAGTAATTCCACACAGTGGGGCCAGAATGAGGATAAGATGATGAGTCTACATGGTCCCTGGCCTTGCTGAAACTGGCCACTCAGTCTCATGCACAGGCATATATCTAAGAATGAGGTTGCATCATGTGAGATGCAAGAGGTTCTGGCCTAGCTGCTAAATGCTATTATAATGAGCAGTAACTGTACAGTTTTAACCATGGATATAAACATAGCTTGGGAAAAACTGTTAGGATCAGGAAGAGGAGAGATGGTAACTTAAGCCTTTAAAAGGAATCATCTATGTTAAAAATAGGTATATAATACAAAACTCACCTTAATTTCCATGCTTCCTTGTAACATATAATTCCTTTTTGCAGAAGAATATATAAATAATACAAATGGCTAATAATAAAGACCTTCAATGAGAAGCTCTTTAGAGAAGAACATGATCAGTCTAGTTCTAAGAGAAGGACATGATTACTGTTTCAACCCACAGAAAGTAATCCTTGTCACAATATTTCTCAAGTCCTTTTTGAAGAGGAACAATTCTCATGCTTCAGACTGACAGACTGACTAATTTTCTCTTTTTTTTTTGTACCTTCAGAACATTATTATTCTAAATAAAATTTTATTCTAAACGTCTCTCCAAGTTCTGAGGTTCTAATTAAGGAAGAAAGACTGAAACACCAGTTGGTGGTCCACCAACCAGTCATGAAGCCATAAAAAGGAATTTTGTTCTTTGGACTGATAAATAGGTCCATAATGAAAATTTAGTGGGTGATCCTCATGATAATTAACTAAAATGAAATGATTTCTCAGCTTCTTCAAGTTCCTTTGTGCATGACACCAGATCCACTAAAAACTTTGGGGTGGACATGGAAACCATACCTGAAAAATTAACTGATTGAATCTGATTCAACTGAATCATTTGCAAAAGCATTATGGCCATAATCCAGGAGGCATTAAAAATCTCAAAATATAATCCTCTTAATAGCTTTCAAAATTGGCCTAATATGTCATAAAAATCAGACTTTTTATTAAATCAGGCTAGGTGTGGAGGCCCTCATCTGCTTCCTATCACAGCTATATTCAAACAAAGTTGTCGCAAATATGAATGCTGAGCATTTAAGAGAAAAAAAAAGAGGAACTTTCCATTTCTGTACCGTTTATTACATACTTTGCTTTTTGATGCACAATTATAACACCATTAATGACAGATATTCAGAGTCAACATGACTTTCTCCTGTCCCTCTCTACTCTCCTAAGATTTCACATATTCTTTTATTGTGATGTGTAGAATGTTCTGAGGCCATGTAAGACCTGCTTGATAAATATTCCTTGTAAACTTTATTGGTACTGTCTGTTAAGGTTGCTTACAGAATAGAAGATCCCACACAAATGGTAAGGATTTTATTCTGAGTGAATCTTGATGATTTATCCAAGTAAATAAGACAATAATAGTCAACAACAAAGGCACTGATTAAGGTGTATATTTGTGCTTCATGTCTATGTGATGAAGATGTTTTCTGCCCCAGTAAGGACCAGTTCTGGTGACGTGACAGCTAGATGTCAAGAGAAGTGTGTGATACCAACAGTTGCACTTAATGAGTTCAAACTACCAATATACTGTCAAATGCCATCACCAACTGCAATCTCTAGAATGCAGGTGTTAAATCTTACAACATTCAATTAATTTTCTCTGTTGCATTCAATCATACAATGTTTCTCAGGTGCTGCAAATCGTACTGTGTGTAGTAGACTAGTTGGGGTAATCTGTCATGTATGCAGTGTTGTTTATTTCCAATAGTAAGAAAGAGTCATTTAAATAAAATGAAGCTACTGTACTATAATAACAGGGAGTGAAGCAAAGAAGTCATGGACAAGGTTGTAAAAAAAAGCTAAAAACAAAAATCATCATTGGAAACATGTGCATGCTTGTGAATAAATCTGTTTCTACCATTTCATCTTTGCTCATAGAAAAGATTAATAAAAATACAGCTGAAGAATGAAACTTTCTACAGTGGGTTTGTTCTTAAATAATTCTCGCATGTTAAGTTTATGATTGCACAAGATGAATTGCTGTCTTGGTAAGATTGTGAAAACTAACCATGTACCACAAGGAGATTTGAATGCTGGCACTCTGAGCTTCACCTTAACAATAGATCTCTCATTGTATGATGCTAAACTCCATCACAGAAATAATTTAAGTGCAAATATCAGGTCTTCTTTTATTAATCAGACAGCAAATAAACAAAAAACTCCCCCAAATCTCCTTTTTGAGTGATATATTCTGTCCTCTAGAGTAACTATTACATTTGTAGTTTCAAAGGAAAACCTTGAATTCATTATAAAAGTTTTTTTTTATATTATCAAACATTCATAAGGAACTAAAAAGTATACTGCCCTTCTTTTTAAGGTAAAGAATCATAAGATCATGTAATTTTAATCAGTAAGCTGTAGATATATAAGCTAGTCCCATGAAATAGGGAATGTAAGCTTGTGATGAGAAGAATATGGACCAAGGAGAGCTACCAGAGACAGTTCACTCAAAGAATGTATCCAAAATCTAATACTGGCAATATTGGCAATATTAACAGTCTTTCTTCTTATCACATAAATCTGGAGAATAAACAGGTGACAAGAAACCTACAGCATGGATTTGTCAAGATAACGTCTATGTAACCAAACTGTTTTCTTCTCTTACAGAATAACTGAGTTAACTAATAAGAGAAATATATTTGATAAGATACATATATTATTTACGCTAGTAAAAATTTTGTGTAACTTGAAAACGCATGATCTGAATGAAATTGCTGTAAAATTGATGGACTGGGTGAAAAACTATAGTTGAGAAAACTATCAATGAATTGCTATCACCCTGTGTAGAGGTTTAAGGCAGATTTGGGAGGAAACCTCCTAAGGGGCTCTCCCTCCCCTCCCCCAACTGGTTCGGAAAAAAAACCTCTTCAGAGAGAAGTGAAAAGAACCCTGTTTATTAAACAGGCAAAGCATTCCCCAGCACAATAAACTGGACAATACCCAATGACAAGAACTTCGTGCTGCTCTGGAGAGATGACAGATTTGGAAAAGAAGTCCTTCCTGGAGGTGGTTGCTATGTCTCAGTCCCTCTGGCGCTGGGAAACATTGCTGCGCAGGATGGATCTTGGTGGGTTCCAGGTGTGAGCCCCCATGGCACTCCCCCAAGTCCTCAGTCCAGAGAGACTTTAACAGTTCCAAGGGAAGGCAACAAAAAAAAAAAAAAAAAAAAAAAAAAAAAAAAAAAAAAAAAAAAAAAAAAAAAAGAGGGGAAAAAAAGAAAAAAAAAAACAGGAGGAGAAGAAAAAAGGAGAGAAGCTTCTCCCTCTTTGCTAGCTACTCACTAACTAACTAACTAACTACTGAGTGAAAAAAAAAAGAACACAAAGAAAAAAACGAAGATCTCTCCGTCCCTTGCTGTGTGTTGCTGAATCCCAACTCTCAAGGCCAGCCGGCAGAGGAAAGTTTCTGAAAACAAACTGCGCTTCTCCCTTCCCCCTGCTCTCAGACCCAACAGACGATTGGGGATACAAACCTCACAACGTGACCCCAGGACAACCAGAAATGAAGAAATGGTGATCTTTAATCTTTCCAATTTTGCACATTTTCTTCATTTTCTTAAAAGACATCCACATTGGAAGTGGAAGAGAATTGCAAAGGCTTTGCGTGCCATCCACATAAAAATATTAAGTGCAGCAATGCTTCAAAAAAATCCATGGATGACATTTGCTAAAGAAAGTACAAAGTGTTTCTGTATGACAGAAAACTGTCAGCTTTAGTACAAGGTGGAGGAAAATAGGGAGAAAGCAACTTGTACACTCATCTGTACAAGTTCACAAGTTAACACGTTAAAAAGACAATGAAAGAAGTGGTCTGTAAGTAAGAAAGAAAAGGAAGAAAAAGAAAAGGTGTTTGCACGCATGTCATCTGGAAGAAAAAAACAGACAATAGTTACCTAAGAGACTGCAATTTTGCAAGAGGAACAAACATTTCTAGGAACAGGAAAGAGTCCCTTCTCAGCATGGTGCTATTCAATTGTAAACCAAATTACAGAAACAACAGCTTTTGGCAGATGGTGTTTTAGTTTTTGTTGAAGTGTCTTTTAAAACAATAACATAATTCAAAACATCACTGAAGAAATGTGAAGAGAAAAATGTACTCAAACTAAGAGAAAACAAGAAAGGTAAATAGCAGATTTTCAAAACAATTGAACTTTATCCAGCAATAGCCTGCTGAAGGCATTACTTACTGGATGGTAAGTAATTTTCTTCTGGACACAGAGTACTCAAGTTGCAGCCTCACAACTGCTGAATACAGGGGAAGAATGACCTCCCTGCTTCTGCTGGCCACACTACTCCTGATCCAGGCCAGGGTCCCTTGGCCTTCTTGGACACCTGGGCACATTGCTGGCTCTTGTTCAGCTGCTGTCACCAGTTCCCCCAGGTCCCTTTCTGCCTGGGCACTGTCCAGCCACTCTCTCCCATCTGCAGGGGCTTACTGTGGCCAAAGTGCAGGACCCAGGCCTTCTTACACCTGGTATTGTTGGATTTGAACCATCTATCTAGCCAGTTCAGGTCTCTCTGCAGAGCCCTCTTACCTTTCAGTAGATTGACACTCCTCCCCAGCTTGGTGCCACCTGCAAATTTGCCAATGGTAGACTTGATCCCATCATCCAGTTCATCAATAAGGATGTTACACAGGACTGGGCCGAACACTGATCCCTGGGAACACTCTCAGTGACTGACCAACAGCTGTATGCATATACTGTTATTCACACATTTTCACGACTTTGGTTTTAGCATTGCTAGGTCAGAAGACTCCCTTGGGTGCTTTTCAGTCTCAGAGACATTAATTCAAAATCTGTTCATTTATTAGTAACAACTACAAAACACACCCAGGCAGAAAATCTCAAATCAGCTCTTAATGATAAGCATTCACAAGGCAAATTAGCAATGTGGGTGCTGTTCCTCCATAAACTATGCTTGCATGCAAGCAATTGTCACTCCGTTAGCTGTTCTTTAATGGGTAGTTACATGTTGATGTCCGTTTTTTACTGAGAAGTGAGAAGGTTATTCTCCTAGGAGTTGTTTGTTGTTATTTTCTTTTCCTTTGGGCTTTTCCCCCTCTTTGATCTAGTTCTTTTTCAAAGTCTACAGTATACTGAAGTTTTGGGATGCTTATTTTAATCTTTAATTCTAACAAGAATTTAAGATAGGGAACTGCCTGCATCTTCCTCTCATCACAGGACACTGCAGCAGATCCTAGTCTCAATGAAAAAGAAAGTAGCTGTAAAAAAGTTTGGGAGCTTAATTGAAACATATTTTTATAATTCTGACAGATTTTTTTTTTTCTGAAACATATGGGATGACCTAAAATCTACTGGAAATATGCATCAAATGTTATTCAGTAAAATATCTGTATAGATGCAAAAGAATTTATGTGGGAAATGTCAACACAAAAAAAGAAAAAAAAAACCAACAAAACAATACAAAACAAAAACAAACAAACAAACCCCCCCAAAAAAAACCACAAAAAACCACAAAAAATTACCCCAAGTGGCACGTAACAGTACCCACTTATTCTGTATTTAAAATAAAAAAAGGTTTTTTCTAAACTATCACTTCTGCTTATTAATCCCTTTTGAGCTCTTTCTTGGAAGCTTGATAATCACACCCTTCCTAAGTTTGCATATGAAAGGAAATGATAGCTGATAGGTGATCTGCTGTCAAATTTGTCAATAAATGAATGTACTTCAAACTTAGATTACTGCTGAAACCTGCAGCAATCTAATGGCTTCTAATCAAATTCTCACCTGAAATTCCTGCTGTGGCCACTGCAAATTTTGGTCTAGATTTTATTACTTTCTATACATTATAACATGCTCTTTTTATTAGTTTTTGTATCAGGCCATGGGTGTCTTGTTATAAAGCAGTGCTTACAAAAGTTTTGGCATTCAGTTTCAGTTAAATATGTGTAGCATATTTAACATGCACTTTTTACTATGTTCCACTCAGGTTTTTCTTTCAAATGTTCCACATTCAAAGCCACATATTTTTAGGAAAAAGCTTGATTTAGGAAAAAGCTTGCTTTGTCATCTCATGCTATACTACAATAAAATCTGCATCCAAAAGTTTTTAGCTGAAGAACACTGTCTCCTCTGTGGTCGTTTGTCTTCTGAGAATGCAAATGTGTTGATAGGGTAACAGCATTATTTATAAAGAAGTACTGTCTTATAACATGTTTTGCATGTTATCGTGACTTTTAAAAGTGAAGATTAATACAGCTGAATACTGAATTGCATATGGAGAAGATGATTTGGAGTAATTCCTTTATGTCCTTCCACTTTGGGAGCTCTATTTTCCTTCACTGTTTCTAAAAACAGACACAGAGGATTAATGATCTTCACACTTGACTTAATGTGTGGAGATTTGATTCACAGTTGATTTAGATAAACACAGATTTTAAAGAAAGTGTTGCTTCTATCTTAATGAAAAAGTAAAAAAAAAAAAAAAAAAAAAAAAAAAAAAAAAAAAAAAAGCCCAACAAAGCAGTGAAACTGTTGTATTTTCTCTAACCATTCCATTAAGTAATTTCACTGTGTTTGGGGACAGAGAAATATTGGGTGCAGGGAAGAAGGGTAAAATCTACAGACACCTTTTATTACCTATATGCTGCCTTAGCTATTTGTATGGTCTTCAATCAGACTTTACAGATGCCATGGACAAAATCTACAGGATCCAATTTCTGGCGTTCTCTGGTTCACTTGCACCTTTGTCTTTGATGCCAAATAAATGCCTACTTAGGACAAAAGAAGGGCTCATGAATAGTGTAAAGAGGGGGGAAATTAATTTTCTTAGAAAAATTCTGTCTGTCAGAGTGTAATCTTTATCAGCAGATGTATGGGCTACTATTCTGCAGGCAAGTATTACTTGTTGCTGGGAAACAGACTTTGGTGACATCATAGGTGACAAGTATTAGTGTGTGGTTTGGTAAGAACATCAGGAAAAAGAGTGGATTTAGTAATTGAGGAGATTTACCTGCATCATGTTCATGTCTTGACAATAGATAAACCACAATTTGTTTTATTTGGAAGTTGTACCACCATAAAGCCATCTGACTCAAACTGTTTCTGAAGTACCTTCCGTGCCTTTGCACTAACCAGTCTGCAATTGATTGATTTCTGTGTTAGGTGGGAGACCTAATTTCTAGTGCCTTTAGTTTACTTATAAAAAACCGTAAAATGCTTGTATAATATATTGGTTCACTCAGATTAGTTTAACAAAGAAGATTAAAGTTCTGGGTGTTTGCCACTTTCTCCCTTGCTCTTCTCCATGTTCCAGGCTTGAATCACCAGATATCAGAAGACTGCAAGTCATTGGAAATTATGTCTTTCAACCTCCAGAGTGTGTTTGCTTTGAATATATTTTTAATTTATCCAAAGCATAGGAAAACACATTCAGATTTCATAAGCAATCTTTTTTCCTGTGTGTGAACTCCTTCTGACTATAAATAGTAAAATACTGCAGTGGGTTTTTTCAGGTTAGTATTTTTCCAGTGCAAAAGGATCAACCCCCCGCTAGGATTTAAAAATATAAATTAGAAAAGGAAAAGTCATAAAACCTCCTCTTTTTCCCTGAGAGTGACATCTAGTAGTTTCCTTTTTTCCCTTGTCTTTTTCTCTTTTTTTTTCTTTTAAAAAATCTAAACCACATGAAAGCGTAAGAGTCTGATGCTATGGGTTTTCATCCTGAAAAGCATCTGAATTGTATTATCCCTATCATTAAATGATAAGGTGGCAAGGTCTGTAGTAGATGTGAAGTTTCTGTATTTGTTTCAGAAAGGGTTTTAATAAATGATGACTGAGTGCAAAAATTTTCTCTTTCTACATAAGAGTTTTTCCACAAGATATTATATACAGCTTAGCTTGACATCACAAAAGACATGCGAAAATCTAGTTAAGGCCTAATATGAAAATATATTCTGAGATAGCTATTCATTTCAAATGCAGTATTTGGAGTTTTAAAATAAAGCTTCAATTTGCACCCATTTCTATTCAGTAGAAAAGGAGAAAAGAGGCTGAGTGTGAAAAGGGAGGGTCAAAGATTAATTTGTAAATTCCTTAAAATTTGTTTCATAAAGCCAAGCCAGTAACAAAACACATTGTAGGCCTTTTCTGTTGAACAGCTGCACATTTCAGGGTAGAGAACTAATACACAAATTAGACAAACAGTCTGGGGCCCAGATTGTTGGCATTTCTCACTATCTAAAAGGGGTTTGAAAGGGAGACCTTGAGTAAACAAGCAGTAACTACAATAAAAAACTACTTAAAACAAGTACAGTTTAAGTAGCTTCTTATTGTTGCTACTTAAAACTGTACTAGTTTTAAATACTAAAGAAGTTTGTCACAGCTTACAACAACATGAAACTTTACAGCATCTTCCAGTGTAGGATTCCCTGTTTATTCCAGATACAGAACCTGTTTACCTAATAGATAATCTACCTACATAATTTTTTAGTTCAATACTTGTCTTGCATTTTATGCAACTGCATATTGATAAAGAAGATTAGAATAGTGTCTCAAACATAAAAGCTAAAGAGTGACTAGGAAAGGATGAGGGAGAGTTCCAGGAGAGTGATGCTACATTTGATCCATGAGACATTTAAGTGGGCCATATAATTCATTACCCATATCTCAGTGGTAGTTAAGCATAGCATAAAGTTCACAGGAGAATTTGAGTTGCTTACTGTCACTTTCACCTTACAGCTTTTAGCTTTGGTCCCACATTTAGGCCTTCCCAACTGGCCTACATGGTGTCTATGCATGAAGCAATTTAATTAATACAGGATGCATGAGGACCAGTTGCCTTTCTGCTGAAGGTTCTTCTGGTGATGAGGGGCTTACAATTCCAATCTCTTAACTTGGTGACTCCTGTGTTGTGCAAGTAATCTCTTCTGATATACCATCCATGGTATAATGCCTCCTCATTTTTTGTCTTTCTGTTTTGACTCCTAACAAAAGTAAATATTCTTCTGAGAGATGAGAAAGCATGAGATGAGGCAGTATCTCAGAAACAGTGAAAATTTTGTTTCAACAGTATAAATTAATCCCATATTATCTAGTGTAAGTTACATGCTATTTCTTATTGTTAGCAGCCATTAAACTTGAATGCCACTGTATGCAAAAACCAAAAACATATATAAACAATAGAAATACACTCTTCAAGGCCTTGGATGCTTTCAGACATTTTCTTAGCAGTTACCTAGATGAGGTGCATCACAGCTCTTATACTCAACTGAGTCTGCAGATGGAATCCCCAGTCTTGTGTTTTGATTACTAGAAAATTCATAACTGCAGTATTTGATGGTCTCAGAAATACTCATGAGTTTGCCTTTGTAATGTCTCTGTGCATTATGGAAACTTGATCTCTAAAGTGTGGATAGGAACCTGGTGCACAGATTGATGAAAGGACCTCTAGCTGTTGCACAGTGAATCTGACTTAGTAAGAGATGAAGAGTTTCCCAGTCCTGACCAGACGTCTTTGGCAAGGGTT
This sequence comes from Chamaea fasciata, assembly GCF_029207755.1. NCBI lineage: Eukaryota > Metazoa > Chordata > Aves > Passeriformes > Sylviidae > Chamaea > Chamaea fasciata. The sequence continues at coordinate 47,197,693 of NW_027094089.1, read as the reverse complement.
GTAGGGTAAGAGCATGTCTTGAAGTAGGCATGACCAACACAGCAACCAGATCCTGGAACTTCCCTTGGTTGCACCCCACTGCAGTTCTGTAGAGGCCTTCGCCACTCTTGTACTGTTTTCCTGTCTTGTTCCTGTAGCTCATTCTGTAAATATTCTGCACTCCCACACGGGTTACAGCAATGGTGTACTCCACATAATGGAGCTCCTGAACAGTGACACAACCCTGGGAATCGTATAAACTCCAAGCATGTTAGTCTTCTCATGAAAGTATGTTTATGTTGTCAGGTACTCCTGTGCACTGTGGAAGGGCCCTGAGTAACACATCCGTGTCACAACCATACCATGTATCCAAACACTTACCCAGTTCAAACATCTTGGCATTCCTGGAATGTATGGGCCTTGCTGCTATGTTTAATCCATGATTCCCTTACACCATACAGCATTCCTGAAGTTAAGCAGCAAATACCTTTCCTGAATTTCCATAACTGCTATGATATCTTGCTTATGAAGAAGAAAAATACATGTATATGGGATTTTTGGTAAATTCAGGTTAAGCTTTCTTAAGCTTAAGCCTAAGGCTGTTGTTCAGACAATGCCTTGAGAGCTGTTGGAGCTCTAAACCATTCCTGATAGGACACCTGATGTAAGAAATAGAAAAGCATTCAGACAAAATAGGCTCTGAAACTCATAAAGCAGATGTGGACATCATGATTCAGATTACTCACTGTTGTAAATGATAAAACAGAATTGTAATGCTTTGCAAATGTGAGATATCCAAGCTTTATAATTTTTCTCCCTTGTTTGTAATGAATATCATTCCTTCACAAGTCAGTAGACAATAAGTTTCCCTTGTGATCTTAGCATTTGCATTTAAATGTAAAAAAACACAGTTTGTTTTTGTATGGATTTCAGCAACCATGCTACAGAATATGATAGTACTTTACAGACTAATGCATATTTACTTCCACATTTGTTCCTACAGTCATACTTTTATATGTGGACACCACAGTCATATTTAAAAACAAACAAACAAACAAACAAACAAACAAAAAACGTAAGGGAACACTTTAGCTGGGCATTCTTATTTGGCTGAATTATGACTTAGGATGAGTGACTGACACTTTTAATAAAGTCGGAGGCTCTTCCTAATGCATAACCAAGGGTGATCTTCTTCCACCTAGGTTTAATCACCCACACTGAATGTAATAGCTGATTGTTTTTCCTTTATGGCTGAAGCCACAGATCTATGTGATTTTTTTTTTTTCAAAGTGATCCTATTATAAGTATTAATCATATCCAATGTGTTCAGAGACTTTAAAGTATAATGTTCTTTTTATAGATCTTGTCTCTGTTTGGCCTTGTGCAATAAATGTCCTGTAAACTGTTAACTATTATGTCCTGTTAAGTATTTCTAGAAATTTCTGTTTAATCTCCACTACTGCATTTTTGGATTTTAGGTTGCTTGTATCTTTTGTAGTGGTTTCATTATTCATCACCTTTCTACTACCTTTTATCTTAACCTGGAACTGGATGGCTACAAAGAAGAAAAGGTCTACCCAGCAGATTTTTTAGCTAGTAATAATAAAATCAGGTAGATTTTGCCACTGGAGATATCCATAAAATTAAAAAAAAAAAATTACTATTGTTTCTTAGACTATCATTAGACCAGTGTTTGAGCTGCAGCCTTCTACTCCAGCTGAAACGAAATGTAAAATGGAGGTTTATGTTTCAGGTAATTTTACCCATTTCAGGCAGTGCAAATCTGTGCCATGTTTAAGATCTTATACACACAAAATTAGTTTATTTGTTGTATGACTATCGGTCCTTTGTTCCTCTGAGAGGTCTAAGAGCAACTGCTGTTGTATTCTTAGCTATCAGTACTGCCCATGAGAGATATTCTCATTCTTCCAAGGGTCCTTCTTCATCTAATTTAACTCCCTTGATGTATTTTAGCAATTAAAATGAGTGACTAGAGTCTTTCATAGTTTAATTTATATGCTATTCAAACATTAGTTAGGCAATGCTTTCATTTGGTTAAATTTCCTTGAGCATAGTAGAAATTACCCAGTTTTCCCTTGAAAATTTGAGTCTTTCGTTATAGTAGTCTTTTCACATGCTTTCTATGAAGTGGTTTGCACAGAGCTGGAACAGTTATGCACCTCTACAAGCACTTATTACACTAGTAATGGATGAAATTTAAAGCGGAAAGGCCAACTGAAAAAAAAAATTCCAGATAGTAGGGCTTTACTTATATAATTCAGGTCTTGCAGGTGTTCAAAGATGAGGTTAAATCTTGGGAAAATTATCTTCTCTGTACCAGTAGCTTTGAGCTGTATTTCAGCTGTTCACCACAGCCTTTCAAAATGTCTCAGTAACAATGACAACAGGACCTAGTAAGAAAGACAATCTTTGCTAGCAGCACTGCTCCTGTTAAGCATTATTGATTCAAACAGCCTCTGCAACAAAGAAAACTACGTGTACTTAGAGGATAAATAGTGTTTATGTATTAAGTATCCACACTCATCTGAGTATGCCTCTTCTGTGTCCATTTAGAAAGGGACTGAAGAGCTTAACATGTAAGAATCTCTTTATTACTTTTGTTTTCCATAAAAGGCAATTTTTTATTCCAGCATATGTATGTGTATTTTGAATGAAAAATCACAATATCTGAGACAATACCTTGAATTGAAAGTTTTTCTTGGGATTGTGCTGCTGCAATGGTAACCCCCGACTTTTCAAAGGATTTCTAAAAATGACAAACAAGGAGTCTGGGTGTCAGAGTCCATTTCAAAACAGAGATTAAAAATTAAGTGAACTTATTCTTATTTATCTAAAGAGCAAATGTAAACTAAAATGATTGAATTTTTTGTGTATGAACTGTTCATTCTGCATACATTTTAAAGACATCTGTGAAAAAAGTAATCCTTAGACTTGCAAGACGAAATATAATACGTTTCCCAGGACACCTTCATGGGAAATCTGGGCTGGTCACAGTAAGTAGCGATGAAGAGCATCTGTTCTGTACAGGAGGGTAAGAGTGTGGTATGAGATAGAAAGATGCTGCTGGTTTCTTCTATGTACAACTGTGCTAACAGAATTTCATTACTTATGCAACTTAATTATCACAATCTGCTAGGCACTGCACTTCTAGCAAGGGGTTGTCTGTGGTTTAAAGCCAGTGGATTTTTGTTTTGTGCTTCTGTGTTGAGCTCCAGTCTTTGTTCTCTCAGGGGGATTTGTCTGTCTTAGACTGGCTACAGAGAAACAGAAACTCATGCATGCACACACACACACACATACACATGTATGCCAACAAGCACAGTTGGATAATTGCTTTTTAAGTATTACAGGGAACAGAAGGCCAAAATAATTACAGAGGTGAAATGTATAAACAGGAATTTTAACAGTTAGGCAGAGGTAAAGGCAAGAAATTCTCAGAAAAACTAAACCTTTTCACTTAGTACTTAATTCAAGTCACAGAGTGCATTATGTATTTGTGAGTTTTATCCTAGGAGGTAGCACTGCCCAAGAAATAACACAGAAAGATACCTGTTAAAATTGGCCTGAGCCAGGAAAATATTTTAAGCCAGTTTAAGCAGTTTGAAAAGGTGATAATCTGGGTGTTTTATGCTGAGACAATGAAACTTAAACATTTTCCTTGTTTGTGAGCTTTTTCAGACATAAAACTCTGGTACCATTACAGAAAACCCTAATTTATATATATTTTTAAACCTCTTAGACATCTGAATTATTTTGACCAGAAACTGTTTTTCTCTAACCGCTTGGATTCTGGGAAGTATGGTTCAACTCCCACCTAATACTGCCATCAAGGTCCTCAGCTGATGTAAAGCACTGTAACTTCATTACATTGTGGCAAAGCATCCAAATTATTGTATGCCAAAGTATCCCAGCCATTTTCTCAAGCTATCTTTATCAATTAAAGTGTTGTTTCAAACTAAGTTTATTTTTAATTAATGCATTTATGTGGCTATATTCATCATGGGTGATCAGATGACTTACATTAGTGGAAATCACAACTTGCTGAAAATATACTTTGCTGCACTGAACACATGACAGTAACAGTCTGTAACTATCTCTTTGCAGGCTTGATCACATTTTATTTGTGCTGAATTTCTCATAGTGGCTGCTGTTACAAAAGGATTGTGGAACATGTGCTTTTATTATTTTTTAATTGCTGTTATTTTTTTATTTTGCCTGAAGTTCCTGCACTGAAGAACAGCGAGTTTATTTTCACCTTGTGAATATTTTGTTGAATTACCACATTTCAAATTTCTTCACATAGATTAATTTCTCTGCTATTATTGATTTTTTAAAATTAATTGTGCCTTAAGTTATAGGGGAATCTTTTACACTGTGTGAAACCTCCACAAGGTGTGTGGAAGAGGAGAACACAATTAGAAACACAACAATCAGAAATTCATAGGCATTAATGTTGAAAAGAGATCACATTTAACTGAATATTGTTTTCCCTATATGATCTTTTTCTCATTGCCAACTCTGTTGTATTTCATTCTCAGTTAGTTTTATCCAGAATCAAAAATTTTGGTAAAGATATTAAAGGTTAGATTTAATCTTGTATTCATTATAAAAGTGAGACCATTCAATGAAGAACGAATGTAAAATCCTCTGTGACGCCAGCTCAACACATCAAAGCAATAACTCCTTAGTGTAAAAAATCAGCTCCTCCTAAGACCAATAATAATTAGATCCATGTGGAAAGTACTTATGAAACATTTAAATATTTTAGTAGACGTTTCCTTTTCAGTGTTTTTTATGAGGAAGGAGAGAACACCAAACTACAACATGTTACTTTGTATCACTTTATTACATTGATTATAAGGACAAAGAAGTTAAAATTTAATCATTCTTACTGAAATTCAGTTTTAGTCCCAAACTTGGCTCAAAAAGACTGAACCCCACCCCCTGCCACTAAAAAACAAAACAAAACAGAAAACCAAAAAGCCCCCAGAAAAAACAACAAAACAAAACACAAGAAAACCACCGAAAACCAAACCAACAATGAAAATCACACCAAGAAAAACTTATGCCTTATCTTTTTACAATCTTTCATATAAAAATTCTTGGCAATATTCCTGTATTTGTAATAAAAATTTGTAGAGGACAGGAACAGAAATGCAGAATCCAATGGAAAGATAAATTACTTTTACTTTCTTTGAATGAGGGCTTCTATTTCCAGAATTTGCTAGTCATCATGACAGGGATTTTTTTCTTTTTTTTTTTTTTAAGCTTTGTAATCTGAGGTTCATTAAAGTATCTAAGTGCAAATTGAAATAGACTAAAATTTTGTTGCAAAGGCATTTGAACAGGGATTTTTGGACTTTGCTGAATTTGAAACATAGAGATCAAAACCAACAGCAAAATCTTTTTTTATGTGCTGCAATTTGGATGTGAATTTTCTGGTAAAATTCTGGGTTTTGAAATACTAGAAATTCTCTGTTACCCTTTGAAGGAAAAGAAATGTCCAAAGTAATTCTGAAAGTATTATCTAGAAAAGCTGAATGGAGTTGCCTACATATTCAGTTAATTTTATTTTCAAGTTAAATATAATTCAGCTTCATATGGACCTGTGTAAACAATTTCTAATTGTAGCATGAAATTTGCCAGCTTGAGGCTGTTTTTTAGACTCTAGAGAAAACATTGTGATCATTCAGTTTTTGCATGGCTTGTTTGCCTTAGGACTTCCAAGCAGTTGATTTTTTATTGGTTTTGTTGTCAATGTTTTCTTACATCCTACTATAAACCTGTTATAATGAAAATGATCTTATTAAGAAAACACACCATTATGACAGTTAATCTTCCCTCTTCCAGTTTAAAGCTGTTATCCTTATCCTAGTGCTACACTCCTTGTGATAAAGAGTCTCTCCTCATCTTTGTGGTAGGTCACCTTTACTGTAAGGCTACTATGAGGCCTCCCTGTGCCTTCTTTTCTCTTCTAAGCCTCCTCATATGGGAGGTGCTCCAGTCACTGATCATCTTCATGATCCTCTTCCAGACTTGCTTGAGCTGGTCTATGTCTTTCTTGTGCTGGAGACACCAGACACCAGTGTTTAAAGACACCAGAGTTGGATGCAGGATTCTAGGTGGAGTCTTACCAGAGAGGAGCAGAGGGGCAGAATCCCCTTCCTTCCGTGCTTCCCATGCTGCCTTGGATGGAGCCCAGGACATGTTTGGCTCTCTGGACATTGCTGTCTCACATTAAGTTTTTCATCCAGCAATACCCCCAAGTCCTTCTCTGCAGGGCTGCTCTTAATCCGCTTGGGATAAATCATAACCCATCCAGCCTAAATCCATGTCTGGGATTGCCCTGACTTGTGCAAAACTTACTTGGTCTTGTTGAACTTGAGGTTCACACAAAGTCCAGCACTAAAATTCTTTCAATTTTCCCCTGGATTGCATCCTGTCCCTCTGGTGTGTCAGCTACACTACACAGCTTGGTGTCATCTATGAATCTAATAAGGTGCTCAATCTGATGAAGTGCTCAATCCCACTGTCATTTCCTGGACAAAGAGGTTAAATAGCACTGATGGACCTCTCAGGGACACCACTCATCACTGGTGTCCACTCGGACATGGAGCTATTGACTGCAATGTCTTTGAGTGTAGCCATCCAGCCAGTTCCTAATCCACTGAGTGGTCTACCCATAATATCCATGTCTCTCTATTTTAGAGACAAAAACTTTTACTTCTCTGCAAGTTCATAGATGGCATCAAGTTGGGTGGGACTGTTTACATGCTGGAGGGCAGGAAGGCTCTGCAGAGGGATCTGGACAGGCTGGATTGGTGGTCTGAGGCCAATTGAGGTTCAACAAAGCCAAGTGCCAGGTCCTGCACTTGAATAAACCCCATTCAGTGCTACAGGCTGGGGAAGGAGTGGCTGGAAAGTGGCCCAGTGGAAAAGGACCCAGGGATGGTGTTTGGCAGATGACCGAAAGAAGAGAAAAAGGAAAAAAAAGAAAGAAAAAAGGCGTGAGGGATATATCCGCATAGGGTTACAGATGGCTTGGAGAATATCACTAGGTGCAGGGAGTGGGAGAATAATTAATGTCTCAGAAGAAACCATTGCCTCAATAGATATGAAATACATATTTAAGAGTTGTCACATTATATAATTCTTGTTACCATAATACTGCAGTGTCTTACAAGGCTGAAGAAGTTTTACTTGGAATGCCACTATGACACAAGAGAATCTGTCATCCTGTTGAAAGATATGATAGACCACGGAAAATAAATTGAATTACTTTCCTAAGGGAACTGAACACCATCTCCACTGCAAGTTTTGAATTCATAGTATTTTTTAAACTATGTGTTCTTTAACTCTATGAAAAGGGACAACAACATCCATTGTGAAATGTGCATTTCTGAATTGTTTAAGTCTTAGTGAAGGATGCAAAGTATTAACACTTCCATTTGGTTTAGAAGTAACAGTTTCCATGAGAAACTACTAAATAAACAAATTTTTGTTTATTTTGTTTCAAAAATGAGGAGTCAATACCTCTAATATCCTATTTTCATACATATAAGCCAGCAAAACTCCACTAGCTTACTTTTGTCAATCCTACTATTGGACTCAAATGCTTTTCCAAATTCAGTGCTATTATTATCTCTTGTTCAGTACGCTCTGTTGCTCTTTCTGTGTTCTGGGAATATAGCCCAAGAAAGCACGGAACTATACTCTTGTGAAACATTTTGATTGCAGTAGTAATAATAATAATAATAATAATTAATAATAATAATACAAAGAAAACCTTATTTGCTGTGTGCATCCAGACTGATACACTAAGTATGGTCTGGTAACATGTTTCCTATGCACAACAGCACTCAAATCAAAGAACAAAGAACTTCCCAAAAATTCTTGCAAAAAATATTTCCTTATGTGTGGTAGCACTTAAGTTAGGGAGTTTTGTACCACTTAAATACACTAGGAAAGGTTACAACCTATTTTTTCCACCCTCAGGAAGATCGAAAAATAAATATAAGCACAGTAATTATCACTACCTACACAAGAATATAGTATCATTAAATGAATGACACATTTGCTGACATTAGATTTTATCTTTTTTGTTAAAAGAGCTCACTTCAACAACTATAAAGCCATTTTACACTAAAATGCAGATATTTAATACTTATTCAAATCACAATGAGTAGATTTGTTTGGAACAATCTGAAAGAAACACTGGGTGCCTAGTAGGTCATTTAAGGTTCTGAAATGAAAAAAATTACATAAATGCTTCTTCAACAATATACACTCTCTGTTGTGGTAGTAACTTCATGCTGCAGTAGTATGAACTATGACTTCAGAATGAGTGAGGGGTGCTTCCTTCCCTCTTTTTGTCTTTGTTGAAGGTTGTGTTGTCAGAATATCAGAATAGTTGCAGCGTTTGTGAGTTTTAGGTAATAAATAAGACTGAAATAACTGTACTTGCTATTTGATGTAGTATGTGTGCTTTCATATTTTTACACTAAATTTCAGGAATACAGCAGAGCTGTACTCTATTTTTCATGCGTTGATATAATTCCACTGTATAGATGCACCAAGCTTCAACTGGAGTAAAACACAATGCCTGCCTAATGCATCAGAGGGTTCCATACTACCCCTAAGATCTCTTCCTTAGGACCTAAAATTTTCATCCTCTGCTCTTCCTTTTTCAGGTGGTATCCATAAGATTCTCAGCTCCTGGTTGTATTGAACTCTGTGCACTTAAACACTTATTAACAGAACTAAGCACTGACTTAGAAACTTTGCTCATACTTAAGGTGTGAGTTCCACTGGAACTTGCAGGCCTACTGGAATTACACAGTTTACATTCATATATGATTGTTACTTTTCAAAAGATTATACTGAAAAGGGAATACTTTTTTTCCCACCAGTTAATTTTATTTATAGAAAATTTATTAAGAGAAAGGGGACTACACTAGTAATTATATTAAATTAGAAAAAGGAAAAAAAAAATCAGCAAAATGTCTTAAAGGAAATTATAAATAAAAATTTCCATAGTTTCCAAAGTTTAATGGTGATTTCATTGCTGAATGTATGATTTGACTCCTCCCAAAAACAATAAATGTAGGATTAAATTGAAGTAATTATGTAGAAAATTTCACTTTAGACTACTGGTTCTGCCTCACTGATGAGAGAATTCTCAATTCTTCAAGGATTTTTGAGTCTTTGCTGTTTTAAATTACTTGAAAATGAAAAAAAGAATAAGAGAGAGAGAAAGAGAGAGAGAAGGAAATTTCAGAATGAGAGAAGCATATGAATCCTGATCCTTTCTAGGAAAAGAAATGCATTGGCTAAAAGTTCATGATTGTCAGTACATTAAAAAAAAAGCTCTTGTTCAATAAAGATTTTTTAAAAATTTATTAGTTCTGAACTGACTTGTAAACCCTAGTCATGATAAGTTTCACAATCTACTATAGATTATCTAATTAATATTAAATATAGACTCATAATACTAATTTCATAATTCAGTATAATTTTTATTGAGTTTTCACCCTCTCTGAAACATAGCATGCACTGCTAGAAGATGTCGGTCAATGTCACTGTTATGTTATCACCTTTGTGTTCACTGGAATAATCACTAAAACCAACAGGGTTTAGTTGGGTCAATATATCTTTCCCCATATAATCTCTATATATATACACCTCATAAATATATAAACACATTGTGGCTTGGAAATCCTTGGAAACTTGAGGGAAATTTTACAAAAGCCAACAAGACACCAAAGTCTTCTCAGATTCAACAGATAAAGAGCTGTTATATGAGAACCCTTAGACAGCTCTCCCCTTGCATACATCCACTTGTTTTATTTATTACTATTTAATTTAAACCAGAGTACCAGAAATAAGGATTACAAACAACAGAAGGGAACAGGTCAGTGAAGTAGGAACATGTAGTGAGATCACACAATGTATGCACTCATTTAAATTAAAAAGTATGGAAAAAATTCTCTATATCTTGTCTTCCCAGCTTGGCTGTCTTGGTTACCTTCAGACACTGCAGAAGATAAAATGTTATGAAAAGTTTGGAAAAAAAGAAACCAGTAGTGAAACTTATACCCAGAGCAATTAAGTAATGTCTCAAACTTCCCCATATTTGGGGAAGATTTAATCTTTTCTGGAGAAGACTTATCCCAAATGGATCTTCCAAAGCCTCAAACTACATTAAGGGTGACAGGAAGCAGAAGCTTTCTTTCTACTGTATTGCCATCACTAAAAAACTCAAAACACGATGCTACTTGACTTGAGATGAATTTTCAACCCCTTCAATCAAGTCTGAATAGGAAGTGCACATAAATCAAAAGTCTTTCAGTCTCATATACTCTATGCAAAAGTGCCTTCTTTAAAATTCTGTGCCTTGCTTTAAAATTTTGCAAGAATAGAGTCTTAACTATGAGGCACCTACCTGACTTCATAAAAGAAGTGGATGAATTACTCAAACACTAAAAACAATTCCTGCAAAATTAATTTTTGCCAGAAACACAAAGTATAGAAACATGAGACTCCAAGAAAGTCCTCAGTGACTTCCCACTCTTACAACTGCCTTATATATAATTTATGACTATCAATGTTGTGGAAAAGAGGCATAATACTGATGACTGGGTTTAATAAATCTGTCCCCAGCTGTGCAACCTCTCTTGCAGACTACTTTCTGAAGGTGTAGACATCTACACTGTTCTTTTTAATTTACAAAGCCTGAGCTCAACCCAAATACTGACTGTACACAGGCTTTGGTCTTATCTCTCCTCCAGTCCTAGTAAAAAAACACTATGCTCCCTGTTATCCAAAGATAGTGACCAAATATTTCCCATTTGGCCTTGTAACAGTAGAAGATAAATTTCTTGCAGCTGCACCACCAGTACTCAGCTCTGCAAGACCAAGGACAACTTTCCAAGTGCTAGAACATACAAAGTCATATTACATTGATTTGGTCTCATTCTATGGTGTGTCAGGAAATACTCAACTTTTCTTTTACTTCTGCAAGTGTAAGACCCTTGGGGACACTTTAGACCACTGAGCTATCAAAGCCCTCACTTCTTCCCATGAAAGGGGATAAGCAGAATAATAAAAATGCAAAACCCTCTCCAGTGAATTAAGATATGGTCCAGAATTAGACTTTCTCTGTTAGAACTAACAATGATGTAATGTAGCTTTTTATGTTCTAATTTGGCACAAACTTAGATGTTTTTCAAGCTACACTCCAAAATACCAACAATACGCACTGTATGTTATGCACAAAGATTGCGCTCACCAAAACTGTTTGATGTCTCTATCTGTATTCACATGCACCATAAAATCTGTTATTGCAAATTTGTGGAATAGGAGGGAGGGTTGAATCTGGAGAAAAAGGCAAAGCTGTTTCTTTAATTTCTGGGCTTTAATTGCTGGTGCTACAAGAAATTGCAATTCAGTTTCAGGAACATGAAAAAAGAAAAAAGCAGCCTCTTTTTCCTCAGCACAGCACTCTGAAATGCCACAAGGTGAGTAGGACTTCTTGCCACATATAAACTGCCTTGCTATTTCAGAGCATATGGTATGTAAGATCACATGCTGTTCTATGTATCCTAAGATGAGTAAGAGCAGCAGGACAAGTGGAGGAATTGAAAATAGCATTTACTGCAGACTTGCAAGCGCTTATATTTGGATAATATTCACTTACTTCAGTGAAAATGGTACTAACAGAAAAATAAACCCAGTGTGGCAAATAGTGCAAGAACACTAGGCCTTGAAAGGGAGGCTGATCTTAGGATAATTATCCAGCCTGCTAGCTTTAGAAAGCCACTGATCCACTGAGCTATTGATGTGCTGATGCACAGTACCTTCATTAAAAGAAGAGGGATGAGGAGAAAGACATAGGTTAAATCCTATTTTACATTCCAACCCACATTGCAGACATCTGAAATTCCTTCAAGACAATCAAGCTGCTTATTTTCTGAAAAGTACAGATACATTTATCAGTGTTCTTCTTTGTGTCTTCAAAACAGTGTGATAATACGTATTTATATCTTCACTGTAGTGAACAGTGCATATGCAGTGTTCAACAGGTATGCTTAAGCAAGCGGTGTAGTTTATCAACAGAAGATTCAGGCTCTATTTTCTCTTTAAATGTGTTTATAGGAAAATGGAAGAACAGTAATGGAAAGCCTTACTTTTAAAAATCCAGTCCCAACCACTACACTATTTTAGACCGTGCAAAGAATATACTCTGAAATGTTTGTGGTCTAAAAAAGATCATTTTTGCCCCCTTTTTTTCATGTTTTAAGGCATGTTATGTATTTAAAAATTTGCTCCCTCTGTATTAGGATATTATCAGACCACACAAAGTCGTATCTGAGGAAGCAGTACATACATTTAATATGGTTTTTGTGGCAACCCACCTCTGAAGCAGGGCAACCAGGTTCATTGTTGAAGGATCCCATCAAAACCCAGGCTTTATAAAATTCTGATTCTTCCAGTGAACATCCCAATACCTATTCTGTGATGAGTTCTGGACATGCACGGTTTTCTTTCTGAAAGATTCTGGAAGTCTAGTGGCAGCAAGACTGGGGGATTAGTGTGTGTGTCTGCGTTTTGGGGTGTGCCTGGACAAAGCTTCTGAGTGAATGTTCTGAATTTTGTGCGTGCACTGTGATGGCTCAAGGCATGATAAAGAGACTACCATAAAAAATTCACTACCCTGCCTCCACAGGACCTATTGCTTAATGGTGGTTTCTCTTTTAGTTTGAAAACAGCTTGTTTAAGACAACATTTGGCTAGAGGATCCAAGTGGTTTACTACAGTTTTCAGAAAGCTGAAAAAGTGAAAATGTACAATGTGCCTTTATACAGACATTTTTACACAAACTCACCAAATCTGCTGAGTAAGTGAAATGCAAAAAAAAAAAAAAAAAACCAACAAAAACAAAACAAAACAAAAAAAAAAAAAAACACCAAAACAAAAAATCCAAAACCATGTATGACCATATTGGAAATTGGGAAAACACAGATATTCTAAAGAGATAAAAGGAGAGATAATAGGGCAAATATGCTAAAATACTCTCTGTGAGGAAGCAATATAAAAAAGGCTTTCAAAACAGCTCTGGTGATCAGATTGGAGGGACAGACACAGGTTTATATTAAATGAGGAAGACGACGGATGAGAGGAGTCATAAGGATAAAAAGAAAGGAGAGAAAACGTTTATGAGAAGATTGTTTTGGGCTGGAGGAAAGGAGGAAGGGATTTTTAGCAGAGATCTGAGGGGTAAATTAATATAAAAATACAACATAATGGTTGTTTCTGGGTCCTGTCTCTACAAACATGCTGGCATTTCAGAATAGCAAAGACAGAATGCAAGCATTGAATTTCCTCTAACTTTATGAAAACTAGTCAATAAAGACTAGACCTTCATTTTAATATGAGTAATAGTTCTAAAATATAAATTTCACTTTTACAATAATTTTTCAGGTTAAGACTACAGTGTCACAAGACAATTCAGGTTAGTGTGAAAGTCTCCATTCTGATCTAGAGCAAGCTCAGTTACCAGGTCTCAGAGCATTATCTTCTATGTCCCAGGCTGGGAAACAGCACCACCTCCCTGAGCACATCCCCATTGCCCAGCTGTCCTCCTCCAGGGCAATAAGCTTTCCTTATCTCCAACCCTTCTGGCTTTGCTCAGCTCACCAGGACCCAGGGAGCGCTTAAGCCTGGAATTGCTACTGGAGAGAAGCAGAGACGATGCTTGTGTGCAGCATGACCAGGTTGGTGATGTGCTCAGCCTGGTGGAAGAGCTTAAAGAGAAGAGGAGAGGCTGAGAAGTATCAGACACTGTGAGAGAAATCAACCAGTGGAGACTTTACCATCCCTGAAAGAAATACAGAGGATGGAGGCTCAGCAACAGTCAGAAGAGGCATGACCCTCTTGAAGGGGACATAAAAGATGGGGCAGGGGGGGAATGGAAAAAGATCCTCACATTAACAACAAAATGATAGTCAAGGAAAATGTCCATCCTTTATTGGATGTAGAAGGGAACATTGTCACCAAGGTTGAGGATAATGAGGTACTTAATGCCTTCTTTGTCTCAGTCTTTAAAAATAAGAACAGTTATCCTCAGGGCAACCAGACCTTGAGTTGACAGACAGGAATTGGGAGCAGAACAGACCCCCTGCAATCCAGGAGGAAGTAGTTAGTGGCCTGTTGTGCCACTTAGACACTCACAAGTCTGTGGGATTCACCTGAGAGTACTGAGGGAGTTGGTGGAAGAGCTCAGCAAGTCACTCTCTATCATTTATTATCAGTCTTGGCTAACCAGAGAGGCCCCAGATGACTGGAGGTTGATCAGTGTGATGCCCATTCACAAGAAAGGATGAAAGGAGGATGCAGAGAACTACAGGCCTGTCAGCCTGACCTCACCCACAAAATTTATTGAGCAGATCATCTTGAGAGTCATCATATGGCACATGCAGAACAATCAAGGGATCAAGCCCAGCCAGCATGGATTCAGAAAAGGCAGATCCTACTTGACCAACCTGATCCCCTTCTATGACAAGGATGATACTCTTAGTGGATGAGGTAGAGGCTGTGGATGTTGTCCATCTGGACATCAGTAAAGTCATTGACAGTATTTCCCGGGCATTCTTCTGGAAAAGCTGGCAGCCCACAGCTTGGACAGGAGCACTTGGTTGCGTTAAGAACTGGCTGGATGGCTGGGACCAGAGAATGGTGGTGAATGGTGCTGCTTCCAGCTGGGGGCTGCTTACCACTGGTAGTCCCCAGGGGTCAGTGTTGGGGCCAACTCCGTTAAACATCTTCATTGATGATCTGGATGGAGGGATCAAGTGCACCCTCAGCAAGTTAGGCTGGACTGATAGACTGAGATCAGTGACACAAAGTTCAAAAAATGTAGTGCCAGGTTCCGCACTTGGGTCACAACAACCCCATGAAGTGCTACAGGCTGGGAAGGAGTAGCTGGAAAGTTTCCTTGTGGAAAAGGACCTGGGGGCGCTGGTCAACCGTGCCTGAGTATTAGCCAGGAGTGTGCCCAGGTGGCCAAGAAGGCCAATGGCATCCAGACTTTGTATCAGCAATAGTGTGGACAGTAGGACTTGGCCAGTGACTTGTCTCCTTTCCTTGGCTCTGGTGAG
Source organism: Chamaea fasciata (assembly GCF_029207755.1). Classification (NCBI taxonomy): domain Eukaryota; kingdom Metazoa; phylum Chordata; class Aves; order Passeriformes; family Sylviidae; genus Chamaea; species Chamaea fasciata. The sequence goes on along the minus strand of NW_027094089.1, from coordinate 47,182,538 downwards.
ATAACTGCTTGAGTCCTGTGCCCAGTTCTGGGCACTTCAGTTCAAGAAAGACATTGAGGTTCTGGACAGTGTCTGCAGAATCAAAATGAAGCTGATGAAGGGTTTAGAGCACAAGTCCAATAAGGAGCTGCTGAGGGAGATGTGGTTGGTTAGTCTGGAGAAAAGGAGGCTCAGGAGGGAAGTGAACACTCTCTGCAATTATCTAAACAGAGGGTGTAGCCTAGTGGGGGTTGGGCTCTCATCCCTGGTAACTGGGACAGTGACAGAACAAGAGCACACAGTCTTAAGCTGTGCCAGAGTGTTCAGACTGGATATTAGCAGGATTTTTTTTTTCAGAAGGGATGTTAAACATTGTAATGGACTTCTCAGTGAGGGCATTGGAGCCAACACACTTAGAGGTTTTCAAGAAATGACTGCTTGCAGCACTTGGTGTCCTTGTCTACTTGACAATGTAGTGATCAGTAAAAGGCCGGACATGATCATCTTGGATCTCTTTTCCACCTTAAATAATTTTGCGATTCTGTGACTCACTCCATGATTTTGTTACTCTTTGATGTGAAGCTGAACAGCTTCGTCCTCTCACCCACTTTGGGTTATAGGTGCAGCATTTTCTTTGCCTCCATTTTCATACACCGTCACTCCACTTCAAAGCTGTTAGTGACTGTGAGTGCATCTTCCAGATCATTTGGCACTCTTGTATGCAGGCCATCTACTCCTATGGACTGGTATGTGTCAAACCCATGCAAGTTTGCCCTAACTGAATCTAAATCCATTGCTAATTGTTATCTTCCTTGAAATTAGTTCCTAAGTGCAAAACCATGGGACAACTTTCTTGCTGAAGTCTGACAATTGGGATCTGGTAAAAGGGAAAGACCATTTGGAGAACTACAGGATCATCACTTGAGTATGCAGTGGTACAGTGAGGAAGATCAAAGCTCACATTGAATCTTTTAAGGGATATCAAAAACAAGAAGAAGGGCTCCTACAAGTACATCAGCAGCAAAACGAAAATTAGTGAAAATACACATGTCTGCTGAATCAGATGTGTATCCTGATGACAGAAATGCAGAGAAGGTGGAATTACTGAATTTTTTTTTTGCCTCAGTCTCTACTGCTGAGGTCAATATTCAGGGATTAAAGAGAGGAAGACTAAAAAAAGAAAGACTTCCCATGGTAGTAGATTTGGTTTAGAGATTGGCTAGGAAGACTTAATACCCATAAATCCATAGGCACTGATAGAATACACCACAGGTGCATAGGGAGCCAGCAGATGTTCAGATGTTGTTGCTAAGTCACTCTCCATCAACTTTGAAGAATCATGGAGAAGAGGGGAGGTGCACAAATTCTGAAGAAAAGTCAATGTTAATCCCATCTTTGAAAAGTCTAAGAAAGAAGACATGAAAAAGTACTGGCCAGTCAGCCTCATCTCCACGGCTGGAAGGTGATGAAACATATAATTCTGGAGGTCATTCCTAAGCCTGTAACAGAAAAGTTTTTGGGAGTAGTCAGCATGGGTTCACTTCAAAGGGAAATTATCCTTTACCAATCTGACAGCTTTCCACTACGACAAGGCAGAATGGGTCAAGAAGCAGTGGTGGTTGTTGCCTACCTTGACTTCAACAGGCTTTTGGCACTGTCTCCACATCTTCATAAGTGAGCTTAGGAAATGTGAATTAGATGAATGGACAGTGAGGTGGATCAAAAATTGACTGAATGTCAGAGTTCAGAGGGCTGTGATCAGTGGAGTACAATCCAGCTGGAGTGTAGAGGTAGAAGCTCTTTTTGTCCTTAACTTGTCCCACCAGACTTAGAAATACTGTCCAGGCATTCAGGTATGGTATGAGGAAAGTTAAAGCTCCAGTAAAGCTAAGTTCTTTCCTTGAATCCTTTCACCACTCATGTGCTGCCATTTTGTGTTAGAGCAGTGTCATGAGTTTCCCACTAACCAAGACACTGTCCTGAGATGCCTGTTTTTCTGCCTACGTGTGCATTCTTGCACATTTACTTCTCCATCTTTGAAATCCATTTTTTAGTATTAAGCTACTTTGTGGCTGAAATTTCCTTTGCATTTATGATGTTGTGGTGTATTGGTTTACAGATAATTCTGTCAGTTTGAGCCCAGCACCCTGGGAATAAGGATTTTGTCTTCATTCTCATTTTACTTTGGAGATGGGGCATGATCTAGTGCTCCAAAGAGTTAAATGTGAGACTTCTTGTCTTTTTCTGGTTTGAGAACAGATTTTAATGCAATCACAAATATTGCTAGGCCATGAGCATTCTTTTTTTCAGAGTGGCAGGGTTTGTTCATAGTTTTCAGGGCTGAAAAAATTACTTCTGAGACAGAAATTTGTTTTGTACAGATTGAAAATGTACAAAACCTAGGATAGGGCATACCTAGGTTGTCATATTCAAAAATTCTTGAGATTTAATTAATTTTTTTGGGTTTTTTTATTATTTAACTCATTTTTCTGGCAGCTACTCTGTGAACAAGAGGTATAAACTGGATGAAAAAAGAGGCCTTGTTCTGTCTGAGGGAAAGAAAATAAGCCGTCATGTAAAGACATTTTTTCCCATTCTTCCCTCTTTGCTCAATCCTTTTTACTGAGGGCACCCTTGCTATTACCAAGAGCCAAATTTTTTAACTGAAAGGCCCTGAGCTATGAGATAGCAGGGATTAGGTTAGAGAACCATCGGTAGTTAAGCACTGTTACTAAAATTTCAAAAATATGAAAGAGAGAAGGGGCTCCACAAATGATAGGCTTCTCCAGATAGATAAATGACTGCTCCCAGTTGTTCCCATGATAAGGATTAAGATTAGCAGGAATTATAGGGCTTTTTTTAAAATTTAGTAGTTTGTTTATGGAATATTTTTTTTTCTGCTTTCCATTTTATTCAATTTTCTTGCTGGTATTATTCCCATGATAAATAATAAAAAATACATTGATGCAAAATACTTTTCACTTACAGAGAATCCTTCTTATCAAACCACTGCCTTTTTTCTCCCCACACTTGTTCTTTCTTTCTGATCTTTCTACCTGTCTAATACATCACAAAAAAGACACTATCAAAATCTCAAGGCCAGATTTTAAAAGGTTTGCAAATATTTATTTACAAAAGCTGTGGTATTCAGTCCTTTTGTGAATTACCTCTGTCTAATAGTGTACATCTTATTTCTATGGATTAGTAAATCTCACATGATGCTACCCTGAATAAAAATTACTGTATTCTTCATGTTGCTTCCATAGCTGAGTGTTGAAAATGCTTTATTTGCTCAGAGTGATTATGAAATAATTGGAGCTTAATATGCAATAAGGGTGTCTTTCAGTGGAGTGGTGTTTTGGCTCCTTGTTTTTCACACAGGAACCTTATTGTGATATTGTGAATCACATTAGATTTATTATCTAACAGTCTCAGGTCATTATTTAAGAGTTGCTTCTGAATTGTCATGACACCAGTAGACATACCTGTGCAGCATAGGAAGATATAATCTGGCTCACCAGTTAAGGCTCTCCCTCTCTTATCCATTGTAACTATCCTGAAAAGTTAATAGGTTAAATTGTTTTGATTTCTCACTATTTCTTGTAAGTTTTATGAGTGAGTGAAATTAGATTACTTGGGCATAATGTCCACAGGAAAAAATAAAATAGACAGGTTTGAGTTATTGAATAAGACTACCCTCACTAAAATATTCACCAATCAGAATAAATGCAAGAAAAAAATGCTTATACCTAGACCAATTTTTTTTCTCATTGCTTTTTAAGGAAGAAATCAGAAAGCAGCACCCACAGAGATTTCTATCTATCCTCAGGAAAACCAAATACATTTGGTCACTTCAGATCTTTTAACACTCAGACTAAAAACAGGGTCATTAAATTTTAGACCTGCTTTTCATGCCTCTTGGTATACACTGTGTCTCAAATTTGATGGTATATTAAAAAAGCAGCAATCTGATATTATTGTTTATCTCAGTGAATTCTAAACACATTAAGATTTATTCTTTTCTCATATTCCTTCAATATTATTAGATGATGAATGCTTTTTGAGAGTGATTGCCATGTTCCACATTTAACACAACTGGATCATTTAGGACTAATGCTAATTTGTATGTACATATAATGCAATGGGAATAATCTATCTGAACTTCTAAATCTACATTAAATTCTCCAGACTTCCTTCAGAATACCAAATTCTGCCTTGTAAATACTGTGAATTTCACTAAAGCAATGCATACACTGAGGCATGTCCACATCACTTTGTAATAATATAGAGAAGAGCTGATGGGAAGTCATCTTGGCCAGCATGATAATTCTGTGATGGTTCTTCCAAGTAGCTGCACCCTTCACTGGATTGTAGTTAGCAATTGGGATCAGGCCTGCTCAGTGAAACCAAGGTTGGATCCTAAAAAAAATGTTTGCAAATTTAATCACACTTCCCTTGTCTTTGCCTTTCTCTATCTTTTTGGTGTTAGAATTTGTTAGTTGCAATAGCCTCCTTTTATTTTTCTGAAACTGGGTATGATGTCAGAACCATGTACATTTCCAGACTACATAGTGTATTAGTTATATATTTTTTCTTAACCATAATTCCAATCAGTTAGCTAAAACACACTTGCTATGTCTGAAACACACTTGCTATGTCTGAAGTGAAGCTGCTGACTTGGCATTCTTTTTATCCTGCAGTGCAGTATCTCTGTTGTGTAAGTATTGACCTTTTTCTTTTCTACATCATCTTTGTCTCTCTAGTTGAAGTCTTTCACAGTAAAAGGTGATAAAACCTTGAGTAAACCATGTTTATCTATCTACTGCTACACTTAGGATTAGCTGATCACTTGAGACATCAAAGCATTTGCCCCCTTTTTGCAAGTGAGGTACTATGTGGTGTCATTTGTATTCACCTCGGGCAGATGCTAAGCCTCTGTTCATTTCATCAAAGAACTATTTATGAGGCTGTAAAAAAGATTAGTTTCTCCGAATAGTCCCCAAATTAAACTTTTAAAACTTGAATGTTGGCACACAAGAATAATTACAGTTATAAACCACAAAATATTTAGAGGAAATTTATAGTATTGGAGGAGAAAATTTGCAGCTCTGGTTAAATGCAATAAATTTCCTCTGAAGAGTGTTTCCACAGAAACATTTCTTTCTGAGAATTAAAAAAATGTAGTGCTTTATTAACAACACCAAAATTCACAGACGATGTCTTCAGACACTAAGAAGATAAGAAGATTCGTATTTTTATAAAATGCTGTCAAAACATATAATATTCACCTACTTGTTTGTTTGTTTTTACATCAGCAAGTATGACTCTCTGAATTCACTTATTATTAGACCACATATACTATGTGATCCCAGAATGGAAGACAATAGCTCACAATTTTCTTCCACAAATTACCCCATGCTTTCAGAGCAGTTAACATCTAAGAGGTTTGATCAGTCCTTGAGGCAATCATTAGACAGTTCCTACTTTTTTCTGTTACTGTACCTGTGATTTAACATTATGCAGAATAATCTCACTTTGATCCTTCAAATTTTTCCAGTCATAGAGAAAATTTTATGGAACTCTACCTCTGCTTAGCCTCTTGATAGCCCTCTGTTTTCCAGAAATATCCTCAAATTAAATTAATTTATTTGAAAGAAAGTCCTATGCCTATGGAAGGAAGTAAAAGTATTCGCATTAGTATTCTGGGCTTTGATTCATGCTTATTTTGACTTTAATAACTGCATGCATGACCCTCTGGGAAATATTGGAACTTTTGTCTTTTCAAACAAAATAACATGAAACATACTTCCTTTCATCACTTTATGCCCAAAAAGAAGCAGTAGTGTTTCAGATTCCTTAACTAATTTTTAGTTGACTGAGTTACATAATTCATTATTCACAGCAATCAGTCATATAGTGACAATTGTTTAAAGGGGACAGTAAAACATCTCACTGAAACAGAATAAATCAAAAATATTTAAGTAAATAGGTAAATTAGACTGTAAATATTTTGGTGAGAGACTGTACTTTTTATGATTATATGTTTGCAAATCCCAATAGGATGTGGCCTTGATCTCACAGTATAAGAAATGATGCATTGGTATTTTGCCAATATATTGGCAAAATATTCATAAAAATAAATATATAATTTATTGTGCAGACTTTGTGACAAACTCTGTTTCATGTTTACATTATGACAGGCAACACCATCTAGAACGAAAATCTTGTATCTCCCTTAACAGTGCAGCCCTTCTTTTTGCAATCCTCTCTTAATGAAGGCCATGGCATTTTAAAATACTAATTGATTAAAAATACTGATTTGGACAGTATCTGCTAGTATTTTAATCTCTGAATGAGATATAAATAAATAAATAACTTTGATTGGAGAATCAGACTCTTAGGTGTCTTCCTTAAGTTTAGATGCACTTTTTTCGAAGGTACTAGATGCCACACAGTATTCTTGCTGAGACAATTCAGATGTTATAGGCCTCAGCCCAAGGTCTCTATAGAATGTACACAAAGACAACACAATGGTTTCCTGCAAACTGAGGGACACTATTGTAAGAGAGGTAAAGATGAAAAAACACCTCATACACTGTTAAGATCACTGAAGGATTTTCCTGCTGTAGCAAAATGTGAAAAGAAGCAAAAGCTCATTTGCACTACTGAAGCCCACCCCGCTGAAGAACATGCCTCCTGGGTTCTGGGGAATTGGACTGTGAGTTAAGCTACCTAATAGGAACTTGAGATAAGACAAAACTGGTGCTATCATCCAAATATCTCAGATCTAGAGTGAAGCAAATAAGGTTGGAGGACAAGTATGTATCCACAAGGAAAGCCACCTCAGGAGATATGCTGAAGGTTGGCTCTGGATGGGTCCAGAGGGAGGAGGCCTTAGCCCCCAGAATAAAAATGGGAGGCATCCCCACTTTAAAAAAGAGAAATACAGACCACAGAACTAACTGACTGGGAATCAATTAACCAGTAGATAATGTGTAGCCAATATGAATCAATTCCTTTGTTTGCTAAAATGTATAAGTGTTGAGAAGTTTTGAGCTAGGACAGGACCCCCGCCACTGAGAAGCAAAGGTGAAAAGGACCAGCAGAACATCATCTGGATCCACAAGAGGGTATCTGTATTTCTGCTTAATCTGTCTTTCCTCTCACTCCCTTTCTTACCCTACTTTTCTTTCTACTTCTTTCAATCTCTTTCTACCTTACATTTACTGTTAAATAAAATCCATACTATTGACTTCAGCATGTAGTCTTATTATACCTTAATTCTGGGCGGGAAATGTCTCTGTGGTTATCAGACCTTAATAACTATGCTTTCTGTCAGCAAAATGGAGTGAACACAGTGCATGTTTAAGTAGTGAGACCACAGCTTGGAGAGTAAGTGAAGGACCCAACAGACCTTTGTATCATCTCACCTTTCCCTCTGTCCTGCTTCCTCTTATCACTATTATGCATTTCACATCTTTGTTAACTTTTACAATAGTTTCTTAGCTAAAATTAGTCTTTTCATTTAAAAAGCAGTAAAAATGTTTTGAAATTACTTTTCTACTCAGATGTGGGAATTTTTCTGAGCAAAGATATAAGAGAAGGTGACTCGTCTTGCACAATTTATTCATTTACGCCAATTGACAGAGCAAACTAATCAGAAATTGATGCCTGGCAGCATTAATAAGTGTTCAGATTGATCAAAAGGTCTGGACAGGTGAAATCAAGTCATTCTAGCAACATATTGATAGTTACTGATTGTAGTCAGGATTTCATTTGTACTGTCTGTTTATGATTCTGGCTGTACATCACACACACAGTCAAAACCAGGCAGACCAGATAAATACTGGTCTATCTAAATAGATATTTTATGTAACAGGACTTTGTACATCACTACTGTTCCAAATGGCAGGAGACACAGTTTCCTCCTTTAAATGCCTTTATTAATAGACAGGGGTCTCGAGGGGTGGCCTACGCCACTGCTGCTCCCTTTCATCCACACGGCTGAAGAGGAGGTGCAATCCACTTTGCCGCCTATGCTGCAGAGTGGGAGTTCTTGCCTTGCGGGGGTTCCAAAGAACTCTTCTTGGCTCATAGAGTCCAGGGGTGTCTTGCTCTTTAAGTACTTTGTAAGTTATGGTGAGATACAAAAGCTTATGAAAACCCTTGGCATAAATACCCTTGTGTACGGTCAGTCCAGTGCTGTCCTTGGCAGATTTAAACTTTGAGTTGGCTCGTTTTGGCCAGGGGCTCTTGGTGTCGATATGGTCCCATCATACAGCTGGGCTCTTTTAATTCCCATAAGGGTGGCAGCAGCAGCCTGACTGACAGGCCGGTTGTCAGCAGGAAGTAGGAAGAGGATCTGACAGGAAGTGGAGCAAGCAGGGAACAAGCCAATGGGACAGGCTGGGTACAGGCAGGGTGCAGGCAGGCAAAAATGGAGAGCAGTGATGCCAGGGAGCAGCAATGGTTTGACTCGACGGAAAGGCGACGGAATCAGCTAAGTGGGATTTTGGGGTAAGGGATACAGAGTGGACAAAACTGCCAAACAGCATTATAGCTCTTGAACTAAATTTAACAAAACATTATAACTTATAACTTCATCACAATTCTTATCTATCACAACTACCTTAGATCTCCCCACACAGATAACCAAGAATGCAATGTTGTGATAGTTTCTACTAGTCACCAAGAAAAAAATCTCAGTTCTATGCCTCCAGATCTAAAGGCATATGTATTAAGGACACTGCTGATGGATCTATCCTTTGTAGAGGATAGAGATGAAAAAAAAAAAAAAAAAAAAAAAAAAAAAAAAAAAAACACAAAAAAACCCCCCACAAAAACCCCAAAAAAACCAAAAAAAAACCCAAACCAAAAAAAAAAAAAAAAAAAAAAAGACAGAGGAAAAAGCCTAGTGAAAAAAGTAAGGGAAGGACCTTCAAACCTTCAAATACCTCAGCAGTTTAGGCTCCATTTCAGAAAAAATAAAGGAGAAGACAAGTGGAAAAGAGAACATTGTTTTTGACATTGTTAATGTTTGTATAGTTTTATAAGGTTTGCATGTACAGAAGTCACATTACATATTAATATTATGTATTGTAATACAATTAGCTAAAGGAAGTACAGTAATGGATGACAGATGACTACCATTTCTGTGCTGCAAATCTATTGTAAGGCTGAGATGCTTTCAAGAGGTGCCATAGTTGCAACTGATACCATGATTCCTGAGAAATAATCACAACAGTTTACAACTACATATTGATTACTGTTGAGCTGAAGGGGACTTCATAAAAGACTAAAGAGGCTGGGTTGTTGCAAAAGTCATTTATTGCATGGCTGTATCAGACTCATGAAGGCTGAGTTCAAAGAATAACATTTCAAATTTATGTTTGGCATAAATTCCCCATGTCCGAAGCAGAAGCAGCCTTCTCAGCAGCAGCAACAGCATCCATCCGTGATCTGTCGAATTCTCAAAGCAGTGCATTTTTATTCTTTTTTTACTCGATCAGCTACAAATACGTTTCTACTATTGTCTTCTTGGACCTATCTGGGCCTAAGATTGACGTACAAAAGTGGTTGTAGTTTCTTACACAGATTCTGTGTACATAGTTCGGTCTGTTCTATCTAAGAATGCTAGCACTGGTACATTATGTTTTTGTTATGTCTAGGACTTAGTTAACTTTGTAAAAGGTAATGCTACTGAACTTTGACTAGGCTTTAGGGGGTCTTCTACTAACAAATATAGTCTCTTATTTGCTTAAGGCACTTCAAATATTCCCTACTTATTTAAAACTAAAAGTTACATTTCTACCTCATGTCTGCATGGGTTTATGTATTTTAGTTTCTCTGAAGGTTTTAAACCAGCTTCTACATTCTTTTCTGCCTCTTAGCCTGTGTGCACAGGGTCCTGGGAGATTTCCATCTGGTTTCCAACAGATTAGTACATTGCTAAAATGCAACTTTGAAATCAAGAAGTAGGGTGGCTCAATTGTAGCTAGCGAATGTCCAGTCTGCTGGGAGCTGCAGATATTCCTGACTGTGAGGGCAGATGCGAGAGACCCTTTCATGCGGACAAAATTATAAAAGATAAAATTAATAGCTCCATAAAATCACTCCTCTACTTCCTCCTCCTTCAAGCAATGAAAAACTAAAACAAAACCAAAAGAACCAAAACCAAAACCAAAACAAAAACAAATCAAAAACAAAACAAAAACAAAACCAACCAAACAAAAAAACCTGTTTCAGAATGAAAATTGAGGTTAAAGTTTCTTTGTGCAGCAGATACATGAAACTGCTGACTGCTTGAGCTAAGCTAAAGGTAATAATTATGGTTTTTATTTTTATGTGACAGAATGTCTCCCAAGAAATCTATACTTGATAAGGCTGAGATATTTGCTTTCATTAATTTGATACATAGGCATCAGCAAAGTGTAGTAAATCTAATTTCTTATTTGTCCTAGGGATGATTATAGACTTTACCACATGACAAAAAAATGGTTGTTTACTTATCTATTATGCATGACTATTTCTCCTGCTCTTAAAAAAAATCATGTTTGGGGAAAGTCCCATGTTATATATTGGCTTCCCTAATAACAGGGGAGTGAGATGAGGATGTAGGTCTAATTGAAGTGCTTTTTGATTAAATTACTGTTTATTTTTTAAAATTATTTTTCTAATAAGAAAACAGGCATATTATCTGAAGGGCTATGTTTGCCATATTCTGGTATCATCTTCCCCTGCCTAAGTTTGTGAGGCTAAAGGCTAGGCTGGGGAAATCTGTGAAGGAAAAACAAGAATTGAAAGCTTTCTAAAGTGATGCTGTCTTATTTTTTCAATAATTACTGTACTGCACATTATATAATTAATCACATTGTTAAAAAATGAATAATGTCTGAAGTTCTGTCAACATTAGGAAGATAATTTATGTACTACAGGGAACAAAACTACAGTTCAGGACACAGGATGGTGCTGGGAGTGGCAGTATAATAGTACCAGCTACCTTAAGTAAGAAGATGCTAAGTATTTATTCCTGAGCCTCCTATTAGGGAGACAAAATTACTAAAAAAGAATTATTGAACCATTAATTTAATACAATTAGCTATCTGTTGAGCATTAAGTTTCAAATTGGAGTTTAGTTTATAATGACATAACTGGTGTCCATCATTGGTAAATTACAATATATTTTATTTGCTAATATTCTTAGCAAATATAGGAAAATATGCATGTGAGTAGATTAAGCTTCATTTTCATTTATGTGCATGTTAACAAGATAGCAACTACTCCTGTGATCAAAACCAAAAATTTTTGGTGGATCATATAAGGATAATGGTTTTCATCCCAAGTGTTCTCCACACCTCAAAAATGCAGGTCTTTGTGTTCTTTTTTTCCCCGTATCATTAAAAGTGAATTGTAGAAGTGTATGTCAGGTGTAAAGGAGCATCTGTAAGTAATCCTTAAGCGCACTTTGAAGTACAGTCATCCCTGCAATAAAACTCAGCAGCTGCACAGTGGATCACGTACAGTGGCAAGAATGATAGAAATGGAAGGTGAATACATTAGTTTTTTCGCTGACTCTCTTAATGAGATAAAAATTCTAAACTTCAAGCAGAAAGAAATAAACTACTTGAAACTCAAAGATTTACCCCACTTCTTACCTTGTGCTTATAGCTAGAAAATCTTGACAAGCAAGTAAAATAAAATCTTATCATTTCATCAAGTTTCTCACATCAACATTAAGAGCCTTTACAATTGTTTCATAGCAATCATGTAACAAGGAACTCACGGTTCAGTAGTTTCCTTGTCAAGTTTTGAAGGATGATATTTTTTCTTCGTAACAGTAGAGAGCAATTTCATCCACTTTTTTTTTTTTTTTTTTTTTTTTTTTTTTTTTTTTTTTAATATCTGCACATTGTGGAAGCAGACACACATAGCTAAAACCTTTCCAAGTTGTTATAATAATAATTAGCACCTGCTCACATCACTGCCATTAAATATGGGAACTGAATTACATTTTCCAAAGCAATGGTCCTTGCATGAAGGAAATTGAAGGAAAAACGAACTGATCTTCTTTTGCCTGTACAGTTAGGGGATAAATAAAGCAAGAAAACCAAGTTAATTTTGGCAGAGCTGTGCTGGTTTTGTACTGATCTTCCTGTGTTATGCCTGTAAAGCCATCTGGACTGGCCAGGCACAGAGTTAGTGTCTCTGGGCAAAGCCAGTAACTTCCATACTATCTTCTCAACTTGACCAGCTTAAGCTAGGGATTGAAAAATAAATCCAAAACTAGGGCAGCAGTAAGTTCAGGGCAAGGAGCAGGGCAAGAGGAGAGAAAAATGGAAGATAATGGCAAGTGGAAGAAGAAGGTGCAAGGGCAGCTGGGTGAGATGAACAACAAAGATGTTGATTACAAAATTTTGTCTAATTATTATGTTTCTATCTCTGTGAAAGGAAAATTTTGACCAGACTGTCTTGAAATATTCATGAAGTCCAGCAGTGCCTCTCCAGTTCCACAAGACTGAACTAGTGCTAGATCACAACTGTTCTCCAAATCATGGGCTTCACCCTTTGTTACTTGGCTCTGAAAGGCCAATTTTGTCCCTCAAACCAATTAGGAATTAGGTTCATGAGGTGATGATAGCAAAAAGTATTAAACAGTGCATAGTCAGCAGACTGTAGTGTTCATATGAAGTAAATGGAGGATACAATAGATCAAATTGTTCATCTATCCATGAAAGGCAAGAAATGTCTGGTTTAATGACACTGATGTCAATTAAATCTCAATTGACAGTTGAAAGAGCATTTACTGAGATTTAATAGGAAAGATGATGTGTAATCTAGTTAAAATATAATTAGATTTTCCACACATAAAAATTGTAAGAAATATTTAGACTTTTAATTGGATTTTTAGAAGCTGGCTATATTGAGTTAATAATTGTGACAACTAATAGAATATCTAAGTAAATGTCAGTATTTTTATTAATTGATATTTAATTTTCTGTAGGCTGTCTTGGCAAATGTTAATTAAGTGACAGAAAATTCCTTACAATTTTTAACATATTAATAACCTGAAATTATGCTTTTATTGCTCACATAATTGGAAGTTAACTACACAGCTACATACTTTCTCTCTACCCTTTACACAGAGCTCAGGCGGATGAAGTTTCTTATGGGTCAATAAACTTACCTGCTTATAAGCTACACAAAGGAAAAGTGAAGGCTTATCCCATGTAACTGTGTGGTGTAGAATATATCAATGTTTGAGGAACTCCTACTTCCAGCCAAAGGAATTTGAACCAGGTGCAGTGTGTATTTTTCATGATTTCCAGAATATATATGGTATAATTTCATTAACCAGGGCTGTAATGTCTGGGATTCAAAAGACCAATAAATTAGAATACTTGCATTCTTGATAATCAAAACTTTGCATTTGTTTCTGATGAGTAAAAACTTCCATTAACTGGTTGAAGCATTTTTTATTTAAATCATTCAGTAAAAGACAAGAGAATTCAGGTCAGCATGACCAAATGCTTTGCCTTTTGTCAAAACACAGCACATATTTATTACTTGCAGAAATGAGTATTTCTCAGAAACTCTTTGCTTCAGTCCAGAAGGTACTTCCAATCTCCTGAAAAAGCAAGTTCTTCACAGGCAAGGCTCAATACTGGTCAAAAATACATGCAAGTCCAGGACTTTTTTCCTTCTTATTTTCAGGATCCTTTTGGAGATACTAAGTATTCCACGTCTAAGAGGCAACGAGGATCATGAACTTTTGGTGCAGTGTATTGGTTAGATGTCTAGGGACTCAACAAGTTATGGCTTATTCATTTTAAGTTGTCTTACCTGCAAAGGACAGAGCTTTACAAATATTGACTTATATCTGGGTCTATTGTGTATCTACATGCCACTTTCTTTAATTAAAGGATGAGATGAAGACAAGGAGCCATCAAAGATGTAGATCTAAATTTTTTCAAGTAATTGTTTTTTGAACTTTCACTGTGGCCAGTCATATCTCAGTGATTTACAAGAACAATTTCAGCACCTGTGGTTTGATTCTTGTTTTCCAATCATTCTGTGCCAGAGTAAGCTGTGGATATTCTATGAACAAAGGGCAGTCTCCAGAGAAAGTAGATGGTGATGTCTTTACTACTCTATGTGGAGTTCAGTCCGCTGGGTGTGTATACTCCTTTCTCTCAAATACCTGAAAATATTGAAAGAAACTTTGTCATATGAGTGAAAACCTTGCTATCTTGTTTGGAAATTCAGCAGAAGGAGCATCATTTGTGTGAAAAGAGCAGACTGCCAAAAATTTCTTGGGTGCAGTTATTCTAATCCATATACCATCCCTTCTCAATGTGGCTGTTCACATATTTTTATTTTTCTCCCCAGTAAGTCACTTCTTCTTTCACTTCTAGCTAAAATAATTTTCTTCCACTAAGAGAAACCTAGTAATAAATGCATCCATGTATAATCTTCTTTTTTTAAATCTGTGCCATAGCAAACACATTCCTGTTGATTACATGTAGAAAACTTTAGTGAACCAGGCTTCTGCTGCCTTTTTTTCAAGATGGCACTTTGGAATTCAAGTCTGAGTTCTTGTAGGTAAGACATACTGTCCAAAGTTGGAGGAAAGTTATCTCTAGGGATCTGGGGGCAGCTAAAAGACAGTTTCTGTTCTGCTGTCTCCTAACTCTATCCTAATTTTCACTGATGTAAGGTGATTTAATATGTGTGACAAGGTATGATTTGTGTGATAACATTAACTTTTTAAATTTTTTCAACTTCCAGCCTTATATCTGTGTACTTTATTTCTAATTGTGTTATATATTGTCATGTGAGTTTTTGTAATCTGAATAATTTTGGCTGATCAGCTTTCTTATATTCCAGATTAATGATGGTAAACACTGTTTCTTGACATATGTAGTTTATTCTCGTGTTAAATGGATTATATTTTTCTACATGTCAACCCATCTTTTAAAAATAATACATGGCAAACTCCGTTTGTATGAATAGAAGATAAGATTCTAGATGTTTGTCCATGATTTTTCTAATTGTGCTATTTAGATGAAAAAATTCACATAATTTATATTCAGGTAGTTTGTGGTGTCACAATATGCTGAAATAATTCCCCTGCAGCCCCCCCTGGGACTAGCTCTGGAGAGGCTTTGGAGGAATATCTCTGAAGGGACAGGACAAAAGATCCAAAAGAGGCTCTTACCCCCAGATTATTCCAAGGCGTTTATTCCTCGAAGGGGTCCAGGGGCAGCAAGAGAGGGAACAAAGAAATACAGGGGTCTTATCTAGTCTCCTATTTTGGGAAGGTCCTGGCATTCAGCCAAAAAGGTATGGACATGTAGGGAGGAAATTCCAGAAGGGTCAAAAGGCTAAAGACCATTCCCCTAAAGGGTTACAACAATATGCATTGTTTTTGTTGATATCAAATAACGTTTTTGTACCTAATTTTGTTAATTAAGAATGAGGGAGAAAATCAGAGGTCTTTTGGTCGCGATGGACTGTAGAGGATTCAAAACATGCTCAAGTGATAGCTTTCTGAGCTTAAGGAATGTTTTAGTCCTTTTAGAAATACTTTTGAGAACTTTCACTACCACTGAGATCTTTACATTAATATAAAAATATTGATGGACAGTGAAAAGAAATTTTTACACATAAATACTCACATGAACAAACACACTTTAATTTTGCATGAATCTTGTAGGTCAAGTGTGATTTGTTTCTGTATTCTGTCACATGACGACACAAGTGATAGCTGTTTAACTCGGTAGTGCTAATACCTGTCTTGCATATGTATATTTTTAATAATTTTCTCACATAACCAATGTGAAAAACTGAAATTAAAACATGATTTAGCTATACATTCTTAAGGACATATTTTGAATTATATTCAGCTTATGGGATAATCATTACATTGCTTCAGAACAAAATTTCAAATTACTTGTTTAGAAAAGGTATTGAAATTTTCATGTTTTATTAAAATTAATATATCCCCCAAGAAACTATATTATAAATAACATAGATAATAGATTATAGTAGTTTGATTTTCAGATCAAGTAGCTCCTGATGTGCAAAATCCAATATTTAGGGGTTTTTTAATCTCTGACCTCCAGGTAATTTCTAGCAAGAAATTGTAATTGTTCACCGTTTAGGTAAATTTTACAGAAGATAATTTTGAGGACAATGAAACCACAGTCAAAATGCACAGAATATTTAATCCAATATTATTTATCTTTACACTATAAGAATTTAAATATATCTGCAGGGTTAATCTGGTTGAGTACAAATCAGTTCTGAGTAATAAAACCATCCTTATATTTCAAAAAGCGTGTAAACATATATTTTGTTTTCACTCTGCCTGGTGTTCAAGACTTCTTAAGGACATGGTTTCTTGAGTTTGGGTACTTTGAATTTTTTGTCTAGTCACAGTGGAAATATTAGTGAAAGAACTGATATGTTATTTTGTAAGTTTTTTAAAGACCATTGTGTGCCATTTTAAAGGCCATTCCATGCGTCATTATTTCTTCCTAAATCCTCCATGACATGCTTGCTAGAGACTGAAATCCATGCACACACAGTGAACATATACCACTCTGCAATACCCATCATGCAGAGTCCCAAATTGGGAAGACTTTCAACAAAATTCAGTTATCTTCTATGCCAATTTGCATTTCCAATGGTTTGGCTCTACTTTTAAACACATATAAAAATACATATTTAATTATCATTAAGCAAGGCCCTCTGTGTATATCCATTTAAATTTCATATGTTAGAATATTGCATAAGGCACATTGCTCTTCCCTGGAATAAACAAGCTAACCTTCATGATCCTGTATACCTTCTGACATTTGAGAAAATTTTTCTTTTCTATTGTGACAGCGCCAATTAGTTTGTTACAACCCGGGTTAACTCCCAGCTACTTGTCACCATGTTAGCTGGTAATTTTATGAGTATGTAATATGATCTTGATTTTTTAAAGAAAAAAATGGCTACAGTGAATGTAGATGTTTAGTATACAATAGGTAAGTACCAATCACCATGCTCATTTGCAGAGTTTAGGTTCCCTCTGCTGAGGCACCACTAAAAGTGTCTTGTTAACACTACAATCATTAGTGATGCCTTACTGAAGAATTTCTTGGGACTAACAGTACATGTAAGAAAGTTCTCACTGAAATGGTTAATCCTCCACTAATCTGAACTGAATGAGACAACATAAACATCACTTCAGTAAGATTGAGTAAGATGGATTTTTTTTTTTTTTAATCTGGTTAAAGAAGTAAGTTCAGGACCTCAGACTTAGCTAATGTAGGGTTTCTTATTTACAGTTGTTTATCAGATGTGCAATTTAGACTGAGACAAGAGTTCTGCAGTTTTGCTATAACTTCATAAAAAAGATAAACTGCTGAAGATAAACCACGGAAGTAAAATAGTATTTCCATGACAATTCACAGTTGATAATGATATAAAGTTAAAAAAAAAAAAAAAAAAAAAAAAAAAAAAAAAAAAAAGAGAATAGTTATTGCAATCTGCAATTTTTTAAGTTAGAGGAAATAAGGGTTATTTTAAATGTTGTGCTAAATACAGGTCTATATTATGTGAAAAATGGGAAAAATACATAAAACAGATGGATCTCAGACAAAAGAATGTCTAAAGAAAGATTGAGCGAAACTGTTATTAAGTAAAATAACCAAGTTTCTTTTTTTTTCCTGTCAGAACAATAAGAAGCAGAAGCCAAAAAATTAGAAAACTAAATGAGAGAAGTTGTTGCTGGAGGTAATAAAGTGATATTTATTCTGTTGATTTTTTGGAACTCATACTAGACCTGCTAAGGAAAAAATTGAGCATAAATAATTCTGATAAGAAAGGTTGAACATTTAATGAAGACCAGAAGAGCGAATACATTCTTCCTCCTTGCAAACCTCCCCAAATTCATCAGTTGCCCAATGAGACCAATAGAGATGCACCTTCCTATTTGTGGACTCTGGATTGTAACCCGAATGAAACAAAATCTTCAATTCAGTAAAATACTAGTGTACTGCTTACATAAAAGTCCAGAGCTGTTTGGTAGTGACTCATTGTCTCAGTCTGAAAGACAGGTGTCTGCTAAGGAAGGCAGGAGCCTCCCTTGGAATGGAAAATGTAACCACCTTCCCTGCAAAATGTTCTAATTTTAAACTTAAGGGGCTCTCAGGCAAAGATAGAAGGATAGGAATAACAGTTCTTTACTAGTGTGTATAATAAAGTCAACAAACACCACCACCCCTGGCATTGACAGCAAGCAGCACCAGGAGCCCCGTGACCCCTTCTCAGCCGCGGGCGCTTTCCCCGCCGGTGCAGTTCCGGTCACAGCCAGCGGGGGCGCTGGTGGCTCCCGGCGGGCAGGGCGGGTGCGGTGATTCCCCGCGGCTGCAGGGGGCGCTGTGGCGCGGGCTCGGGGAGCGTGCGGTAATGGCGGACAGGCTGAGGGGAAGGGATGGAGGAGAGACTTTGCTGCGCACAGCGCTGGGGCAGGCGATCCCAGTGTCCCTGAAGGACCCTGAGGAGCACACTGCTGGAATGGCAGGACGTCTTGGCAGGCAGGAGGTGCAAGACTACAGTGCAGCAAAAGCTCAGAGCAGTGCCAAAGAAGCAGTGGGGGCAGGACAGCGGCAGCCCGGCTCTGAGCAGGGCAAAGAGGGGAGAGCCCAAGATCATGGGCACCTGAGCAGATGGGGACAGGTCCCTCTTCTAGAGAGGTGGGTGTTAACAAGGTCCCAGTTCAGGGGCTGCTCCTACAAGCAGAGGCTCATCCATGGCAGAAGAAGCAGCTCTGGGCTGGGCTCTGGCGGCAGCAGCGAATTCCCTCCCCCAAGCAGCAGCTCCGACCATCCTCCAAAGCCAAGGGAGAGAGCCAGCAGCTGCCCCAGCTCCATCTTTTGCCTGCCCAAATCTTGTGGTATCTCTACCGCTCTGAGAGAAACTCCCAGATAAGAGAACTGCAAACAGAGGCCCTCCTCCCTTGAGCTTGGCCACTTCTTTTTTCTCAAGTACCCAGTCGTTATTTTTTCCTAGCAACTTCTGGGGAAAAAAAATCTTAAGTAAAAAGGGGCAAAAGGAAAGAAACCCACTCCCAACACTCATTTAAACTGCAGGAATAAGTGAGTTGAAAAACATGAAATGTAGATTTATCTTGCAGAATTTTTGGAAGCAAAGTACCTTACTCACCTTCTCTTTTTTCCAGCCTTAATGAGAATGAGCTAAAGATTGTCTCCTTTCAGAAAACAACAACCTCACACCTGTCAGGTAAACAGAAATTTATTGAAGAATTGGCAATATCTGCTCTACCCTTGAAACTGAAATGATTTCACATACATTGCCCTCTTTTAGAGGTGTGAGCTGAACTTGTTGTCTGAACCACCGCAATACCATCTGAAATACAACAATCCACTGGTCAGCCTTTATTGTATTACCTCCATGCTTTAAACAAGAATCCACAAGGTATTCTTTCTCCTCTAATTTTCCTCTCTGTCTTGACTACGCTATAATTTCCTTTGCCTCTCTCTCCTACACCCTTTTTGTGGGAAGTCCTCTTTACTGTTAATTTAGTATTTTTCAACAGCCAGTTAAGATAATGTTGTGTGTGTTGCGTGGCATGACTGTTAGCTGCCAGAAACTGGGATCTACTTTTGCTTATAGTGTATGCTGCAAAAATGGTATAGGCTTCAAAAGAAATCACAGAATCACAGAATGACCTCTAAGGTCATCAAGTCCAACCCAACCCAAACCTCAACTAAACCATGGCACCAAGTGCCACAGCCAGTCTTTTTTTAAACATATCCAGGGATGGTAACTCTACCACCTCCCCAGGCAGACCATTCCAATATTTTATCACCCCTAAACTTTTTCCTAATATACTACCTATATTTCCCTTGGTACAGCTTACGACTGTGTCCTCTCATTTTGTCAGTTTCTGCCTGGAGAAAGAACCTCCACCTGACTACAATCACCTTTTAGGGAGTTGTAGAGACTGACAAGGTCACCTCCGAGTCTTCATTTCTCAGATTCTGTGATTCTGTGAAATTTTGACCTGTCCCAAGAAGATGGCATAGTCACATGGTACAGGTGGGGTTGGGGGACTTTGGTGACACATTCATTGCAAGACAGTTTTCCTTCATTTGCATCCCAAGGAGTGCGTAAGCCAGTATGTTAATGGGGCCTAATGAGTGTCTCACTTACTTGTGGTCAGAATTTATAATTGACAAAAGTGGTAGAACCAACACTTTGATCCTCTTACAGAATACTTAGGCAGCAGTCAAGGCCCTCTGACCTTTGCCAGAGGGTCTTTGTGGGTACCCTTAAGGACCCAAACTTACAACAAGGGTTGTTTTCCACTGTGAGGGGAGTGTGGCTGTTGGCTGCTACTGAAGCATGGTGCTTTGTGTGCTTCATTGAAGCAACACCAGTGCATGAGGCCTCTTCTTCACTCCAGGCACTTAGGCATTTAGATATCAGGCCTTGCTTGAGGCTGATGCAAGATAAGAAAGAGGCCCAGTTCATGTTTTTCTCAACCAGTCTCATCAGTTCTTCATTGTCTTAAATCTGCACTGTACAATTCTGATAATTTATAGCCTCTGTACAGCAAAAGGAGGCAGTTACTCCTGTACTTCTGCACCTAATTTTTTGTTTTATTAGAAACCAATTGTTGCAACTGCAACTTGGATGTGCCCTTTCCAACATTTTCCTGTCTACTGGGAAACCAGCTGCATCTCATTTTACTGCCATTTACAATGCTTAATTCATTTTTCTTGCCGGGGGGAAGATAGACTGCTGGTTCCCAGTAGTATGTATGTGCAACACACTGTGGCCTGGATATTTTCCCTATGACATCAGCGATAGCTTAAATTAGTTGTTTCAGTTTTTAACATCTGATGTAAACTAAGTTGCACTTTGAAGTGTTTTTTTCAGAAGATTATTCCTTTAATTTTTCTCATTGCTGTAGGATGTACATATATGACATATAGCTGGTCTTGCAAAGGACTGCTGACTTAAGAAACTAGCTATCCTGTTTTTCTGTATTTTTTTTTGTCCTCCCAGAAATAAATTTGGCCCTTGACTGACATCTGTTTAGACATACCTAATATTTTCATCAAAGAAAAATTACTTGACACCAGCTTAGAACTGTGCTTGCCCTTCCTCTCTTCTTTTAGCAAAATGGTACTATATGGCACTATGTAACATTCCTCGAAAGACTGGAAAAGGGTGGGAATTTTCAGGGCACAGAGACAAATTATTAGTAGCTGAATAGTACTGTTATCTCTTTGTCCAAAATAAAACTTTATTATGTCAGTTACACAAAATTACCAGTGTAGAAAGCTCTCTTTTCCTCTCTCATTCCTTAAAAACAAAATAAATTTAGGTTTTCTATTGTTGACTCTGCTGCACAAAGCGATAGAACAAAAGTCAACAGGACTCAAACCAAAATACTTTATTGAATAATAAAAGGATGAAATCAATATATTTCTATCTGTTCAAGAAATTTCTCCATAATGGCTTTCTGAGCCCCAGTGCTCTAACACTCTATACAGCTACTAATGGCTTTCTAATTTCATAATGCTAGAGTTTTAAATCTATTTACTTTAATTTCATGACATGTATCAGGGGCAAAATGATGTATTTAATGGCTTCAAGTTACATGTTTCTATTAGAGTAGAGGGTGCCCAAATGTCTTCATCAGGAACTCACATTTCAAGTTTTCTAGGAGGGAAAGGAAAGAAAGCAGAGGTTACTTTAATAATAATTTCAGTTCTTAAATTAAAAAAAGCCAGATCCTTCCTGTACTTTTGAATTGCAACATATCTGGCATTGTTTTCAGTCTGAATTCTTCTTTCAGGAAGTTGCAGCTTGCCTGTGTGCTGCTGAACTTTTGCCCTTCCCTTCTTTTCTTTTTTTTTTTTTTTTTTTTTTCATTCTCAGAAGGTACAGTACTGATTAAATAATTTGAACATATGTGAATATTTAGGAAGGGGAGAAAACCTGTTAATAACTTTCCTTTAATCTTCCTGATTTCTTTTTTCCCATATCAGTGCAGTGTAAATTACAGTTCTTTCTGAGAGGAGAAATTTTGAACAGGAATGGGAAGGAAATAGTCTGAAATGCACTATATCTCACGTGTCCCAAAAGAAGACATCTATTTTAAAGGCCTTGGATGTATGAATAGATCTCTAAATCAAAATCAGATGGAAGTTTTAGCTCCAGAGATTTTCAAGTTAGCTGTTACATAAATACAGTCCATAAAAAGAGGAAAAGGTTGGAATTCATGATTGATGCAAAATTGTCTATAAAACTGGATTTTTTTCAACCCATAGAGACTTGCAGATTTGACAGTGACCCTTGCTTATTATTCATTGCAGAAATGCTCCAGAATGTTTTATCCTGTGGAGAAGCTGAAATAGGAGGGAACACAGTATTTCCTTCTAAGAGAACAATCTCAAGCTCTCCAGTCAAGATGTGACTCTCCAATACATGCTGACTCTCCCTGTCTGACTTCTTTTGGCTAAATGCTCAACCTGACTGCAAAAACAACACCTTCCTCCAATGTTTCTGACTTAGGAAGAGCAGAACTGGAGATGTCTTCCTCCCACTTTGGACATACTAGTTCAGTATTTCACAGGCACTGTAATGTGAATGTAAAATTTGTCCTTTTTGCTGATGAAAAGTAAAAATTGTACTAAATTGTCCTAAATTAGTAGTAAAAATTGTACTAAAGATCCTTTTCTGAACTTAGCAAACATCTGACATGAACCTTGAAAAGCAGTGATACTAAGTTTTCATATATCTGATCTGCTGCCATGAGGGAGCAGGTATTCACAGTAAATTTAGATTATACTCAGAAAATTTTCAACTAATCTGGCTGTCCTAGCAGAAGATTCAAAGCTGTTATTGCATTCTCCAGGAGAAAGCAAGTTGAAATTACACATTTCTGTTATGATTGCAACTTCTGTGATTTATGATTGCAGGTTCTAGCATTCTACTAAATCAATTTCTCTCAGAACAAGGACACAAATCCATCAGATCCAAACCTTGGCTGGGACTCTGCATTTTTTTGACCTTTGTTGAAATTAGATTGATGCTATTCTGAAGCACACCATGAACCTTTAGAAGTTAAGAAGTTCAAAGGCTTCTTTGAACCTGTTTATGTTTCAGTTTAATGATTCATATGTCATTTCTTTGTTCCAACTTCTGTATCCTGATGCCAAGCATCATGTAATAAATCATGCTTATGCGCTGTAGAACTATTTTACATAGTGCTTAAAACCATTAAAATACCTGATAGATATCTTCTGTACTAAAGTCATTCAGGAGAATGAATCTCAGATGCAAACTATAAAGCAAGAGTTTAGTCCCTGTGAGTTAAAAAAATATATACTCTTGCATCCTGAGCACTATATGACATAGCAGTAGTGTCCATAATCTCTAGCTTTACAGGATTACATGTGTATTTTAAATTGTTGTCTTTTCAGAAATTAGACTTAATGGAATGTTAGCTATGAGTGCATACTATAACTGCAGTAGAGAAAAAATAGAGATTAGCCTAAAAATTGCATCAGTTTATTCATACTTTCAATATACTGAACAATTGCTGCTGAAAGCTAGCAGAAAGGCTGCAGTTAATTTTAATAGTAGTCTTTCCTGCAACTTTATTAAAATTGCATCAAACATTCCTAATTTTATTATTTCCTGTTCTGTGATGCTGACTCAATGACTTTAGTTCATTTATTTATTTGTGGTGGGGAAAAAAAATCCATGTTTAGTTAAAAAAGTATAAAAGGGAAAATGATGCCCTCAGGTAGCCTAAGTGGCATTTATCACCGCCTGTGCTATAATTTGAGATTTTTTTGCATTTATGTAACATTAGTTTTTAAACAGCGCAAATTGATACAGTTGTATTGAAATTAGTGGACCTACACTGGGTAAAATAGCTTTCAACATAGCTTATTTGGTTTGTTTGTTCTGGGCATGGAGTGCAGCACAGAAGAGTAATTTCTGACCTCCCTGTTACCTCTCAGTGGAGGATTTTCTTTGTAAGGGCTTTCTACCTACACACTTTTCATGGGCTGATCACTTGAATTTGACAGTCAGGCACCTGAAGGCTCTCTCAGAGGTCTTTTGGGAACATCTATTGTTAACTACATCACCTTTTTTTTTTTTAGGAGTTAAGAAAGTGTGTTTGTCTTATTTTTGTACTTTTTTAATTTTATATAAAATATTTTATATATTTTTGCACTTTTTAAATTATTATTTTTTTAAAATTAAACTCTTTTTTTCCCCCTCTGTTGTGTTTTGTTGATAATTGCAAAGGTTGCTTGTACTTTCAGATTTCTTCTCTAACTGTAAAGAGAAAATATGGCTCATGTAAAGGAATAGGCTTGAGAAGAAGTCTTCTCACTGTATTTGTCTGCCATGGCTTACATATGTGAACATGGCCTGTATGATATGTGATGAAAACTCTTAATGGGTAGCATTAGAAAAATAAAATAGAGCAATGCTTCTCCCATGCTTTGGCACAAATCAGGACTTACCTGCTAGGGTAAATGAAAGCTGGTATATCACAAATGCTGACATTAACTGACACTAAAAAACTAAAAAAGGTAATTTTTCCCTTTAATGTAAGAGTATTGTAATGCTGCTCCTATTTAAAGGCATTGCTGTAGAAGGAGATAGCATTTTCTGGACTGTTACTTTAAAAAGCCCCTCACAATTCAGACATTTACCCAGTTACTTTATTGAAACTATCTCTAACATTTGATCCTGCTTTGTTTCCAACCTAACAGTTTCTTGGAAAGAAAACACTCAACTCATTTCTAGTGGATCTTCTATGCTTAATACAGACAAGACATGAAATTAAAAGCTGATCTGTGCCATTTGTTTCTTCCTCTGTCATTAAAACTTTTGTCAAGCAGTCACTAAAGTGTCAAAATCTTTTTGATACCATTGTAAATCAGTATCCTAGACACAGCAAGAATAACCAGGTAAGGAAAGCATTCACACACTGTTTTAAGTCTTGCTCTGAAGGTCAAGAAGGCTTCAGTGATGGACTTTTTGTTTGTTTCACATAGAAGAGTAAAGAGAACACAAAATGACTGTGACAAATACTGTGTATGGATTATGTCTAATTTTTTCCTCCTCTTCTGCATGCTTTAAAAATATAAAGGTTTAAAACATAAACACATGAAGGTTCAAAACCTTCAAGCTTATACTGGGAGACCTCTTCCTTAAGGCAGGATAAACGCTTCTTAAGAAAAGGTAAAGCACCACTTTTTTTCACACCTTTTACATTGTTGTACAAGAACAGCAGCATGACGCTTATTGTATTAGAGAAAATTACTGCACAAGATAGTTAAAAGGAGAGTGCTAGAGAGAATTTGATGTTTTCTTGTCATAATTGTCTTTTTTTGCCTCCCTGACACTAGTATTACGAAGTGCTACATTTTTAGTTATTTATGTGATTATTCAGTATCTCCACAAAGAATACTTTGACTAAAGAAGTCTGAAAACTTTTAAATAACCTATCTCTCTTTTTTCTCTCCTTTTTTAAGGTAGCTTGGGTTTAGATCCATTTGACATGTCTACATATAAGCACTGCTGCTGCTGATTGCTACTTTACAGCTTCCTAACTCAATTGCAAGGTAATTCTTATAGTCTTGTGAGTTTTTCAATAAATTCTTCATTGAAAACTAAGGGAAACTGTGTTAAATCACTCTTGAAATGATTTACCATGCCTTAATGCTTTTTTTCATATATTGAAAAATATGGATTAAATGTATTTGCTGCCTCCAAATGGAATGAGCTCCAATGATTAATACATGAAGGCATATAGTCAAGAGAGATTGATGGAGGTTTAGCAACAGTGCAGGTAAAACAAGTAACTTATGAGTGATGTTGATTCCACCTTTTTCCCCAAAGAAATAGATAGTTTTAAATGGTTCAACAGGCTGCATTTGGAGTAACACATTAAAGGTGTTTACAGCTTGGCCATCTAATCATAAATATTGCATTTCCTTCCTTTACCAGTGTGATTGACTACCATTCTAAAAGGGGCCAAAGTATGAGTGGAAGAGTCTCATTGTAGCAATAAATAAAGAACAAACAAGCTATGGTGAGATGCTCAATTCAAAGACTTTGTTTTGGATGTTAAACTCATCTGCCATAGCTGAGAAATTTCCTCTTGATTACATCCTAATGAATGAATGAGTAACTCTGCCCTAAAGACTCCTTTGATTTGTTCATTCCAAGATCCTCTGAGCATTTTATTCTGTTTTTACCAGCAAACACCACAGGTTGAAAAAATAATGTAATTAATTAATCACTTTTCAAATACTGATCTAAAGAAAACTCCTTTTTGATCTTCTTTTTAAATTATTTTATTTACTGATTGGCTTATTTTTAGAGGTACCTATTTCCTTATTCAGAGTTTGTGTACCACCACTATAAAACTAATGTGTTTTTTAATTGAGGCACTGCTAAAAAACTAAATCCAAATACAGTTTTCTTTCAAATTCATAGGAAAATCTTTATTAGAGTGTTTTCATGCAAAAAACCTTTATGTTGCTTATGAAAAAATTAACTGGTCATAAGTATTATACTGCTATTACTTTCCAAAAATATACTGTAAACTTCTTCAGTGACTTCACATCTGACATGTCGGTGTTTTCACAAAATATTTTTTATTCTGCAAAACAGAGACTTCAGTGAAAATGGAATTCACTATCCATGACACAAGTTCGTTGCACCAATCTAAGAGAGCTAACTGGAGATGTCAAGATGTCAAGGTTGTCTTGGAGACAACCTGAAATGCACTGATTGTGATTGGTAGAGTTCACAGCCCTGAGGGATATGGATCAGGTAAGGAGTAAGGCTAGGCCCCTAAGAGCCTAGCCTGAAGAGACTTCCTGCTCTTCAGGGAGAGTGTCAGTGGAATTCCTTGGAAGACTGCTCTCAGGGACAAAGTAGTGGAACAGAGCTGGCAGATCTTAAGGAAATCTTCCATAGAGTGCAACAGCAACCCCCAAGAGTGAGAAGTCAGTCAAGGAATGAAAGATTCTATTGCATATTTCAAATTTAGTAAATTTTGCTGAATTATCTTGTTATAGTTATCTAATAAAAGAAGAAAAACACCAAGCCATGTAATATTGCTATAATCTGATTAAACACCAGAGTATTTCTTTAAGAAAATTTTCATTAAGCTAGTGTAAGTATGCTTTGAAAAGTTGATAGTCTGTGTCCGTATTTTGAAATGTTATTTCAAAACAAAATTTTTTTGAAAGTCAAGCTGAAAACATTGTTATAGCAATGATATATCTATGTACTTGACACTACATGATAATTTGCACATTATTTTTAACCTTATTTCATTATGTTCTACATTTTTCATCTAACTCATTTTGAGAAATTTTTGTACAATACTTCTATAACCAGCTGAGAGTGATAGACAATCCATTTCATATAGGACAAGGGGAGAAAAATTATGGCTGATTTAACTTTAGTCCGGTAAAACATGAATCACTGACCAGTTCAAATCTGATGTGCCCTATAAATAACCAGGGCCAGTTTAATCTGTATCAATTTTCCAGTTCAGTACACTATTTAACCAGGGCAGGGCAGGGGAACCAGAACGCATTTTCATGCATCGTTTCACCCAGACTGTTCTGTTGTCAAGCACTGTTGAAAATGACAAGGAAATGTCATAAAATGAAAAGCAATTTGAGGAATAGTGGATACTTACTTGCCTTTTACTTGGGGATTCATCTGATGCTCAGGATCAATGCAGAAAGAGCAAATGCTTCAAAGCAGACAAAATCTATTCCACATTATATTGTGCCACATCATGAGGAGCTGTAAAAGTTCCTTTATGTAGTCTCATGTGAGGTACAGCAAAAGAAGGATTCCATCGATTTTGAAAGAGTAAAGTATCCTTGTGAGAAACTACTTTTAACAAAAAAACCCCCAATTAATTCAATTCAGGTTCTCTGTCTCTTATCATGACTGGAATTTCTACCACTTGCAACAATTCACTGGCCTTCAGTAGCTGCTGCTATTCAAGGCTTAAATATCCTAAGTAAATTCAGTGTCTTCATATGTATATGGTTTAATAACAGAAAATTTTAGTGTCATTTCCATTACTGTTGAGCAAACCTTGGCAGCCAAGTTTATGTGAGAAACACTGCTGAAATTGTCCTTATCAAAATAAGTGCTACAGAATGACTAGGATCATCTAGCATGGATATCCATGTAGAACTCATTAAGTCATCAGTTGTAAAAAAGGCCCAAAAACTGCTACATATACTGCAATAGACTACTATCAAACTTCCTGTGTATCTGTTTTATGAACCGGTTCCTAGACTGGTAAAACCCAAGGTCACCGTATTTTTAATCCCGAGGCTCACCTGGTATCCTAACCGAAATGTTTAATAATGAGTTGCTACTAAGTAATAATACCTGTTAAGAGAGTAGTCAGTGTTTTACTTTCCTGTTCTCAAATGGCTTCGTTGAAACTGATAACTACTCATGCTTTAGCCTATTAAATACACACATGCCCCATCTTGAAAGTAGCCTTAACATCCTTGAAATGCAGCTTTGTGCATGGGGCAGGGGGCTGTGATAGAGGGTTTATTGCAGTGTGCTCCTTTGAAGCTTGGCCATTCCAGATTAGTGCTGTGAAAACTGATAACACAAAAGCTGGAACTGTGCTCTGGTTAATGTCGTGGCTCAGCACCGGCAGGTCCCTTTCAGGTTTCATTTTTCATCTGCAGGACTAATACAATGTTACTTAAAGATACTGGTTCAGTTTCTAGCCTTAAAGGGAACTGCTATGTAATTCGAACGCTGCCTGAATAAAAGTGAAAGTTCGAATGTGTAAACCTGTTGCTCAAAATTCTAGAGTGATTTTGGATTCCTGAAGGCACATCCAGTTAAAAAAAAAAAAAAAAAAAAAAAAAAAAAAAAAAAAAAAAAAAAGAAGAACAAAAAAACCCAAAAACCAATGAGCAGCAAGCTGAAGTAAAATAGTATTATGCAGTATTATTTGAAAAGAATAAACCATGAACTGGGTTTTGGTTTTTGTTTGCTTTTTAAAATGCCACTAACCATAAGAAAATGAATGGTAACAGGAGGAGGAACCTTCAGTCAGCTTGGCCAGATATGTGCTTGATTTTGATGCTTAGTGTCAGATATGTGGGGCAATCCCATTTAATAGGGGAAGAAGAACTGAATAGCATAGTAGTTTTTACATAGTAATGGTGTTTGTTGTTAGGCTTATACCCAATATTTAGACCTAGGAATTAGTCAGTAACATTTGCTTTTTCTAGCAGTAGTACAGAATTATTTGATAAAGCCTGAATATTGTAGCCTTATCAACATGCAGGC
This sequence comes from Chamaea fasciata, assembly GCF_029207755.1. Taxonomy (NCBI): domain Eukaryota; kingdom Metazoa; phylum Chordata; class Aves; order Passeriformes; family Sylviidae; genus Chamaea; species Chamaea fasciata. The sequence goes on along the minus strand of NW_027094089.1, from coordinate 47,153,150 downwards.
AGATAAACTGCACAAACACAAAGGCTGCATGGGAATAAGAAGCACTTGTTTTGCTCCATGTGATTTGAAAATCCACCAAAACAAAATAACATTAACAGGTTAAGCATATGAGGTGACAAATGTGGAAATGCAACATCTTGGCTCTTTGTAAAGCAGTCTGCACCTCAATCAGTGAAGAAAAAAAGATCACTTCAGCTGTAATTTGAGCTATTACGATTCTTTGCCATGTAGGGCTTTGATATAGTCATGTCAGATGCAGAAAAAACTGTTAGCATTCTGTTCAGTTATCTTTTCGTAGTTTTAAATTCAATTTCTAACTAGATCTGAAACCTTCACTTATTTATATCTAATCCACAACAGTTTTGTACAGAAGAAAGAGAAAACCAAAAAATGCCTTGATAAAACAACACAAAAACCAAACAACAAACCTACCAAAAAAAAAAGAAAAAAGAAGCCAAAACAACCATGCAGCCCTAATCCTACTATACAGCACTGACTTCTTATAGATGCTGGCATACAACTGTGTGACTAGGTGGATGACAATCATGTTGTAGGTCTGGCCCAAAAACCATACAGACAGATCAGTGTCATTCTGCAGCTGCTACTTCACCTAAAATTGCACACTACTATCACACACTACCAGCTCACAACAGAGCCAGAGTGTAGTGGTTTGAAAGCAAAACAAATGAGAAGCTCCAAGTCAGAGATCCAACTTAACAGGAAGAAAGGAAAGAAAGTAAAATAAAATAGATGCAATAATACAAAAGACTTCTGACAGAGTCAAAATACAATCTGAACAGGATGATGGAAGCAGTCCAGATGAGGCAGTCTTCCTGAAGCAGTGATCCCATAGAAAGGTCTGGTAGGTCAGGTCCTCTGGGAATCCAGTGGGCAAGGGCTGCTTGTACCATCCCAAACCTCAGATTATATCCAGGTGGGAATGCTTGGTTGCTCCCCCTGGGCGGAGCATCTCACAATGGGATGATGAGTCATACAGGGGGTCCTTGATGGCCCATTAAACAGAGATAGCTCCCAGAGGGGGTCATCTATGAGTCATGGGCAAGGCATTTGATGGGTCATTAGCAAAAGATAGCCCTGAGGGAGGGGGCCCGGGAAGAGCACTGCTCCAACAATTGGATTCAACATTTCATTAAGATGGTGATAGAATACTTTGTGCACATCCTACACTACAACCCAGGACACAGAGAAGTGACACTAAACAGTGATCTGACTTTGTAATTGTACCTGCAGTGTAAAAAAAATTATGAGTGTGAATGCCTGTTTAATTACTGTCTGCCTCCCTCTTCTGTCTCTGCATGACAGTGTCACCCATTACTGTTAATTACTGTGGTGTTTGTAGGTTTGGCAGCACTGGAATGAAAAAAAAAAATCACTCAAAATTTAACATGTTCCTGGAATTTGAGGGTACCCCTAATACTTATGAGGGTCTGAATGAGACAGACTTAATTTCTTCATAGTTGCTCATATGGTGCAGTGCTTTGAGTTTGTGATCAAAACAGCACTGGTAACAGCACAGTAATCTCAACTACTGCTGAGCAGCCTTTGCACAGCATCCACACTGACCCTCCAGCAAGGTACTGGGAAGGGGCACATCCAGGACAGCTGACCCAAACTATTCAAAGGGACATTCTGTACTTTATAGCCTCATGCTCATCAGTGAGGGGAGGATTTTAGGTCAGGTAGGTATTACTTAGAGACTGGTTGTGCATCAGCTAGCTTGTGAAATGTGGTGAGTAATCGCCTTGTTACTTGTTTGTTTGGGGTTGGGTTTTTTATTCTTCTTCTTCTTTCCTTTGCATGTTAAAATTTCTTCCTCCTCACCACTGAGCTTCCTCCCTTTTTCTCTGTTATGTCCTTGGTCTTGCTAAGTATGGGGTGAGAATGACCGGCTGTATGGTGCTTAGTTGTTGTCTGGTGTCCAGTCATCACACATGATGAGTACAAATTGTTTGCTCTGGAATTAAGAAAGTTAAAACAAATTTTTCCACATTTTAAAACTGTTTTTTCCCCAGCCTTAGAGAACATGAGAGGGAAAATGAGCACTGTAACCTCCCCAAACACAAGATTTAACAGTAGAAATGTACAAACTATAGAGAATTTCCCTTGAAAACGGACTCTTTTTCTCCCTCTATGATCACTAGTAATAGGCAGTAGTAGTTATAAGCAAAACTGTATTAAACTTCAAGATTTTTACTAATACATTATTTCTGAGAGAAATTCTAGTTTTCTATTATCTGAGGCTACCTAGAAAGCTGTAAATAATCTTTAGAACTCTGAATAAACTGAGCAGCTCATTCAGACCTTCCATTAATATGGTAATTTTAGCATTTCCTACTTCTTTCTCTCCTAGAAATGATCCTCTCAGTGGGCCTGCCACTTCTAACATTTCCCTTCATTTTACAGAGATACGTAGCAACCTAGACATGCCTTCCCCAAGCCCCTTGTGATAAAAAAATCATAATATTAATTGCCAAACATTACCAGATGCAAGTAGTTTTATCTAACAGAGCTGCTCTGTGGATTCCTCAAAGCAATATAGTATCCTTTATGTAGTAATCAAGCACATAAAGCATGTAAACATGAAGAAGCCCAAAGTATAATTAATATTTAAAAAGCAAAATGTCAGGCTCTGCTGAAGAGTTATTTAGCACCTGTATTTTTTTTTTTCTTAAATCACTTTTTCATCAGAAGAATGTACTTTGGGGTCTAACTGATCAACTTTAAATTGATCAGAGCCTTTGTGTTTTACTGCAAAGAGGTGACAACCACAGAGATAAGATATGTAAGCCTCAGGCTTAAAATGGGAAAAAAATGGCATTAATTCTTAAATATCTGATCATATAGACTGATGTGTGGTTTCTGTCTTTTTTAAAGAACTCAGAAGCAGAGACAAAACCCCTAAACAAATAAAGAAGGAAAATACAATTGGAGGAAAATCTGTTACCAGATACAGAAAATAATGAGAACTGCCTAATAAGCGTAGGTAAATGAAAATCCATATTTTATATTCTTCTGAAGTCTGTGGTAAAAGTAAAATACCTTTTTGCATATACATGTCAACAATGACAGCTTTTGTTCACACAAGCTACTGAAATTCTAGCTTTGTGTTATAGAACAGGAAATTACAGAGCAGAGATCTTGAATGAGGTATTAACTTTCTGTTTTCCCAGATAAAATTTCATTAATTTCTTAAATTTTATCTTTGAAAGCATAAAACTACTCATGTTTTTGTATTCTTCAAAAGCAGAGGATTCATTGTATAGTGTAGGGATAAAATAATGTAGGTAGTCCAGGAGGTAGAAATAAAGAATCCAAAAAAACCAAACAAAAAGAAAACCCCAAAAACAAAACAAAAAAACCCAAAAAACAGAAGTATTCTCTCAGATAGTGGATGAGTTTTTATTTAGCTCTTTCTAAACTGTTCACTTCTAGGCACAGATGCAATATGGAAGATGCCATTAGAAAGGTGAATATTTTGAGTGATTTGGAAATAACAATTGACAGTGGAAATTATTTTGCATAGCAGCCACTCTCTGTGGCAGTTTTAACCTTAAAAGTATTTCCTTGATGTAAAAGTAAAAAGCCTGAAAGTGAGTTGTGACTTTCAAACTGTGCATATCTGAAATAAGAGATACACCACCTAGTACCTTTGTAAGTTTTAATATCACACTCATAGAAAAGGTCATTCTATTAAGAGGAGTTTATTATAGTTGCAAATATGATTCATAGCTGTAAAAATGCAATAGAATTGCAAAATACCATGACAGAAATGTTGGTGATTTATCACTACAGAGTTATTGTCCATTTGAAGCACTTTGGTAAGTGGTACAGAGAATTTGTGGTCCAGCACTAGACAAAAAAGAGGTAACATGATGAGCCTTGTCTTGAACAAGGCCTAGCCACTTTTCATTGATTGTTCTTCCCAAGATTACATTAACTGATTATGTGCATAAACTCCATAGATGTTGTAACCAGATGCTATAATTTAGAGTTGGTTAATAAAGTTAATAATATATCAACTACAAGATGAAACCATTTGGAAAAAGGAAATTAAGCAGACTTTCTGGTTGATTCCTTGAAAAATCCCTCAAAAGTCCTGTAGCTATTTTTTCTCAGAGTACTTGTCATTACAGGGACACAGCTACCATAATAAATGTCTTTGTATTGAGGGTGTGCAGTATTCCCCCAAGGTAACAAAATAATATTAAACACAATAGCTTTTCTTCTGTTAGTCATACTCTGAGTAACTGTTGGGTAACTTGGAATCATTTCTCTAATGTGATGCAGGCAGTTAGTGCTGATAATTTTTTTTTTTTCAGAGGGTTTTATTTTCTTCTTTTATTAGATAAAGCTACTTCCTTCCTGGATATTTAAAAACAGCAGACCCTTAGCAGAATAGAGAACTCATCATCCATATGATCACCTACGAGTCAAGGCCTTAGCTCATGTTAATGGGCTGATTTTTCCTTCTGATGGGTCTGGCCCTACCTCTTAAGCAATAAAGTTACTTCATTTTGTATTTCAGTGAATGCGCTCAGTAGATCTTTTATACCAATCACTGTTGCAGAATAGGAGCTATGGTTGGCAACCTACATGATGATATACAGAGATCCATGAAAAGTATTTAGACTTTTCTTGTAACCTAAGCTGGTACTACATGAAGTCCTAATAAGAAATAAAGAAATATTTAAATCACAATACCAAACAGTTTTCTTGGAGTCTGGCTATGACAGTTTCATATTCACACAATTAGCAAAGTTTGAAAGAAAGTGCCAAATTTAAGAAACAATAAGGAAACTGACCACATTTTAGCTGGATTCCAATGGCTGTGCTAATTTCTTCCTGAAGTTCAGTTCGAGTCATACAGATGCTGAGGTGTACACACACATATAACATGCTGATGCAAATTCCTGTATTCTGGTTTTGAAAAAAAGTTTATGTCATCTCCCCCGTTTTTTGAACCCAGCTGATGTATTTTACATTGCAGATTACATCCAAGGACCTCTCTGTCTTCTGTAATATTAGTCAAGTCATACTGGAGTGTAGTTTCTGGGCATGACTTTGTTTTGTACTGATTCAAACGTGCTGGATCAGACAGAAAAATAATAAAACACAAAATGATTGCCCTAGAATGGCATAGAAATCCAGCCGTGCAGCACTGTGTTGCCCCTAGTGCATCTAGAGAGCAATAACAGACTAGGATGCTCTTCAGAGAGAGTGACTATGTGTGTTTGATCCATGTGTTTTGGGGGAGACCTTGTGCTCTCTGCTGAGAACGATGGAGAGAATCTGACAGAAGGTACTGTGTTGGGAGCAGGAGAAGCCTGCGGAGCGATCCAAGAGTATTTTTTGTCAAATGCCAGAGCTGTCTAGGTGTGAGGACACATCTCTGGGGATGCAGGCAGCAGCAGAGATGACTGCTGTTCAGCTATTTCTAACAAACCCTTTTTAGACATGTCCTTCTAGGCTGCTGTTATAAACTATGTATTTGATTTTTCAAGCAGCCTTTGGGAGCTGACTGTGGGAGCTGCAGCCATGTAGACCTCAGCGTTCTGCTTACCCTACTGACGGCTGCTCATGGTTTCTACTTCACCAAGCACTGTGATGTCAGTGAGAAAATGCTGAGGAAATGGGCATTTCCTGACCATGGGGAGGTGGCAATAGTTTGTATCTTTTGTTCATTCTAACAGAAGTCTTTACCCTGCTCAACACAGAAAAATATTTTTCCTTCCTCCCTGAATCGCAGAAATCACTGCAGGTGGTTAGTGGCAGATGTTACTTCCGAGATCATCCCCACTTCTGCAATATCATTCTTTGCTTCTGCTACAGGGTCTCATAAGGTAACTTATGTGAGAAACACCAAAGAGCCTGGGAAGTTTTTGTGTGGTGCCATATGCCAGCTGAAACCAGTGGGCATGAGTTTCTGAATTTTTCATTCTCAAAAGAAATGCAGCTGCACCAGTTATCATTTTTTCTGTCTATAAAACAAGATTGCTTTTTTCCAGTCAGTGGTCTGATACAATACCGCAGCAAAACCATTAACAAGCTGAAACAACGTGTTGGTTTCCATTGCTGCCCTGGATTTATGGTATCATTTAGTTTTGCTGATCCTGTCCCTGACCTCTGTTTTGCCTAGTTTGGTTCCCTCCCTCTTTTGAAATAACTTTAAGTTACTATTATCATGTGGAATAAAATTTACAGGGTTTCCTCTTTCCAAAGCCAAGCCTAGTTGTAAAGTTTTATTTGATCCTAATAAAATACTGATAGTATTAAAAGTTCCTTTTCTTCCCTGGAACTTATGCTTGTTACTTTACCAGACCAAGGAACAATACCTTAATATCCTTTTTTCTGCATACAAATAGGAAATTAAGTAGCTACATTTGGTGCTTCATAGGCAAAGAGGAGGGTAAAATATTTGTTTGCTTAGTTTGTCATCTTTCTATGCAAAGACATGAGAAACTTCAATAAAATGCATAATATATCTTCAAAAAAAAAAAAAAAAAAGGAAAAGACATAGTAAATGCTGAATAGTTATTGTGTCTTTCAATTACTTACCTTTGCTGAATATTTTATCTGATAAGCCAGTTACACTGTTGAGCCTAGAATTTTTTAAAAATTGCATAATTAGTTCCCAATAAGATAAATAATTTGTTATCTATATACCTGATCTGTCTAACTAGTAGACTCTCTTCGCAGTTGCAAGATTAAACCTTATTAGTACACTTTTTCTTATTAGAATACTTTTTAAATCTCTTTGAAATTCAAGTCACAAAAGATTGGCTAAGTCTTCTAAGACCTATAACCTTATTTTGAACCAATGAATACAGCACAACAACAATCATTGCTATCCCAAGAGTATAATTTTCTAACCCACATATGAGATTTTATTTCTAATAATTACATTTCATACCATATTCTTAAAGGTTTCAAAATACTGTTATGATCAGGATCTATAGCACAAGATATGTGCGAGGCAATATCAAAGCAAGAAAATTTTCTAGAGTGATTCATTTGTATTCCTTCATTTTAGTAATTTCTCTAATTACTTTTTTAATACTATGGTTTTGAAAGAAAGAACCATCTCCATACTAGAACATGGAAATGGGAAAAAATATTTATTTGAGAAGCAGTTCACAAGGCCCAATATTGAGGCACTTAAAAAAAAAAATCAAGGCACATGTTCAGAAAAGGACTTAGCTCTGAGGACCAGAATTTCTGGCTTTCTAATCTTTTTTCTCCTGGAAATTTTGTCTTTAAGTAGTATTTGTATTATCAACTGACTTCAGGATGTTTTATGTGTCAAAATAAAGCACAGAATTACTTTATCACTAGCATTTGTCCTTTGCATTCTACAGTGCACCTCAAATAAAGAGTAATGAGACTGTGATTTAATTACTAATTCTCTCCATCTCATGCTGCAAGTAGATGGAATCAATTGAACTTGCAAAATTTCAATCTGGATTTTGGTCTCTTTGCTAGAAAATTTCTGACCATGAGTTTTGATTCTAGTTTTTATTTTGGTCACCATTGTGAAATAGGATTGAAGGAAGGATTGAGAATGAGCTCTGGCAAATTCTTTCTTGCAGTGTGTCCAGACATTTGAAGGCAGAATCTGCTTTCAAACAGTATCTATTTGTTACATGCCTTCCCATTAGAATAACTTCATAGAATATGGTTGTCACTGTACATTGTATGTAATCATCTGTCAGCTAACTCAAGTTATTCCTTATTGTTATAACAGATGTCTTTGGTACAAAAATAACAAAAAAAATCTTTTCTAGAACCAACAAGTATCAGGTTTTAATGCTTCATAAAGTAGCTGTTTTATAATTGTGCTGAATACAACAGATTCTACAAGGTAGGGGCTCTAGATGTTTTACATGGTGCTATGTGTCAAATTCACTTTGTCCAATCATCATTTTATGGTGAACCCAATAGCTTAAACAAGAGCTGAATGCTAAACTGTTCTGTCAAATCTGCCTAGAAGTGCACTCAGTGTTGCAGTTTGTTGCCATCACCTGCGGCAGTTTAACTTCCAGCAGCAGATGAGCCCCATGCTATAACTCTCTCCTCCCCAGTGGTGTGGGGGAGAGTATGGGAAGGCTAAAAGGGCAAAAAATTGTGAGTAGATGGCAGTTTAAAGCAGTCAGCTAGCAGGTGTTCAGCTATTTCCAGAAAAGCAAGGCTTCACCACACATACAGGTCACCTGGGAAGACAAATGCTGTGACTTCCAATGTCCTTTCTTGCTCTTCTGTCCCATCTCTTTCATGCTGAGTGTTGACATCACATAGTATGGAACATCCATTTAGTTCTCAGTCATCTTTGTCAGCTGTGTTGCCTTTCAATTTAGTACACCTCCAGTTGTCACTGGAAGGGTAGCATGAGAAACAGAGTAGACTCTAATATTGTGCAAACAGTGCTCAGCAACAGAAAGAACATGGGTCTGTAATCAATGTTGTTTTAAACCCAGCATCCCGTGAACTTCTATCAGACAATTCTATCTGTCTTGGTTTGGGAAGACAGGTATCTGCCAGGTAAAATTACAATCAGAGGCTCTTTGGCAAAGATTTGGGAAATAGGAATAGCAGTTCTTTACTAGTATGTAATACAAAGCAAACAAACACAAAAAAACTCCCCCCCCCCTCCCCACTAAACAACTACAGCATTAATAACAAACGAAAACAGTACCAAGAACCTTGAGGGCTTTGCTTCACAAAACCCAAGGCAGTTTGGTTTTGGTGTCCCTGCAGGATCCTCAGAGCACCAAGCTGAAACAGTGGAAAAGTCCCGGGCTGGTAGCTGGGATGGCAGAGTGTCCCAGCAGGCAGGGGCAGGATGTCCCGGCAGCGCAGGGGGTGCAGGGTCACACTGTAGCAAGAGGAGCAGGGCCGAAGAAGCCGAAGGCGAGGCAGGGCCTGGCCCAGCTCCTGCGGGTGGCAGAGAAAACTCAGGATTCAGGCCGAACCGGTGATAGTAGGGATAGGACTGGATCCCTTTGGCCACAGTGAAACTCTTCCAGCCAGCAACAGCTATTCTCTCCCTCCCCGAACGCTGGAAAAAGAAAAGCCTGCAGCTGCTTCAAGCTTTGTCTTTTACCTGCGTTATCTCTCCCTTCCACCTTTGTCCACCTCTGTCCACCTCTTTGTTTCGGTTAAGTACTCTCAAGTATCCAACACTTGGTCTCCTTGGTAACTTATGGGGAAAAAATTCTTTAGAGAAAGAAGGAACAAACCTAACCCCCAACACTATCCTAATGAGTTCTTGAACAGTTGAATGGGTTTTATTCACTTGATTTAAGTTTGAAATATTGTAAACCAACATTTCTCTGTTCCCTTGACCTGGAGTTTTGAGATATTATAGGTATTATGATAGGTATTATGCTGCATTGATTTGGCATGGCCTTGATTTTTGGTAGCAGGGGAGGGCCACAGAAGTGGCTTCTGTGAGAAGCTGCTGGAAGCTTTCACCACCATGGCCAACAGAGCCAATCTCTCATGACTCTGAAGATGGACATTCTGCTGGCCCAATTAGAGAGGTTAGTAATGGGTCTGTGATGTCATATTTAAGAAGAAAATCACAACAGCACTGGTGCAGTTTTTTCCAGAGGTAGCAAAGCGCCAGCACCAGGAACCATCCCCAGTGTGGCACTGGCAATGTGTCGCCACAGCTGCCACCATCTCGGCAGGGAGCGCAGTGAGCCAGCCACGCTGCGGGTGAAGAGGGCAGGGGCAGGGCAGGGCAGGGCAGGGACAGGGACAGGGACAGGGATAGGGACAGGGACAGGGACAGGGGCAGCAGCATTCCCTTCCTGGTGCCCTGCAGGAAGAGAGGCATTAAACAGCACCAGCGCCACAGCAGCCACCACTGCCCATGTGATGGTGGTGGGGCTGCCTGGCCAGCAGTGGAAGCAGGGTAAGCAATTCCCCAATGTGGAACCTAGACAAGATCACTGTCTCAGCATCATGGAATCCTGCAAGAATCTTTGAAATAGTGGAACCTGTTGGCAATGGTATCTACAAACAGCAGTTTTTCTTCTAGTCAGGGAAGAGGAAGAAGTGAGGATATGTGAGGGAAAACAACATGGCGACACCAAGGTCAGTGGAAAAGAAAGAGGGGGGGGAGGTGCTCCAAGCATTGGAGCTGAGATTCCTCAGCAAGCCATGGTGAGGACTATGATAAAACAAACTGTCACCCTGTAATGCATTAAGTCCATGGGGGATGCAGAGATCCACTTGCAGCCCATGGGAAAACTTGAGCATGTTCCCACTGGAGCAGGTGGATGCCGGAGAAAACTGATTGAGTGGGAGACCCGAATAGAGAGAGAGAGAGAATCCCTGCTTCCAAAGACAGAGAGAGCCCTTGCTTCAAAACTAGAGCAGCCTATCCTTAAAAGACTGCACCCCATGGACACGTAACCCATGCCACAACAGTTTTGAGAAGCCTGTTTGCCTGTGGGAGGGACCCCATGGCATAGCAGAAAAAAGACTCCTCTCCCTGAGCGAACGGAAAAAGACCTTCAGTAACAAACTGACCAAAACCCCCATGCCTGGTGTTCCTGCACTGTTAGTGGAAAGGAGGGAGGGGCTGGGGGGGAAAAAGGTGATTTAAAGGCTTATTTTACTTCTCATTATCCTCCTCTGACTCTGTTAAAAATAAATTTACCTTATTCCTTTAAACTTAAATCTGTTTTATCCTTAAGAGTATTTTCTCCCAATCCTTATCTCAGTTCATGAGCCCTTCATCAATTTTTTTTCCTCCCACTCCTCTGGCCAACTATAGCAGACTTTCACGGGTGCCTGGCAATTGACCAGCATCAAACCATGACTGATTTCTATCATCTAAAGAGGACTCTAAGTTTGTGAATTCAGGACCTCACAGAGTTGATCATGCTAATACAGACCTGTTTTAGTTTCACTCTTCTAAAAAACTGAGGAAAATAAGTAAATAAAAATATCTCATAGACAATAAAACATGAAAAAGAAATCAACAAAATACATGAAAATAGACCTATTCCAATTTTATTAGTGCCTCAAGAATATTTAATTTAATTTCTTTGTTTTAGTGAAACATTTGAGTGATTTAATTATCCTATCATCAGGCAGAAGGTAAGAAGAAATATTTTCAGAGTCGGATGTGGGATAAGCTAGGATAAATTCTTGGAAACAGCCTCTTTTGTTTCCTTCTCAACAGACAGAATGACCATGCACATTTCATTCCTTCCTCTGTCAGGTAATTTGCAATTGGTCATCTCCAGAGAGAGACTGTGCAAGCAGAGTCATATATAATTTATGTTACCAATTACCTAATGTTTAGCAGACATAAAAGGTAGCCAGAGGAAACATTGGTACATCCACTATTCCTACTGAGGGAGCCTAATGAGTTTCTGCTTCCCAAGCAGACATCAGCCATGCTGGCATTCTTCAGATCAGTTTCAGGAAGTCCTTGGAAAGTCTGATCTTTGAATTTTCTCTGTTGCTTTTTTGACTCTGTTGGTTTTCTTGGAGCTCCATATAAAATTTTGTTTCAGTATTGAAAAATCTTGTCAATACTGTTAGTCAGGAGCATCGTGACGTTTTTTGGTCTTTATGACAAATATCTCAGCTCCAAACAACACACTGCTGAGTAAAGAAGCAAGTGAAGCTGAGCCAAGCCCCAGACCAGTACCTTAAAGAACTGATCAGAGTGCCAAAGACTGCTAAGACCCCAGACCAGGTGTTATGAAAAAGGAAGCACACCAAATCATTGAGTTTTAAGCACTGTACCATACTTAGCCTACAGAAAAGATGTCTGAAATTAAGAATGTGAAGTCCAAAACAACTGTATCCTTTGCATTAAGCAGAAGGGACATCTCAAGCTTAGCTTAGATTCTGGATCCTCCTTTTCACTCACACAATGCAGCAGGACTAGTAATGTGAGGTAAATGCCATGTTCTGACTGTCCTCAGAGTCACCAATAAAGTCAGTCTCAAAGGGAATTTCTTCCTGTCCTCTCTCACACTCAAGTTCTTCCACAGTGCATATGGTGGTCATCACAGTGGGGCTATTACAAAGAAATTTCCAACTGTTTACCCTGGAAGGGAGAGTCATGCCCTTAAGATAGGGTAGATGAAAATCTAAGGTGTCCCTGTTATAAATAGTCCATACATAAGCATTAAAAATCTGAAACAGTGTTGATCAGGTAATTTTTCTTTTGAATAACCTCCTGAAGAGTCAGAATCAAGATACAAAACACAAGGTTTTCTACCCACCATGAGTTGCAACCACGGCCAGGACTGACATCAACTTCCTTAGTAATAAATCCCCACTTTCCTCCTGTGTTGGATCTCCTGTTTTGCAGGTACTTTTCAGAATTGATTCTCTTTGAGAAATTTACAGTATCAGGTCATTTGAATTGTCAGGACATCACCAATCTTCAGACTCCATAGGAGTACTTGGGCACTGGCTTTGAAGACCTATGCATGGGAATAGATGTAATCTACCCTCAATTCGCTGATGTATATTTGGGCTCTTGAACCCTGTCATGAGTCTCCACAAACAGCATGATACAGACTGCATGAGTACAGAAATGTTATTAATTGGCTAATCCACATAGCAAGTAGCAGACACACAAAATAAACACGCTAACTGGCCACTATTGCAATGTGCTTTCTGCTCCTGGTATAGGCTCTGAGGGAGTCTCCACTGCCCACACACAAGGCAGCTGGGAGTGGGCATGTGCTCTTTGAACCAGCCTTAACCTCAGTACTGCTGACAGGCTCTTTTTTTACCATTTGGTGTTTTTCTTAGGTATTTTATACTCTTTATATCCTTTATATAATTTCCTGTTGTATGTTTTCTCTGACCTACCATCACATTTCACCTCTAAGCTACAACTTCTTTTAAGAAACATGTGACTGACTCATAGCTCAGGAGGACATTTTTCATTACATAATATAGGATTTGGTCTCAAGTCACGTACCTTGCCTAAGGTGCTTTTTCACAAACCCGTGAGCTGTGGGATGAAGTTTCCATTGTTGATGGCTCAAGGACACTGACATTCTCATAATTTTCCCTCATCCTGTAGGTTTAGAGCCAATGGCTTGTCTCCTACTGCCTGTGAGCTGTGGTTGCAAGTCACCTTCAATGTCTTGATGTGATGATGGTCCTTACCATGTTTCCATCCAGACTTGCTCCCCATGGTTTGCTAAGAAGGATATGGTGTTCTTACCTATGGGTCTCACACTCAAACATCCTCTGGTTTTGTTAGCAAATAAGTCATATCAACAATTTAACTAATAGCACCTCTGACATTAAACCTCAAAAGTGGAGCATTGTCTCCAAATATAACATGGTTTTCAAAATTGTATGAAAAATAGCATTTTGATTAATAAGGAATTCCAGTAGATTAAAACTAATTTAAAGCTGGTACACTATTTTGGTGATCGTTTTATAGAATTATGGAATAATTCATCTTGGAAAAGAGCTCCAAGACCCAATTCAACCTTTGGCTGAACACCATCATATCAACTAAACCACAGCACTAAGTATCACACTGAGTTGTTTCTCGAACATCTCCAGGGATGGGGAATCCCATCTTTCCCCATGGATCTTTGAGTATCCAAGTAGCACAGCACATCACAAACTACTCCCTCATGGGTTAGAGGAGGTCTATGCTGCTCCCTGTCCCTGTGCACGAGCTCAGGGGACTGGTTGCCCTGTGTGTAACTGGTCTTTCTCTTAAAGACTGAGACACTGAAGGCATTAAGTACCTCAGCCTTTTCCTCAGCCTTAGTGTGTTTCCTGCCCTGTGAATACTTATGCAGATTCTCATTACTCTTCTTTTTTTTTTTTTTTCATAAGATTCCAGACTCTTGATTATAGAAAATTCCCAGGAATGTCTCCTGCTGAGTGTCAAAACAGCTGACAAAAGTTTTGCCTATTTGTCACAACTCGCCAGCATTCCCAGTGCTCACATTGTAACCTGTGATAGTACGAAACAGTGCCATTTCATACGGCACATTTTAGGGCGCAGTACAATTATAAGAATGAATCTTGTCTGTTACCCTGAAATATCCGGGTTTTAACTGTTGACACAACGTCTTCTAGAAAATCTTGTAATAGTACCTGGGTCTTGATAATAATCTTCATAAATCATTAAGATGTTATCATTAGCACAACTCTGAAAAGCCACTCAGAACCACTCTGTTTGGTATTGATTATGCATCATAATTAACTATTTAGTTAAAGAGTTTGTTTCCAACCAGGAAGAAAAATATCGTAACAGTTGTCACTGAAATCTGGGAAATAAGCTCTCCAACCCATTTTACTATGTTTGATAGCTGATATTACTTTATTACCTGCCCTGGAGAGATGAGGCTTTCCCCTAAAGCATGCACACCCTGTAACATAACAGACTGGTTATATTTCTGAAACTAATACAAATCTATCATGTTTCCTGAGAACATGCATATATGTTAATTATTTCTGTTTGGATATGGTTCCCGGTCTTCTGATAAATCTTCTTCTCCTTGAGAGTATCTCAAACATGTGGTCAGGTCATAATGTGCTTCTCTCATCATTCTTTGCTCTGACACACAATCCTTGTTTTCAAAACTAAACTATCAGCAAGTACTCATTAATCACTGATGTAAGTAAACAAGGAAGCATTAGCTGACACAAGGCTTATTAGACACAGATGTAGGGAGTTAACACAAGGCCATATTAATCTCTGACACTTGTGCCAAGTACTGAACAGGGCAGGACTAAGAATTAACCATGAATATAGGGATCATCCACCATGTGTTAAAAGAATTCTCCACCTTCTCCCACTGCTGCATGGACTTTTTTAAAAAGAATGTAGCTAGTTTTATAATGAAATGTTCCACTTTAATCTTCATATGCCTGAAAGACTTTCCTCCTTATTTTTCCCAGTTCTCATTTGTACAATAAATTAGGAATTGGTATAATTTTTTTTCCAAATGTTTGTATTATATTTGTGATCCTGCTGCTATATATTGTGCATAGCACCAATAAACAGCCATACTCAAGCATTAGCTATTTATTTGAAAAAGTAGGTGTTTCAGTGTTGTATTTCTCTGGGGAATGGTTTTTTTCCCCCAAGATCCCTAATGCCTGTAACCATTTGGTTTGACCTCTCCTTCCTTTCTTGACCTAATTGGCTGAGTGCCAGCCATCCCCTCCTGAGTGGGAGACTAGATAAATGCCCTGTATTTCCTTGTTCTTTCTCTTGCCCCCTGGAACCTTTTGAGAATAAATGCCTTGGAATAATCCTAGGGTAAGAGCCTCTTTTGGAATCTCTTATCCTGTTCCTCTGAGATATCCCTCCAAAGCCTCTCAAGAAACTGAGCTAGTTCCCAGGGGGGTGGGGTGGGGTGGGGTGGGGGGGGGCTGGGGTGGGGGGTGTGTGGATTTTTACATTTCAGTACATATGAATTTACATCCTTAAATGTAAATTATGCAAAATAATGGAATTCATTTATGATTCAGGTACAGTATAGTATTAAAACAGATCATTTTCAAGAGGTCTGTAATACTGTGGAGGTGCCCTCTGTGTCTTCTGTTTTAATAAAACAGCTTGAAGTTTGCAAAAATTTCTCTTAGCTGATAAAAAGACAGCAATTAGTAATCTATATCTTTTGGTATTGCCTAGTATTGCTGTGTTGTGCTAAAAAGCAGTCAGCACTGCACCACAGAAATATCTACTTCTTATCAACCCATTTCTAAAGAAGGACAAATTGTATCCTCATCAAGACATTTAATGCCTTTTTTTTCAGGGGGGATATACATCTTTCTACATCTTCGTAATACAGGCTGGCTGTAAAATTCTTCATGGCCAGTTCTTTCTAATCTTCAAAACAGCAATGCTTTCTTCACTTTTGTGCACACTAAAGGACCTAAAATTAGGTTTTTTCTATTTGTATCTTGAAAAAAAAGATTGACCTACACAAGAAAGAATAAAGAACAAGGAAGGATTTCAGAATAGGAGTGATTATACTTTTTATAAAGGGACTGGTATTTTCACTGACAGAGAACAAGTAACTACCAGCTGTAAAACAGGAGGAAAACAAGGCCACATGAGAAAATAAAGGATGTGTTTCTCTCCTCATGTGACAGAAATATGATCTTAAAGACAACCAAATGCAAAATCTTGCCCAAATAATGAAAAACCAAACATCAAAAAAATAAATTTCCAAAGCCAAAGAAAACCAGATTTTTAATTTTCTTTACATGTTCTTTTCACTATTTGGGTATTCTCTAATTCACAAACCTATAATATTTACTAGTGGTTTATGCCCAGATCTTCCAAGGTATTCAAGAGTCCAAGTTGGTTTTGGGATTTCAGGAGAAATCCTACAAAAGGACCAAAACACCTTAGAGAACCTAAGACTTGAGGAAAGATTTTGATAATGTCCTCTTTTCGGTTACATTATAATTTTCCCAATAAAAGCTTAATTTTGCAACTTAATGCAAATTTTTTCACTTAATGCAGTTTACAGCACCAGTGATGGATGTCATGTTACTTGAAGTGCATGGATTCCCATGGTTCCAAACATGCACAAATTTTGGGTTTATGTATGTCAAAGGTGAGTTGTTTTCTCTCGAAATAATACTTTCCTCAAAGATTATCTCATTCTCTTTGTATGTAATACAGAATATCTTTACCTCCCAGAAATTCCAAGATTACAGATGAAAATATGACTAAGTTAGGTCTTTAATGACTGAAATTTAAAAAGTACTTTAAGCAATTACTCTTTCTGGTTTCCACTGCTTTAATTTAGGTGAGTCAAAGCACTTCTAAGTACAGAAGATAATGAATGCATTGCAAGTCTAATTTTAATTCATGTTGCCATTTGTAATGTATTTGATTTAGGTTCAACTTTAAACGATGCAGTCACAACACCTGACCAAAGATCACCTGACCTCTTCAGGACAAACTGGTATGGCCAGGAATTCACAGGTAATGTCACCCTGGATGGAGATGTGACTTTTCTCACTACAGTGCAGAGTATTCTAGCTGTTGAATGAGGTGCAGGATACTTAGTGAAAATAAACAGCTCAAACATGACCTTAAAAGTACTGACACAAAATGCCAGTGTGCTGTTTGCATAAGCCTTTTTTTTCTTTAAGACTGGCAGTACAGTCTGACGGCTTTAGTTTCCCCATAAACGGCCACAGAGCTCTGAGACAATGACAAAAGGTACTCGGTGGTCTTCTGGTGAATCTTCTCCCTGCTACAGACCCATATACCCTCCCCTTTTTAGATTGTCTCTGATAGGCAATATGGTTTGTCCTAAGATGAGAACATGAGGTGGGAATAGCAGGAGAAACTGTTTGTCTACTTGGATAATATGTTGATTTCAGAGATGGAGGAGTTCTGACGATTCTAGATGACTTTGACAAACAGTGGCCCACAAAAAGGTTTAATATGCTGCTGGAGAGTGGGCCAGCTGGGTAAACTGATCTCCCAAGGTTGTAGGCAGCTTCCAGGAATACATTCCCCATGGCAGGGACACCTGGAGAGTGTGTCCAGCCTCAAGACAGTGAACAAGTTCTTTTGTGTGATCCCCATTGAATCTTAGCTTGTAAGTGAGTCTGGTGTGTCTTGAGGGGTCAGTTGGAAATGCAAGCTCAGAAGAATTGTCAACAGAGATAACAGCTAGGATTCAAAGTTTAAAAAACACATTAGTACTGTGTTTTTAAAAAACCCAAATAGCCCCCCCAGTTAAGAAATTCTTCACTGTTCTTTTCCATGCAGGCTTCAGTGCTGAAGCTTTACTCTCTTTAAAGAGACATCCTAATCTACAACTTCTTGTCATTGTGTTTTGACTTATTTCTTCTGCAAGACCATTGAAGATAAGAAATTTTTGCAAATCATCTTAACTTTATATATAACTGTGGATAGTTTTCTTTAGAAAATTGATATATTTGGTGGAGCCTGAGCATGCTGTTAATTAGTTAGTGAGCAGGCATATTTTCAAATTGCTGAAGTTTGGGTGAACTCAAATAGAACTCTCATTTGACAGGATTTGTGTAACTCTCTCCCACACAGAGTTTTGCAAATCTCCCCTACAAGAAAAAAGACAAAACAAATTAAACACAGGGCTCAGAAACACACCTTGTTTCTTGGACTTTGAATTAGTGAGAATTGGTTTAATGGCAAATTACTTGAGGAAAAATACATTAATACCCTACACAGTTCATACATACAATTTAAACATCCTCTGTTATAGTCCATAAGTGATTTTTTTTTAAAAAAAGTGGGCTGGTTTTGGCTCCTAAAGTACCTGATTTTATTCACAGAAGGAAGTACCAGAATTTACTCATAGAAGGACATGAATATTTGATTATATGGAATAGGTGACTGTCATGTTTTTTAAGCAGAATTATTATACTTCAGTTCAAGTTGGTCCACTAAGAGTTTACATGCACAGAAATTAAACAGTTTATTTACACATCTTTATTATAACTGGTTACAAGTTGTTATTGCCAACACTAAATGATGCATTTCTGGTAATTCACTGTCTGGATTATCTAGAATGCTATTTCATACAAGCTTTTTGTATCCACAGTAAAAATGACAGTATAATGAAGTGTTTTTGTATCCCTTCTTGACTCAAACTTTGAAGTGCTATTGGGTATAAGTCTCCTTATCAGACTGTAAATTTAATTTTTACCTTTCAACCAGTGTTGTACTCCTTTTCCCAACATTAAATTGATAGAGCAGCTGTGACAACTCAGTTCTCCCTGTGGATGTTCTGCCTTCATGGCAGCTGTATTATTAGAAGGTTTGGTACCTGCAGCAAAATGCAAATAACTTCACCCCAAGTAAGAAGATGCTCTATCAGTAGGTAAGGGATGGATTCACGTACCATAGGGCTTCAGTAGCGGTAGTAACAATTCACAGGCTCTTTTAGAGCTCCAAGACCAATATTGTTCTTGTGGCCCCTTCCTTTTGCTTTGTAACACACTTGCATAGGGAACCCTCTTTACAGGTTTTCTGCATGGGTAAGGGAGATTGGCATTTCTGGGCACTGACCCTTGCAGTGGTGCGTTTTAGGTTATGTTTGTTTGATGTATGTTCTCATACTGTTTTCTGTATCCTATGTACCCCACAATGATTTGTTCCGTGTACCCCCTCCTGTTATCACTTATGGTTTCTCCCAAGTCACAGTTCTCTGTCAATCAGGGTGTTATGTAACCCCTGAGGCCTGTCCATTACTTCAGGGCCCCTCCCTGTGTCCAGAAAGTTCTAGGGAAGGCATCGAGTGATTGGACAGGACCGCAATCTTCCCCTCTTACTTTTCTCTGATTTCTTATAATGTCTGTCTGTTCTGTGTTAAGCCACTCCCATGTTCATCCTGGTTGGTCTACTACTGAACCCACCCCCATGCTCCTCCCCCTATATAAGCTGCTGTACAAGAGTGCTCATTGCCCTGCTAAGGCTGACACTCTGGAGGTGAGGTATCCCCTCGTGGGTCACCAATAAACTTCAGCTGTCGTCCCCTTATCTGAGTCTGCCTTTCTCTCTCGTTGCTGCACATTCCTTGCTAGCATAAAAGGCTGCACAGGATCAGCAAGGTTCCCCAGGGTACCAAGCCGTACCTCATACTGTGGCTGGTGTCAGGGCTGGCCTGGCAGAACAGGAAAGGAATCCTGCGACAACGGAGTCACTGCAGACCCTTAACATGCCATCCAGGGAGTCCCTCAGAAGCTCAGGGTTGGGAGTGGGCTTCTGGCCCTCATTTTGTTATCTTATACCCACACTGGGCTGATTGTTGCGGAAGAAAAGCAATCCTTTAGTTGGTACTTCTCTAAATGGAGGGAAAGGAGCGTGGGCATCTGTCTGTTTTCCAGGAATAGTAGCAGTGGAAGGAGTCCAACCGTGAACAGGATACCTCATAAGCATTTAGACTCAACTTAGATGTGCATGTTTGTTTCATAAATACACGTTTAACTTTGAGACTCAGAGCTGTGTTAGTCCATAGAATCTGCACAGGTCTGCAGAAAAATGATTGCTTGAAAAAGATACTGGCTTAGAGCCTATAGAATGTATCCTATAATATGAAAGACTGAAGGTAATGCAAGATGAAAAACAAATTCCCACCTTCTGTAAAATTTTAAAAACAACATTTTTTTCTTTTGTCCAGCCTTGTAGAAATAAAAAGCTAGTCCCAGTTTTCTATCTTTCTGTTGCTTTTCTTTCCATGCCTCTGGGGAAAAAAAAAAGACATTTTCATTAAGTGACTTTAATTTATTTATTTTCAATATTTAGAAAAAGTTGATGAAATATCTCAACTACTTAAGAAAATAACAAATAATATTTAAATCAGTGAACTGCAGAAGAAGGTTCTAACTAAAATTTTTATCATGCATGAATTGTGTGGAGTTCCTCTGCCCCAAGAGGTGGGCAGAGGATGTGGGGCATGCTCCTGCAAGCCCAAGAAAGAGCACTCCACCCCCAAGTTACAAATAATGTATTGACCTAGAATGTTCTCTCCATCTTTTGTTAAAACATTGGTTAAAGTTATACTGCATTGTCTCCACCTCACTTATTCCTATTGGTTACCTTCCGTCAGCTCACCCCTTTGCAGTCCTTGCTCCTCTCTCTATTGGACCCTGACTCTAAACTCTGCCCTTGTTCTACCCTACAAAACCTACCACCCTGCCTTTGTTCTTGTTCTTGTCCCTGGTCAGTATTTGGGTCATGTTGTAGTAAAGGATACCTGGATGCCCAAACAAGAACCTGACTTCTCTCTGTCTGTGCTGATCACCGGCAGCTGTCTGAGACACCAGGGCCCCAGGGCAGTGCTTGTGCCCCTGCAAAGCAACAGAAAACCTCCTGACAGTTAAATCTCTGAGAAGTATCATCAAGAAAAAGAACTGTGACAATAGCAAAAGGCTTGGAAATGTCTTTCTTCATCATGCACGCACTGATACGGCAAAAAAACCAAGACAGTATCTATTTTGCTAATGTAACTGTATCCTGTGTCACAGTATTTTCCTTAGGCAGTGAACATAATATTAATTTTTGACACATGAAATATACAGATGGTGATAGAAAAAAGAAAAAAAATTTTGTCCAAAGTTTTTTCTCAAGTTTTGTGTGTTCAGACACATAACTTACAAAAGAAAACCACAGCTGCCTTTGTGAAGTAATGTTAGGATTACCACTACATTGCTAATTTTCAAATATTACAGATTTCTGAAACTTAGGAAAATTAGTAATTATTTTTTTTCATCCCGTCCCAGACAGAATACTTTCCATTAAACTGGAAGACCTACGATGCTCTCTTCTTCAGAAACCATGACATCATAACAAATAGAGAAATATGTTTTCAATTTACATATTTTACATTTTGAACAAGACGTGCACCAGACTTGTACAATTCCTTTAATCTGCCTATAATTCTTTCTCAAGTTTAGCATGAAAACTGTGATTAGGTGAGGTTAAGAAGGGAGTTCTGAGGACACATGAGTAAGAGTCACAGAACAGATGAAAAGGACAGCTATTTCTCCTTTCATCCTAGTCTCAGTGGTACTGCTTATTGGGTACTGCTGACATTGCTGAGCTAAGCTTAACTCTTCTCTGATGCCAGAACCACTGCAAGAGAAAAGAAAATGCTTAAAATGCATTCATAGAACAGTTGGGACTCTACACTCTCTTGTTCCCTTTTTTTTTTGTTTTTTTTTTTTTTTTTTTTTTGGTGTTTTTTTTTTTTTTTTTTTGTTTTTTTTTTTTTTTTTGGTGTATGTTCAGACACATAACTTAACCAAAGAAATTATCACCACTATTCACTAGACATATTCAGAACAGATTAACCTTCTTCAGACCCATTTCTAGCAACTAAGAAGTCCAGGAAAATCTGGCTGTTACAGATTCAAAATACTTTATCTAGTGTCTTACGGTGTCATCTACAGAGTTGCACAACCATCAGCAATAACAAGCAATATTTTTTTTTTTTTCAGACTACTACTTACGCAGAGCAACCTTTTACGCGGTAAGCTTTTACAGGTTATTTTAGGTGTCAAATACCACGACTTTGACTTGGCAGATGAGCAAACCACATGTATTCAACAAACTCCTAAATGCTGTTACAGACTAACAAATCTGCTTAAAATTATTTTGGAGGATAATAAAATATGATCAATTATTCATTACTGGACATGTTAGTCTATTCATCATGGTGAAAGTGCAATTATCCTTATGCAAAGATGCATGCAGCAGTTCACTGATACAAACAGATTTATGTGTCTCTCAAAGACAGCTATATCCTACTGCACATCAGTAGAAATGAAGTAAATTGAAGTAAATTCAGTTTTAATTACAGACAGCCTCAAACTGTTATGTGAGAGGGTAATAGGAGAAGAAGAATGATGTTCTGATGTCCAAGCCCCTCTTTGGTTGGTTTTCAGCACTTAACTTTAGCCTTGCAAAAGACCCTCTTTCTCTTATCCAGAAATCAATATGTGTTACTGGTAATAAATAAGATGGGTTTTTTTTTCCTGTCTGGACTGGAGACTGGCTACTTTCTAAATAAATTTTCTTCACCACCTACCAGTCTTTAGTGTCAGGAATCAAATTTACATTTTGCATTAATCTAATACGATTCGTTTAAAATACACTTTTCTGTCTTTCACAACACCATTCCCAAACAGTCTTACCCAGTAAGCAAATTTATTACATATCCAGAATTATTGTTGGTGATTTATGAATCTGAATTTTGTTGCGTATTTTACTATGTCACCCCTTACCATTGTAATATTTGGTAATATTTTGGGAACAGATGTACAGGTAAACCCATGAGCCTCAGAAAAACCCATAAACCCTGCAGATCACATATAAGTCAAATACTAGCAGCGCATCAGTAACCCATATTTAAGACAGTAAGATGTAATTTTTTATTCAAAGCAAATGCTTGCATCTAAAATAACTACATAATGAGATTTTTGTCCAGTGAATTGTACCCATTCTCTGGAGCTGAAAAAATGTTCCTCTAACTTATTAAAATCTATGGAGCTGAGCTGAATGCAACACATTCTAATGCAATTAATTATCCATGTTTCACTTAGAAGAGTGATCATCCTGCTGGATCAGAGTATTTCTCCTTTAATATGTGAGAGCATTTACGTATCATTAACATGCAAAGTATTTCTTTAGAGTATCTCGTGATAACTAAAAAAAACCCCAGTGACCAAACCAAGGAATCCAGAATCAACTCTTTGTGCAATCTCAGCAGAGGCTATAATACTGTAAGTAAAAATGTTATACCAGATATATTTTTTAGCGTGAACACTGTTATTTCTTTATGTACATACAAAATTATAAAGATGTTGCTAGGTTAGGCTAAAGGTTTCAAGAGTTTTTACTGTAAAGCCTATGGGAACTTTTATTAGATACAAGTAATACATATAATGCTACCATTTGATGCAGAATTCCGGTGTGTGTACTATGAAAAAGTCACTGTTGGCAATGACTCTCTTTGACATCCATGACATGACTCATCTGTGACAGCGTGGATGTGCAGTAGATATCTTCAATTCCTTGCCCAGAAAGGAATTTCTACTTCCATTCTGTAGAAAGTTAAACAAAATGCAACATAAAATTAAAAATAAAAAAAAAAAATTCTAAAGGATTCATTTTAAATTTGTGCACGTACCTGGAGTCAATTTGAGTACAAGGTCTAAAAATAACAATATTGAAATTCCTTCTTTTCTGAAGTCAAAGAGTTCCTATGTGTAATGCAGATGCTTGACTATTTGCAAGTCATCTAAGAACAGGTCCTGGGTTCTCAGGACCAAACAAACTGAAAGCAGTCCTTATAAGGGTGAAAATGATGCAGGGTGAGCTGCTGGGGGTGATACAAGCAACTCATGTCAGTTGTCAGTGTTGGTCTGCAAGGCATCCAGGACCTGCAAAGCACCATGGTGAAGCTTCCAAGGTGCTGGAAATGGTATGGGTACAGGCTGCTTCATGATTATCACACTGAAGTGAAGTATTGACTACAGCTCTTATCCTGTTGCATGCACAGCAGAACTGGACTTCTGTTAGAACAGAAGAAGTAATCCTCTTAGAAGAGGGCAAAAGTTTTTCTCCTATGAAAATATCAGAAACAGGGTTTTCTAATGTGCCTCAGGGTGTTTTGGTGGATGGGAAATACTTTATGTGTTTTTTATGGAAAATCAAAAATGGGAAGTGAAACATAATAGACACCTTTGTGGTTTCTTGTAAGGGTCACTTTGCGCTCTGCAACCACAGTCCATTTTGTTCTTTCTGGAACAGTTTGTTTGCTGTCTTGGAACACTATGTGATTTTTTTCATTGCATAAAATACTTGCATCCAGGAGTAAAATACTTTATTTTTAAATAAATGTTTCAATGCTTTGATCCCAAAGGATTTTTCCTTCCAACACTGATTAAAAGAACAGTAAAGAAAACTAGAACTAGAGTTCATCAAGATAAACTGTGATATTTACTTTTTTGATTATCTGACACGTATCATGCCTCCTCTGCTCTTGCTGCACTTTAGTTTTGCTATTGCAAGTAGCATTTGCATTTGGACATAATGCGTCAGCAAGGCATATAAAAATGGATACTGAGCAAAAAACATTTCTTAGAAATTTTTCCTTCATCATGATGAGGCTTGAAAGGAACCCACTATGAAACAGAGCAAAATCATTTTACTCCTAAGCTCCTATCTGATGAGACTTTGTGCTTATAGTGTACTTCAAACTTCTTGCAGAAACCATAGGAAATGCTTTCTGCATGGTCAAAGTTCCTCATGAGAAGGAAATTTTCTGAGGACAGTTTCTGTCAATATTTTCTCTGTTTCCCTTGTGATTCTTGAGTGGGAGAGGTGCTGATATCCAGTTATGGATATATGGGCATTTCTTCTTAATATAATCAACAGTAATTTCAAGTCAAACATATTTTTATGTTTCCCTAATATTAACTATTTGCAACCACTACTGGTAAATGCAAATTCTGCTGCCTGTGGAAGCTGTTCTAGTTTTCCAAACTGAGTAATTCAGATCCAAGAGAAGCAGTGGGGAACATGTTTTTTTTCTGCAACAAAACAGGCCCTGTAGTTCAAAGTCAAATTTGCACAGATTCAAGCTTTAAAAACTCTATTTTGTCAATATATATATAAATTGATACAAGCTATATATTGGACAAAAACTGAAACAGAAAAGGAAGAGAAATCTAAAATTCTACAAATCCTATTTGCTGCAGAAAGCTTTGAAGACTTGCTTATTGATCAGCAAAAAGGTGAAAGGAATCATAGAAGGCACAAATAATCTCACAGCTGATGAAAAATCTGAATTTACTCTTTACTTGGGAAGAAGCTGTGTATGAACAAGAGCAACAATACTATGCCAACTAGAAAACCTGCTGTCTGTGACTCTAGCTTAATGGAACACCAAATACTGTGACCATGTCATTTATGCATTGTGAGACCTGACAGATTGAAGAGTGACTGCTGCCAACCCAGTAAGATCAAAAATTGTATGATTCGCTGAAGTTAAATGGAGATCATGCATGGCATACCATGAATACTGATATTTTCCTGAATTTTGACCTACAAAGATATTGTAAATTTTTATAGTTTTATGTATTGTTGATTAATTAATTAATGCAGCCTTTCAGAGCATTACACATATAAGACTTAACATCTTTAGTAAACATATACAACAGTTTCCTTCAAATAACATTAGAGGTGGAATAAAATTTAACAAACTCCAAGCAAATGCTGATAATTTATTCTCCTGTTGTGCTGAGGAGTCTACAAAAGCTACTTGATAAATAAGGGCATCTTGACTCTTGAAGCTTTATTATATTCCTCCCTACATCTTTGTTGCTATACAAGAATTGTCTTCTATATTGCTCTCAAAAAACCATAATGCTATGTAGATTTGTTATACTTACCTAGTCCTCTCTTAAAATGTCAATGCTGACTTTTTACAGTCAAAGTTTTAACTTGCATAAAACTGCAGAATAAAGCTACCCCAAATTAATTGTAATTTAATAACGTAATGGAATTGAGTCTTAAACATGATGTTGGGCTCTTAAACCTTTTTAAGATTGTTTGCAAAAGGTGAAAACTGTTGTATAGGTCTGTGGTTATCAAACAACACACAGAAACACACAGGTTAAATTTAAAGCAGGAGCAAACATGAAGAGAATCTCTAGTCTGCAGATAGGAAATCCCTATTTTGAAAGTATGGATACAGTGGTGCAAGTTTTGCCAAAGTAATCACTGCAATATTGATAATCACTTCTTGCTTTAACACTCAGTCGGTAGTCACACAGTCTGAGTTATCCTGCAAGGCTCTACAATGCACTCTGCAAATAAAAGTTCTTGCATATTTTTACACTTCATAATAGTCTAGTCCAAATAATTTGCTGTCCTGTAATAATTTGAATGTTATCCAAGTGCTGTACTAATCTGACTTTTTTTGTTGTAGTTTTATTGACAGATCACAAGGAACGAGTACAAGTTGTATTTCTGCCTCATTGCTCAAAATCAGGGGTAATACAGTGCTGTTTGTGGTTGATTTTTCAAGTTGTTCTACCTTTAGAAAAAATGTGTATATTTGTCTGAATTTTATTTTAGTCAAAATCCAGAAACATTTCACAGAAAGTAACAGCTGAAGAATGGTGTTTAAATGATGACAGACACATGATTTGAAGAGGTTTAAGAAACAAACTGAAGTTAAAATTTTGACCTTAACATTTTTTCTATGTAACTACTTATGCTATGAGGGAACCATTTCTCACTCCTTGTAAAATCTTGACTTCTGCCCAGGATGTCATTATTTTGTTCAATATCTGTGTATTGCTATACAGGCATGACAAAGATACAGTTCACTTCTGAAAATATTTCCAGACTACTATCTTCTCTCTTGCCTTTTGATAGCTAGTGCTCATTAAAAACTCTCTCCAATGCTGCTGCTAAATCCAGTATCAGTTTTCTTCTTCAGCCTCAGGGCTTTTTTATTTGCTTTTTGTTATTATATTTCTTCTTTTCTGCTTGAAAATGCATCTTTAGAGTTCACTGCTATATAATGAATAATGTCAGCAGTGGCAGAAATATCATATATTCATTGGTATAATAAAAATAATGTTTCCTGAAGATACCAGGAATTTTCTTTAGCCTTAAACTTGTGAAAGCATCTTTGTCAATATTTAATCTCTATTGACTCATAGCTTGATTACAATGCATAATGCTGACCACATCAATCTTGCCAGAAAGCCTGGCTTCTGCTTCTGACAAAAGTCTATTGATACATTTGATTCATCCTCATATTGCCTCACTAAAAAACTGCTGAGATTTTCACTCTCTATAAATTTGTGTATATTTTTACCCTGAAAGGGCACACAGCAACATCTTGCTAGATTAACTGCTATATCTTTTTTGTCCTTTTTTGCTTCAAATGTGAAAATGAAACAAAGAAATAACAAACATAAAAACCAAAACTGAGCAAATTGAATCTTTTCTTTTGAACAACTTCTCCTTCGTCACAGAAACTCAAGGAAAACCAAAGCCATTTATTATGTTTTTCAGCATTAAAAAATTCTACCCAGCAAAACATCTTGTTTTGTGCTAAACTCTGATGCTGTGACATCCCCTTTTGAAGAGGTGTATATTTAGGTGTTGAAAGATTTTGTTGAGCTTTGTCCAGCTTTACCTGCTGGTTAGCATTCTGACATGTTATAAAGTAATATATTAGTTTGCTGTCTTGTTTTTAAAATGAAAATATATATTCCACGTAATATAAATGCAGTTTTCAATTTTATTCCTATATCATTTTCTTTTTGGGAGTCTGATCCCTAAAGTCAATTAATTTGTATGAAAAATGCCACATGTTCACACGAACAGACAGGTGTAAGAGACGGTCCGAAGATCCCTCATCTGCCTCATGACCATCGTCAAGGACAGAGACTGAAACCCCTAAAAGGGACTTTAAAATCTCAACACAGGAGTTCTGGCCTGGCTGAGGTGGGATGTTGGCCAAGTGCTGCCTGCAGGTGTGTTCGGTGGAAAAACCCAGCACGCATAGCGGAACATCAGAATCTGAGCAGAAACAATGGGCAAGTCACGGTGAAGTGACTGTGCCTACTGACACTGCACCTGCTGACTCGTACTGGTTGACACTGTACCTGCTGACGACCGACTTGTTCTGAGTTCTCTAAATGAACACACTGCAATGATTTCCCCCATCTGTTTGGCCAAGTGCCTGTCGCTTCGGAGAGGACTATAAAAACCCTGGAGACCCCCGCTCACTTTTGTGATCACCCCACTGGAGAAACTCTCGTCTATAGGCATCTTCAAAAGCCTCGAGGACTCGACCCTCCATGTTGGTAGCTATATTCCCCTTCCCCACTTTTTTCTGTCTTTCTTACTATTCTCTTTTCTCTCCCCACTATCACATTTGTTGGCACTAAATAAAGGTGCATTTGTGATTGAATAAACTGAGTTTGTCCCCCGCTGTGTCTTTTGCGCTCTGAGATCCCTAAAACGTACCATCACGAACCCCGCTTGTGTGAGCGGATCGTGACAACAGGTCATCAATAGATATCAACAGAATATTTCTGTTCTAAGGTTTCGATCAGATAGTTAGTAGATGTAGGTGCAGAGACAGGGATTGTCTGAAAAATCTATAATATATTGCATGTAAGTATTAATATATGCAGAACTGGTTTGTTGGATGAAAAATTCAAAAGACAACAAATTAAAACTAGTAGAAGATAAATATCTTGCTGCCACAAGACATACGTGAACAAATATCTCGGGCTTAAAAAAGAAGATTTAAATGTGCCTTGTCTATTTATCTTTACAGAGACAACATTCAAATCTATGACAACCTCTGGTTGTAAACAAGATGCACACCCACAGGTGTCTGCATGCAAGACTTTGGTGTAGCAGATGCATGCAGAAATCTGGCAAGATTACTCAAGAAAAGCTAGTATATCTTACACAGTTGGGTAGTTGTAAATGGATAAAACACCTGCTCTGCTATTTTCTACACATCTTTGCTTAGAAAATATAAGAGCAGGTTAGAGTCTCAAGTATGCTTTCTATTCATGACATAATTTTTTGCAGGGTTGAGAAACTGCAGTATAAAAGAAGAAATACTTAAAAAAAATCTTAAGGATCAAATCATAGACCTTTGAAAATGAACATGGAGTAAAATTGTTGTTTTTTAATTGTGTACTGCTAGATATTTGTGTTTAGGTAGTCTGTTTCTAGTATTCAGCTCTCCTTTGACATCCCCTAGCAGCTCATCAACTCAGATGTAATTGTATATATGTCAACTGAAAATTGAACAGTGTATGCGAGCCAAAATGTTAATAGGACAATATGTCTGCATAAGCTTGGGCTGACCAGCTTTGAGTTGAATTAGCTCAGAGACTGCTTTTTATTTTTGCATTTAAGTTGCATTTTTGCAAGTTAACTTTTGATCCACCTGGGAGTGGTGATTACATTCATGTCAGGAGATTTCTAGTGAGTTTTGTATATTTCATTGAGAGTCTGAAGTTAGTAATATGTAACAATGATTTTTCATTTTTGCATTGTCTGCAATGCTTCTTTTTCCCCCTGTAAATTGTCGTGGTCGGTGCCTGGGAGTGTCCTCCCACCTTGCCACAGCCAGCCCTGACACCAGGAACAAGCAAGGTACAGCTCAGTGTGCAGACACACCTCACTGATCCTGTAGATCCTTGGTCCTGCACAAGTCTGATTGCGGTGAGAGAGAAGAGAGGACTCTGTTGAGGGGTCTGCCACAGAAGTTCATTGGAGCCCCACAATGAGCAACCTCAACCTCAGGGAGTCTGCCTCAGCACAGCACAGACTGCCCTGTGACAACAGGTTGTATTACAGGGAGGAGGAAGGGGAAGGGGAAGGGAAGCAACCAACAGGGATAGGTTTGGGAGTGGCTTTGCAGATGAGGGATATCTCCAGGGACCAGTCCTGGAGGGGAAGGAGGACACCTCTCGTATCCTGGCCAATCACACGACACTCTCTCTGGAACTTTCCAGGCTCCAGGAGAGGCCCTGATGTGACTGACAAGTCCTGGAGGTAGGGAAACCAAAGACTGACAAATAACTGTAACAAGGGGTAAACCATATAGGGATAAATTTAGTGGGTACACAGAACAAACCATTTATAAATATATATAACAAAGGAAAACTGAAAAACACACCACTACAGTTAATAGAGACAATATTAAAAAGTTATGCTTGTACAGTCATGTATTATGTTTATAATGATGTTTATAATATTTATTATGTTTATAATGATGCTTTCTTGTTTACTGGCTCAGTTCCTAGTTTAGACATGAACAGTTTGTAATTTGACAGAAAACAATGACTGTGAGGTTCTCCGGCACATTAATAATTTAATGGCCATTATTTACTGTAGAAATGCTCAGAGACTCTGCCAATACAAAAATTCAAGATGCAGCCTGCACATACCTACCTGATGAATTTACTGAATTGTTAAGAAGCATGTTTCTTTACATTGTCCACAATTCATTGTTGTTTGACTTACGACTAGTTGTGCCTAAGTTTACGCAACCCTGAAGATACAGGAGTCTGCAGAGCAAGCCCAAAGAAATTAAAAAGGAGAGTACAGAGGATCTGTGGCTATAGTAGCAAACAAAAGTTTAGATGTAAAGATGACAGCAAATTCTTGCCAGCTGTTAATACAAATAAATAAATAATTGCATAATCCTACTCTCTTTCAGAAGTGTTCCTTGGCATCTCAAGTGCAAAACATAGCTTTTCTCCACCATCAGTATGAGGTACGGGCCCACTTTTGCATTCTGTAAATCTCCACTGCACTCATCATGACAACAAATGATCTTAAGATGTGTCTAAAGCTATGCTGCAATACACAAACACCACAACGTGATGAAGTCCTCACCTGCTTTCTTTAGAATCTACGACACGTTGTCACCTCAGGATCTTTGACTACAAGAGATTTTGTGCCTCACAAAGGGATCCTGAAATTCATGGTGAAGCTACCTTATCAAATGCACAGCAGTATACCTGTGACCTTGATAGGGTGCAGGGTTATGGTTTGGTTGTGTAGGGATGGGATCAGAAAAGCCAAGACACAGATGAAATAGGACAAGACAAGGGATGCAAAGAATAGCAGGAATGTACATTTAGGTAAATAGGTCAGAAAAGAAAGGCCAAGGAGAATCTACCCCCACTGGTTGGAAGGGAGGATTATTGACAAGACAAATGGAGAAGTCTGAGGTTAGTCAATGAGTTCTTCATCCCACTCTGCTGGCAGTCAGGCTTTGCCCATCTCTTAGCTTGCCAAATATCCAAAGAAATGTTGGAGGAGCAAAATCTCTCCCAATGTAAGTGAGGAGCAGGCTCAAGACCACTCAATGACCTGGTATATCCACAAGTCTATATGGCCTGATGAGATACATCCCAGGGTCCTGAGGGAACTGGTTGATATTGGTGGCAATCCACTCTACCACATTCAAAAAGTAATGGCAGTCAGGGGAAATCCCAGTGTCTTGGTTTGGGAAGACAGGTATCTTCCAGGTAAAAACTGGAGTTTCCCTTGGAATGGAGAGTGTAAACCCCCCCCCCCCCCTTTTTCCAATTATAAATTGATAGTCAGAGGCTCTTAGGCGAAAATTTTGGGAATAGGAATAGCAGTTCTTTACTAGTATGTATTACAAAGCAAACAAACAAACAACAACAAAAAAAAAAAAAACCCACCAAACAACTACAGCAATAATAACAAAAGAGAACAGTACCAAGAACCTTGAGGGCTTTGTTTCACAAAACCCAGGGCAGTTTGGTTTTGGTGTCCCTGCAGGATCCTCAGAGCACCAAGCTGAAACAGTGGAAAGTCCCGGGCTGGTAACTGGGATGGCAGGGTGTCCTGTCAGGCAGGGGCAGGGTGTCCCGGCAGCACAGGGGGTGCAGGGTCACTCTGTAGCAAGAGGAGCAGTGCCGAAGAAGATGGAGGCGAGGCAGGGCTGGCCCAGCTCCCGCAGGTGCCAGAGAAGGCTCAGGATTTAGGCCGTACCAGTGATAGTAGGTTTTCCAGGACTGGATCCCTTTGGCTACAGTGAAACTCCTCCAGCCAGCAACAGCTCAGCCATTCTCTCCCCAAATGCCAAAAATCTCTCTCCCCAAACGCCAAAAAAAGAACAGCCTGCAGCTGCCTCAAGCTCTGCCCTTTACCTGCATTATCTCCCCCTTCAAACTTCGTCCACCTCTTTGTTTCGGTTAAGTACTCTCAAGTATCCAACACTTGGTCTCCTTGGTAACTTATGGGGAAAAAATTCTTTAGAGAAAGAAGAAACAAACCTAACCCGCAACATTATCCACCCCAAATTTTTTTCCATACCAACATATTACATTGAGTTTAAACCATTAAAATATTTCTCTATATATATACATGCAAATATGGATACAGACACATTGTCATGGGTAGTTCATCCCAAAACAAGGTCCCCTTGAGGTATGCATCCCACGGATGGGATTGTCTTTGCTGGAGGCAGGATTAATCCGAAGTGTTTCCCAGCACACCTCTCATGTGTACCGCTGGAACCTTATCTCCCTCTGTCGTTTGCAAGGGCTCAGATTGGGCAGGACCTGCTTGGTTGGTGGAACCTCGAGTGTTCACCAACCATGTGGCCTTTGCTAAATTAATATCCCAGTTCTTGTATGTTCCCCCACCCAGTGCCTTCGAGGTAGGCACTGGGTGGGGGAAGCAGGCCATTGCACCATTCAACTTTCCTGGCCGCTGGTGCATGGTAAGGAATATGGTACATCCACTCAATGCCATGTTCTCTAGCCCAGGTGCTTATAAGACTGTTCCTGAAATGGGTCCCATTGTCCGACTCGATTCTCTCAGGGGTGCCATGTCTCCACAGGACTTGTTTTCCAGGCCCAGGTGGTGTTCCGGACAGTAGCATGAGGCACAGGGTAGGTCTCCAACCAGCCAGTGGTGGCTTCCACTATGGTTAGCACATAGCACTTGCCCTGGCAGGTTTGGGGAAGGGTGATGTAGTCAATCTGCCAGGCTTCCCCATATTTATATTTGGACCACCACCCACCATACCATAAGGGCTTCACCCGCTTGGCTTGCTTGATTGCAGCACGTGTCTCACAGTCATGGATAAGATGAGAAATACTTTCCATGGTTAAATTCACCCCTTGGTCTCGTGCCCACTTATAGGTGGCATCTCTGCTCTGATGACCTGAGGCATCATGGGCCCATCGAGCTAGGAACAACTCTCCCTTGTGTTGCCAATCTAAATCTATCTCTGACACTTCTATCTTGGCAGCCTGATCTAGCTGCTCGTTGTTTCGGTGCTCCTCATTAGCTCGACTCTTGGCACATGGGCATTTACATGGCAGACTTTCACAGGTAGCTTCTCTACACAAGTGGCAATGTCCTTCCATTCATCAGCAGCCTAGATTGGTTTTCCCCTACGCTGCCAGTTGGCCTTTTTCCACTTTTCCAGCCAACCCCACAGAGCATTGGCTACCATCCACGAATCAGTGTAGAGGTAGAGCTTTGGCCACTTCTCTCTTTCAGCAATGTCAAGGGCCAATTGAACAGCTTTGAGTTCAGCAAGTTGACTTGATCCCCCTTCTCCTTCAGTGGCTTCTGCAACCTGTCATGTGGGGCTCCATATGACTGCTTTCCACTTGCAGTTCACTCCCATGATGCGACAGAAACTGTCAGTGAAAAGAGCGTAATGTATTTCTTCTGCTGGCAGTTGGTTGTACAGAGGACGTTCTTCAGTCCGTGTCACTTGTTCCTGCTCCTCTTCATCTGTGAGACCAAAGTTTTCTCCTTCCAGCCAGTTTGTAATCAACTCTAAAATCCCAGGGCGATTTGGATTTCCAATACGGGTGCACTGTGTGATGAGGGCAGTCCATTTGCTCCATGTGGCATCGGTGGCATGGTGCGTGGAGGGAGCCTTTCCTTTAAACATCCACCCCAGCACTGGTAGTCAGGGTGCCAAGAGGAGTTGTGCTTCTGTGCCAATCACTTCTGAGGTGGCTTGAACTCCTTCATAGGCAGCCAAGATCTCCTTCTCTGTGGGAGTGTAGTTGGCTTCAGATCCTCTGTAACTTCAACTCCAGAATCCCAGTGGTTGCCCTCGAGTCTCCCCAGGCACTTTCTGCCAAAGGTTCCAGGACAAACCATTGTTCCCGGCTGTGGAGTAAAGCACCTTCTTCACATCTGGTCCCGTCCTGACTGGGCTAAGGGCTACTGTGTGAGCAATCTCCTGCTTGATCTGGGCAAAGGCTTGTTGTTGTTCAGGACCCCAGTGGAAATCATTCTTCTTACGGGTAACCAGGTAGAGAGGGCTCACAATCTGGCTGTATTCCGGAAGGTGCATTCTCCAAAAACCTATGGCACCTAGGAAAGCATGTGTTTCCTTTTTGCTGATCGGTAGAGACATTGCTGTGACCTTATCAATGACCTCAGTGGGAATCTGCCACTTTAATCCCAGGAACTGGATCTCTCTGGCAGGTCCCTTGACTTTGCTCTTCTTGATGGCAAAGCCAGCTTTCAGCAGGATCCAGATGATCCTCACTCCTTTCTCAAACACTTCAACTGCAGCCTTCCTCCACACAATGATGTCATCGATGTACTGTAGATGTTCCGGAGCCTCACCCTTCTCCAGTGCAGCCTGGATCAGCCCATGGCAGATGGTGGGGCTGTGTTTCCACCCCTGGGGCAGTCGGTTCCAGGTGTACTGTACGCCCCTTCAGGTGAAAGCAAATTGAGGCCTGCATTCTGCAGCCAGAGGAATGGAAAAAAATGCATTGGCAATGTCAGTAGTGGCATACCACCTTGCTGCTTTGGACTCCAGCTTGTACTGGAGTTCCAGCATGTCCAGCACAGCAGCGCTCAGCAGTGGGGTCACTTCATTCAATGCATGATAGTCCACAGTCAATCTCCATTCTCCAGCAGACTTGCGCACAGGCCAGATGGGGCTGTTGAAGGGTGAGTGGGTTTTGCTGACCACCCCTTGGCTCTCCAGCTCACGGATCATCTTGTGGATGGGGATCACGGCGTCCTGATTTGTCCAATACTGCCGATGGTACACTGTCGAGGTGGCAACAGGTACTCATTGTTCTTCTACCTTCAGGAGTCCTACTGCAGATGGGTTCTCTGATAGTCCCAGCATGGTGTTCAACTGCTTAATGCCCTCTGCCTCCACAGCAGCTATCCCAAATTCCCATCTGAGTACCTTAGGGTCTTTGTAAAAGCCATTCCTGAGGAAGTCTATGCCCAGAATACAGGGGGTTTCTGGGCCCGTCACAGTCAGATGTTTCTGCCACTCCTTCCCAGTCAGGCTCGCCTCAGCTTCAACCAGAGTCAATTCCTGTGATCCCCCCGTCACCCTGGCAATGGATATCAGTTCTGCCCCTACATGTCCTGGTGGCATTAGAGTACACTGCGACACAGTATCTACCAAAGCTTCATATTTCTGTGGCTCAGATGTGCCAGGCCATCGAATCCACACAGACCAAAAGACTTGTTTTTTCCCGTGCCTCTTCTTGGCTAGAGGCAGGGCTCCTCTAGCACTGGTTATTTTTCTCTTCTTCAACATACATATTAGAGATTCCTTTGAGGGGATCCGACATATCATCCTCACTTCTATAATACCTGGTGGCTCAATCATGGGAGGCTGAGGCTACCTTCATTTTAGTGGAAACCCCTCGGTGAGTGTTTCTCTCCTTGAGCTCACATACCGGTGCTACCAGGACTGAGGTGGGCGTCCCGTCGCACCTTCCCATGTCTTCCCCATGGTTGCGCAGGAAGGACCACAGTTCAGCTCTTGGGGGGTACCCTCTCTCTCTAGCTGAGGGGAGTTGGGCTCTGGGGCCTGTTACTCACACCGGTGCCACATGGGAATGGTTCCTCCTCATCTCCTCTCTCACCTCCCTCATCTCCTCTTTGAGTTCCTTCACCACGGCAGAGACATGAGCCTGCATTGGGCCATTGATCATACTTTCATAACTCCTGAGCTTATGGGTACAGAACCCACTGTCTCTGGGTTGGCATCAGGATTGATTGAGGCAATGAATACGGTTTAGTCACGTGGTTCATGAGTTGCCATTGTCCACAACATGTGCCCGGTGCATCTAACCTTGCCAGGGTCATTATCATGCTGTCCGCTCCTCCCAAAGCGTACCTCTAACACTGCCACTTCTCTCAGCCTTTGGATCCCCTCCTCAAGGGTCTTCCAGTCTGTGTTATGATGGTGCTGCGGCACTTTGTCTCTGTGGACAAACCTCTCCCTTATACTCCTTAAAAGCCGCCCCCAGAGGGAAAGGGGGCCTGGCTCTCTTACAAATACCTGATTTATGTCTGAGTCCTAGGTCGAGGGTCCCAAATTCCTTGTCTCACTACCATCCAGTTGTACACTTGTACCCATAACGTCCCAGACCCGACGCAGCCAGGCTGTATAAGCCTCACATCCCCATTGTGCAGTACCTTTGTGTAGGTTACGGAGACTTTCATATGACAGAGACTCACTCGGTGATGATCTCAACCTCTCTTTCCCCTGCGGATTGTGAGGGCCCTTGTCCTGGGTTGAAGTATATTCTATCACCATCTTCATGAACTGTTGACACCAAGTGAGGCAGTGCTCCCTGCCTCCTCCACTCTGGATTATCTTCTGTTAATGGGCCCATCAGCACCTTTGCCACACAACTTACAGATAACCCCCTCCTGGACTATCTCCTGTTAATGGGCCCATCAGGCCTTATCACATGACTCACCATCCCCTTGTGAGATGCTCCACCCAGAGGGAGGAATCAAGCATTCCAGCCTGAATATAAGCTGAGACTCTGAACACCAGAGGGGCGCTTACCCACTGGATTCCCAGAGGACCCGAGCTACCAGACCTTTTTACAGGATCACTGCTTCAGGAAGACCACCTCATCTAGACTATTTCCATCACTACGCTCAGGTTGTATTCTGACTCTGTCAGTGGTCTTTTGTATTATTGCATCGATTTTATTTTACTTTCTTTCCTTTTTTTTCCTATTAAATTGTATCTCTGACTTGGAGCCTCTCATTTGTTGTGCTTTCAAACCACTACATTTTTGGTGCCCAATGTGAGGCACAAGGCACTGAGAAAATTGAGAATTACAATTTTGTATTGAAGAAGACACCTGTTCACTATGATGCTCAACATGTTTACATGTGTCTTATACCTATCTCTTTATATTTTTCCACAACTGGAGCATTGTCTGCTAGTCTTAATGCTCCTGCGTAGACCAGGGTATGGTACTAAAATTGCTTTATTGGTCTATTATGTCCATTGCTTGATAAACTCTGAGGCAATGAACATTCAGAATATACACCCAGTTTTGTTTTCTTGTTCTGGTCTAGGATGCTACATGTGGGGCCTCAACAATCTCACCCAGCCCCTGTGGGGAGGGGTGAAGAATAATTTTTTCCAGCTTTTCAGGCATGACACAGCAGTTTTTGAAAATATGGAGTACCCTCTGGATGCCAAGAACAGCATGATGTTGTTAGTCCTGCTTTGTCTTCTCTACACGGCCCGCACCATGTTTAGAATCAAAACACTACCTAGTGTGATACAGTGTGTTCTGAAGGAAGAAGAAAAGAAAAGAAAAAAAGAAGCAGAGCAACAACATCAGTGTCTACACAGAGTGTCACAGAGGCGAAAGGAACCAAAGGCAAGGCAACAGTGTCCTCATCTACACAGACCATCACAGAGGAGAAAGAAGCCAAAAGTGAGGCAACAGTGTCCACATCTATGCAGACTGTCACAGAGGAGAAAGGGACCAAACGTGCCATCAGCATCTCCACACAAACCATCACCGAACCGGAACAGCCTAAACCAGTAGCAGTTGCCCCCGTTCAGAAGAAGAAATCAAGGACCAAATCAGTCCGCATAGTGACTGATGAGAGTGCACCAGGACCTTCACACCCAGCAGAAGAGACAGAGCCAGAAATCATCACTCACTCTCTATCTCTGGGTGAGCTGCGTGACCTGCGAAGGAAATTCACCCGCCAGACCAATGAGTCCATCCTGACCTGGCTGCTCCGCATCTAGGATGCTGCAGCCAATGACACCATTCTGGATGGAAGTGAGGCCAGGCAACTGGGATCGCTGTCCCGAGATGTGGTCATTGACCGGGGGATCGGGAAAACCCAAGAACCTCTCAGCCTCTGGCAGCGACTGCTAACAAGTGTGAAGGATAGATACCTTTGTAAAGAAGACCTCCAAGTGCACCAAGGAAAATAGAACACAATAGAACAAGGTATCCGATGCCTGAGGGAATTGGCTGTGTTGGAAATCATTTTTTCAGAAGATGAGAGATTTCCTAAAAATCCAGATGGTGTCCAGTGCACATCACGGATGTGGTTGAAATTTGCACAGCTTGGACCAGAGATGTACTCATGTTACCTGGCAACACTGCAATGGAGGGAAGGTGAGGATAGGGTAGGTGTCTTGACTAATAAACTAAAAATTTACGAGGGCACTGTTGCTGCCCCAGTTCGTACCCATGTCTCGTCTGTGGAAACAAGACTGTCTGAGCAAGTCCGGAGCTTGATTGAAGAAGGCCATCAGAACCTGAAAAAAGAACTTAAGGAAGAAATTTACCATATCCCACCAGAGCCGATGAGAGTCTCTGCCATTAGGAGCAGGCGTTCCCCAGCCAGGGAGAGAGGATACACACCATGAGGTAACCTCTGGTCTTTTCTTCGAGAGCATAGAGAAGACATGAGGAAGTGGGATGGAAAACCCACCTCCTCCTTAGCAGCCCGGGTACGTGAACTGAAAAGAGAAACACCTACCACAAAGAGCCCATCTAGAATCAATGTTGCTCCGGTCTCTCGTGCACAGAACTCCAGACAGTACAAGAATGATGATATGACTGATCCTCTTGAAGGAACCTCAGAAACATATTTACAAGAGAGCAATGTATGCCATGACCAGGAATAGGGGGGCCCTGCCTCTAGCCAGGTAGAGGAAAGGGACAATCGGATCTACTTGACTATGTGGATCCGATGGCCTGGAACATCTGACCCACAAAGATATATGGCTCTGGTTCATACCGGTGCTCAGTGTACTCTGATGCCGTCAAAGTATGTGGGAGTGGAACCCATTTCCATTTCTGGGGTGACAGGAGGATCCCAAGAGCTGACTGTACTGGAAGCTGAAGTAAGTCTAACTGGGAAAGAATGGCAGAAACACCCCATTGTGACTGGTCCAGAAGCCCCATGCATTTTGGGCATAGACTATCTCAGAAATGAGTATTTCAAAGACCCAAAAAGATGCCGCTAAGTTTTTGGCATAGCTGCTCTAGAGACAGAAGGCATCAGACAACTGAGTACCTTGCCTGGACTCTCAGATGACCCCTCTGCTGTGGGACTACTGAAAGTTGAAAAACAACAAGTGCCAATCACCAGAGCAACAGCGCACCATCGGCAATATTGCACCGACAGAGACTCTGTGGTCCCCATCCATAAGATGATTCGTGAGCTAGAGAGCCAAGGGATAGTAAGCAAGGCTTGTTCACCCTTTAATAGCCCTATATGGCCTGTGAGTAAGTCCAGTGGAGAATAAAGACTGACAGTGGATTACCGTGGCCTGAATGAAGTCACACCACCACTGAGCGCTGCCGTACCAGACATGTTGAAGCTTCAGTGCGAGCTGAAATCCAAGGCAGCAAAATGGTATGCGATCATTGATATTGCAAATGCCTTTTTCTCCATTCCTCTGGCAGCAGAATGCAGGCCTCAGTTTGCCTTCACCTGGAGGGGCGTGCAGTACACCTGGAACCGACTGCCCCAAGGGTGGAAGCACAGGTCCCTCCATTTGCCATAGACTGATCCAGGCTGCACTGGAAAAGGGTGAGGCTCCAGAACACTTGCAATACATTGGCGACGTTATCGTGTGTGGAAGCACAGCAACAGAAGTCTTTGAGAAAAGAAAGAAGATCGTTCAGATTCTCCTGAAAGCCGGCTTTGCTATCAAGAAGAGCAAAGTCAAGGGACCTGCTCGAGAGATCCAGTTTCTAACAGTAAAGTGGCAAGATGGATGGCGTCAAATTCCCACCGAAGTCATCAATAAGATCACTGCAATGTCTCCACCGACCAACAAGAAAGAAACACAAGCTTTCCTAGGTGCCATAGGCTTATGGAGGATGCACATTCCTGAGTATAGCCAAATCGTGAGCCCTCTCTACCTGGTTACCCACAAGAAGAACGATTTCCACTGGGGCCCAGAACAGCAGTAAGCTTTCACCCAGATCAAGCAGGAAATCGCTCATGCAGTAGACCTTGGCCCAGTCAGGACAAGATCAGAGGTGAAGAATGTGCTTTACTCTGCAGCCGGGAGCCATGGTCTGTCATGGAGCCTTTGGCAGAAAGTGCCAGGTGAGACTCGGGGACGACCACTGGGATTCTGGAGTTGAAGCTACAGAGGATCTGAAGCCATCTACACTCCCACAGAGAAGAAAATCTTAGCCGCCTATGAAGGAGTCCAAGCCGCCTCAGAAGTGATTAGTACTGAAGCACAGCTGCTTCTGGCACCTCGACTAGTGGTGCTGGGGTGGATGTTCAAGGGAAAGGTTCCTACCACACATCACGCCACCGACACCACGTGGAGCAAATGGATCGCCCTGATCACACAGCTTTTCCGTATTGAAAACTGGAATCGCCCCGAAATTCTGGAAATTATAACAAACTGGTCTGAAGGTGAGACCTTTAGATTATCCTCTGAA
This sequence comes from Chamaea fasciata, assembly GCF_029207755.1. Classification (NCBI taxonomy): domain Eukaryota; kingdom Metazoa; phylum Chordata; class Aves; order Passeriformes; family Sylviidae; genus Chamaea; species Chamaea fasciata. The sequence goes on along the minus strand of NW_027094089.1, from coordinate 47,112,362 downwards.
AAAGAAGAAGAGCAAGTGACACGGGCTGAAGAAGCCCCACCATACAACGAGCTACTGGAGAGTGAGAGACGATATGCCCTTTTCACCGACAGTTCCTGCCGAATTGTAGGTGCTAACCGGAAATGGAAAGCTGCTGTATGGAGCCCCACACGATGAGTTGCACAAGCTACCGAAGGAGAAGGTGGATCGAGTCAAGTCGCAGAGCTTAAAGCTGTCCAGCTGGCTTTGGATATTGCTGAACAAGAGAAGTGACTGAGGCTCTATCTTTACACTGACTCGTGGATGCTAGCTAATGCTCTGTGGGAATGGCTGGACCGCTGAAAAAAAACCAACTGGCAGCGCAGAAGGGAAACCCATCTGGGCTGCTGAGATTTGGCAAAACATAGCCACCCAAGTAGAAAGACTGGCCGTGAAGGTTCGACACGTGGATGCACATGTACCCAAGAGTCAGGCTAATGAAGAACATCGTAACAACAAGCAAGTGAATCGAGCTGCCAAGGTGAAAGTATCACAGGTGGATCTAGACTGGCAGCACAAAAAAAAATTATTCCTAGCTCCTTGAGCTCATGATGCCCCTAGTCATCAAGAAAGAGATGCAACTTATCGATAAGCTCGTGACCGAAAAGTGGACATTACTATAAACAGCATCTCCCAGACTATCCATAACTGTGAGACCTGTGCTGCCATCAAACAGGCCAAGCAAGTGAAGCCTCTGTGGTATGGTGGACGACAGTCAAACTGTAAGTATAGAGGAGCCTGGCAAATTGACTACATCACCCCTCCCCAAACCCGCCAAAGCAAGCGCTACGTGCCTGCCATGGTAAAAGCAACCACTGAATGGCTGGAGACCTACCCTGTGCCTCATGCTACTGCCCGAAACACCATCTTGGGCCTGGAAAAGCAGGTCCTGTGGAGACATGGCACCCCTAAAAGAATTGAGTCAGACAACGAAACTCATTTCAAGAATAGCCTCATAAGCACTTGGGCCAGAGAACACGGAATCGAATAGATATACCATATCCCATATCATGCACCAGCTGCCAGGAAGGTGTAACACTGCAATAGACTGCTTAAAACTACCCTTAAAGCACTTGGCGGAGGGACCTTCAAAAATTGAGAACTAAACTTAGCAAAAGCCACCTGAATAGTCAATACCCAAGAGTCCATCAATCAAGCTGGTCCTGCCCAGTCTGAATCCCTGTACACAGTAAATGGAGATGAAGTCCCTGTGGTACACATGAGAGGTATGTTAGGAAAGACTGTTTGGATTAATCCCACCTCGGGCAAGGGCAAACCATCCGTGGAGTTGTCTTTGCTCAAGGACCTGGTTACACTTAGTGGGTGATGCAAAAGGATGGGGAAACCCACTGTGTACCACAAAGAGACCTTATTTTAAATGAGAATTGTGTGTAAGTTTTCATTGTATATATATGTGTGTGTGTGTGTAGTTTATGGAAGGTATTGATTTGGGATGATGTAGATGGTAATAGAATAAGGGGTGGATAATGTCCTGGGTTGAAGTATATTCTATCACCATCTTCATGAACTGTTGAAACCAGGTGAGGCAGGGCTCCCTGCCTCCTCCACTCTGGCTTATCTTCTGTTAATGGGCCCATCAGCACCTTTGCCACACAACTTACAGATAACCCCCTCCTGGACTACCTCCTGTTAATGGGCCCATCAGGCCTTATCACATGACTCACCATCCCATTGTGAGATGCTCCACCCAGAGGGAGGAATCAAGCATTCCATCCTGAATATAAGCTGAGACTCTGAACACCAGAGGGGCGCTTACCCACTGGATTCCCAGAGGACCCGAGCTACCAGACCTTTCTACAGGATCACTGCTTCAGGAAGACCACCTCATCTGGACTGCTTCCATCACTTCACTCAGGTTGTATTCTGACTCTGTCAGTGGTCTTTTGTATTATTGCATCTATTTTATTTTATTTTCTTTCTTTTTTTCCTATTAAATTGTATCTCTGACTTGGAGCCTCTCATTTGTTGTGCTTTCAAACCACTACAGCCCTCCTTTCTTATCCTTATTACCTGGGGGCTCTGATTTCATCTTAGACTTCCTTGTTTCCACAGGGGCGACTGCTGCTGGCTGTGGCTGCCCATGCGGTTCAGCTGGTGCCTGGACGGTTGTAACATCTGTGGGTTCCACTGCTGCACCATCAGACTCTCTCTTTACAGGGCAGGGGGAGGGTTTTCCACCAGCTGGGGAAGTGTATTCCTTCAGCACCTAGCCTATCTCACGTATCTCCTTCACCAGAATCCCCACCCAATCTGGGTGGTTCATTTCTGAGGTGGGCTGTGGGGCAGGGTCAGGCAGTGGGACAGCATCCCTATTCTGTGGGGCAGTGTCAGGCCCTATGGCAGTATCCTCAGTCTCTGGGGCAGTGTCAGATGCCATGACAGTATTTCCAGTCTGTGGGACAGGGTCAGACTCCATGGCAGTATCCCTAGTCTCTGGGGTAGGTCTCTGTGCAGTGATCCAGGCTGGCCTCACCTTATCTCTGAAAACTACTGAATAGGCTATGACTATTAGCAACACTTGTATTAGCAACACTTGGGTAGTATCTAGAGACAACTTAAACCCTTCAAAAGCTGGTGGGGTAGGCACAAAGAACTGGTTGAAGGGCTGGGAGAAAAGTTCCTCTGCTGTCATTTCCTCACAAAAAGTACCATTCTTAAAGTAACCCCAAAAACATACACTTAGTGTGTGATAGCCATGTGTCCACGTGCCTGCCTTCCAGAGGAAGTTAAAAATCCATGAATGCCTCACCTTATCCACCCATAGAACAAACTGGATCACAGCCACCGTAGCCTTAGTTATAGGGCCCATGTTTAGATAAGGGCCTGCAAATGGAAGGAGTACAGACACAACACGTGCCATCCAAACCAGGGTTAGACCACATGATGCTGCCTAGTGAAGTTTTTATATCCAACACACACAAAAGAAAGTAGTAGGTTAGTTAAGAACTGCTATTTCTCTTCCCCTTTCTTTTCTCAGTGCCCTCAAGCCCCATGTTGGGCGCCAAAATCTGTCTTGATTTGGGAAGACAGGTATCTGCCAGGTAAAAGCTGGAGTTTCCCTTGGAATAGAGAGTGTAAACCACCCCCCCCCCCCCTTTTTTTCCAATTATAAATTGATAGTCGGAGGCTCTTAGGCAAAATCTCCTTGGTAACTCATGGGGAAAAAATTCTTTAGAGAAAGAACGAACCTAACCCCCAACACCCAGACACCTAGAAAAAGAGAAAGAGCACTTCTATTTTTAAAAAGGGTGGAAAGGAATATTCACAGAATCACACGCAATCACAGAACTAATTTGGTTTAAAAAGACTTCTGAGAGTATTGAGTTCAAACACCACCACTTAGATATTATAGTAAGCAGCTAATTATTCCCACAGTATGACATTAAATATGTAGATTAATATAAATAGTTTACATATTGAATAGGCTCTTGCATCATCACTTCTGGGTAAAGAGTCAGAGTATAATAAGCCTTTCCTCTTAGTGAGGGGCTTCTAAAAAGTCTAGAACAGAGTAGGCTGCATCAGGGGCAAACTTATGGCTGGTCATTGTCAAAATTTTCATTATCACTTGTTTCTGTGAGTGAAAATATCTTTATTTTCTTACTGAAATATAATAATCCAGGTCTAGAGTTGAAGAAGTCTCCAAGAGAAACAAGAAGCGTAGTTTAAAAATGGTGAAGACAGGCATGATTTTTTATGTAGAACTTAATATCCTTTGAAAAAATAAGTGATTTTATACCATGTGAAACAGAATGAAATCCTCTTCCTGCTCAAGTTAATGGCAAATTTACCTGTTGTACAGAGTTACATTTTCACTTAAAATTTGTTTCCTGAATGTATCATGAGATATCTGTATCTGTATATAGATGTAGATACAGATATATAAAGATATGAAGATGGATATAGAATTATCTGGATTTTTAATATAACATGCATATGAAAGCCAACTAGAACACTTATTTTAAAGACTATCTATGAGGTTAAGGCTGAAAATTCATGGCAGTTCTCATACAGGCGTTTATAGATTTTCCTCCAGCTCAATTTTGTTTGTCAGCAACATGGTGACGAGCAGCAGTTAAAACAGGAGGGAAAATTTATGGTGGTTTTTTCCACCTTCTTCTTATAGCATTACTGCTCTCTGACCTTCAGAAACACAGCCATTTGGCACTGTTGTTTGATGAAATAACAAAATGCCTCATACTCCAGCCAGGAAAGATAAATTTTGAAGTCTTAACTATTTGGGAGTATCCAGGAAGAATGTAAAAATTGTTATTTAACCTGGTTCCATTATTTGTTCCATAAATAAATTCAACAGGTACATATTTGCCATATTATAATTTGTACAATTAACATTGTAATAATGAAGTGTTATTCTAAAGAGAAAACATGATCTCTGAATTAAGGTTTTCTACTTATCACCACACTGCAGTGTCCAGTCTGCATGTAAGGAGAAATTTACACTAATGTCATCCTGATTGCAGATGAGGTGGGGTTTTTTTGTTTGGTTGGTTTTGTGTTGTTTTTTTTTTTTTTTTTTCCCCAGATAATAAATTTAAAAAATTTGGATATACATTGGTTCACTGTAACATTCTAAACTTGTGTTTCAATGTTGTAAGCACCCTTAGCAAACAGTTCTCTGAGGAATGAACATTTATTTTCAGCCAGGAAGAATAGCTGAATACAGAGAGTGGGCTCCTGCAATATATAGGTGTCTGGGAAAATCCTTGTTTTGGTGGCAGATGATCTGGTGAGAATATAATCTGGACCTCAAAAGGTGTGAGAAGTTATGGAGAGAATATTGTTTTCACTGGTAACTGCTGAAGTAGGGGAGGGAAGGCCAAAGATACTCAGCTTCAATGTAGAATCTGCTGAATGATCTACTCAAAGCACAGGCTAAGACTGAGGGTGATGTAGGATATGGGTGAATGCTCAAGAGCTGGAAGCACAGCACACTCTTGAACTTACTGACAGCGGCTTGGTTTTAGGGGCTTCTGACACTTAAAAAAATTAAGGAGTTTTCCAAAGCCTATAGATCCCAAAAGTGATGCTTTTCAAGGAAAAGGAGAAGGAATTTATAATATTCTCTCTATACATGGAATGGGTGTGATCTTACGGCAGTAGAATAGAATAGAATAGAATAGAATAGAATAGAATAGAATAGAATAGAATAGAATAGAATAGAATAGAATAGAATAGAATAGAATATTTTAGTTCAAACCTACCACAATCAGCCTGTCTAACTTCCTGACCACTTCACAGGACTGACCTAAATTTAAAGGGTTTTTTCCAAATGCTTTGGCCATTCACAGGTTTGGGATGTCAAACACCTTTCAAAGCAGCATTTTCCAGTGTTTGGTAAAGAAATGCATTGGTAAAAAAGCGTTTACAAGTGTCCAGTTTGAACTTAAAATGGTGCAAATTTTAACCATTTCTATATCTTATCACTGCATCCCGGGGAAATCATCACTTTCCTCTCCATGTCCTTCCCTCAGGAAGCTGCAGAGAGCAATGAGATTGTCCGTCAGTCTCTTTTCTTCCTAATGAAACAAAAGCAGTGTCCTCTGCTGCTCCTCATGGAGCATGCCATAAATTTTGGTGTGAAGAGAAAGCAGCTCAAGCAAAAACATTCTTGGGAGTAGAACTGAATACTGTAGAGAAAGTAGTTCTCATTCTTCAGACCTAGGTATTAATTGAAGAGAAAAAGCAAATACCTGAGGTGAGAGTTCTATGCTGAGAGGAGATTCTTCTTGCAGATTTCATTCCCTGTTCTGCAGAGAAAAGAAGGCTGAAGTAGCTTGTGAACAGATAAATATGACCAGCTTTGCTTGGCTGAGACCAGCAGACTTATAATTGTACCCATCAAATCAGCTGAGCCAGGCTTGAAAGTTACCTGAAAGCAGGAAAAAAATAGATGAAATTATTAGTTTCATTCAGCAACATAAAAAATGGAAACAAAGTTTAAAAGATTGAGATGAAAACCTGACAAAATATCTAATGTAGCAGGGTGTAGATTCAAATTTCCTCATTTTTGTCGGAAAAAGTCAGTTACTGGAGTAAATGTGGGAGATTATAAAATTAAAACATCAGACTAGTGGACCAGTTTTTTAAAAGTGTGCAGTAGTCATGCATTGACTGGCAATGTGCTATGTGTAGTGCAACAGAAATTTCCATGCTGTAGCTGTAAGATGCCTTCCTTTCAAGGGAAATGTATAGTGTAAATTCTGAGAAAATAAGTGGTCTCTTCAAACAGATCAAGTACAAAATACTATGTTCTATTATGTCCCTATTTACATGGTTCATATTTTTTTTGAAATAAAAGAGAAATATAAGTAATTTGAATTTTTTAAAATATGTATATAAATGAAGACACATTAAAACACTGGGATAATACATAAAACTAAACATTTTTCTGGCAATTAAAATATTTTAAGGAGTACTTTCCAACATTTTTGTATCTTTATGGAACATGGTCATGTATGTTAAACTCTAGAAACCTTGATGTTAGTTTTATGAAACCCTTCAGTTTGAGCATTGAGTTTTGAAAAATAGAAATCTATAAACATCACAGAAATACATTGCCTACTTATGGCTTTAGCTGCTATTCTTATATCATAAAAATATTGATCTCAGCAGCAAGAAACTGCTGCTGTTTTGCTAAAGTTTGCATCAGTTTTTTATGTAAATTATTACACCCAGAAAACTGCAGTAAAAATTAAAATGAACCCTAAGCATTGTGGTTCACTTATCGGCTTTTTTGAAATGAATTTCACACCTAAACTTTTTGTTTTCAATTGTCAATTCTCACATTAGGACTTTTTGTTTTCAGTGGTCACTATGTTTCTACCATCGTTAATGGCTTAAACTTGTGTGCTACTTCTATTATGTGAAAATCTGATTTCAGAAAGAGCTTTTTATTTGCCAGATGCTTAGAACACTTCAGTTTATTTATCCAGGGCCTGGGAAATATAATTTGAAGATGACACAACTTTATTGTCCTTGGAAGACAAAGAAGACCTTATTTGAAGAAGTCTTAGCTGTTGTGAAAAAAAAATGTGAAACTCATGCGTTTTCTCCAATCACTTTAGTTTCTGTTCAAATTGTACCAAGATTGCCAGCTTTAAGGACTGTCCCTAGAATCTTAAGATGTGGAGAATAGATTTCAGCTCCTTCAGGCTCCAATCATCTAAACTGTACAACAAGATATTGCAAGAAACTGTATCTCAAGCTAAAGCCTACTAAGGCTCTTGAAAGAATACTTATAACTTATGGACCCAGAGCAGAGTGTCAGTGCTGCTGGCAGCTGAGCACGCCTGACACTGGGATGTGTTTGCAGCAGTAGTGCTTCGAGGAGGCAAAGGAGAGCAAGATTTTATCACAAGCTGAGTGAGGCAAGTGTTTAAAGAGAGCAATCACAGGACCCAGCCGAGGTGCTAATGACTAGAGGGTAACAGCTCCGGGACTTAAGAGCAGAGCCAACATTCAGGAGCTAATATAATTTTGAAATAGGTCTCTGACCTCTGAGACCTCACCATGTCAGCTGTTCCACACCTTTGGCTGAAACAAGGAATAGTCATTAATGTCAGAGAATGAATATTTGACTTAATGCACCTGATCCACCTCAACAACTGATATTGTCAGAATCTCTGACTGCAGGGTTTTGCTGTTTAATTCTGACACTCCATATTGAGTTTTTTTTTTTTTTTAATTTGCTGTGCTTTTGGGGTTTTTTTTAATTCCTCACAACAGTTACTTTCTTCCCAGATTCACTCTCTCACAAAATTTTACATGGTTTTATTAATAATAAATCCTATTTATACTTACCCAATCAGCTGAAAATAAAGTATATCTAGGTCTAAACCTGCAGTTTACTCCTGGTTATAGTCTATTAATTCAAAATTGTATGTCATTCTTGCACTGCCTGTTTGCTGATCCCCAGTTGTTTTCCATGTCATTGCTGATAAATTCTAGATTTAGAACATTGTTACTTTTAAAACTTCCCAGTTATCACATTTTCCAGGAAAGTATAAACATAAAGAAAACTATCAAATGTTTGAAACACATTTGTTCCAGTCAGTAGAAATCCACCCACAAGGTGCAATTGTGCCTTCCTGAGCTAAGTGACATAATGAGAAAAGGATACCTGGGATCCTTGTCTATCTTGCATGACAATATTATAAAATTAATTTTTTAAAAAGAAAATCTAAAAGGAAAAAGCAACACCAGAGTCAGTTGCCCATATTCATGCTCCATTCCAGTGTACTTTTAGTCACCTACTGTACCTCAAGTGGGTATGTCAGTAAAAGAAAATTATCTTGTCATATCAAGGATACCAGGATACTTGGCATTTAATATCCTTGCTTTGCCTCACATTTGAGGCTGACTAAACAAGTGTTGCAGCAGATGCTGTTTCTGTTGCTATGGAAAATAAATTAATGTGTTGAATTTAAAGTGAGTAACACTATGTCTTGGTTTGGGAAGAGAGGTATCTGCCAGGTAATAAAAAAAACCAACTGGAGTTTCCTTTGGAATGGAGAGTGTAAACCCCACCCCCCCCCCTTTAAATTTACAATCAGAGGCTCTTAGGCAAAGATTTGGGAAATAGGAATAGCAGTTCTTTACTAGTATGTATTACAAAGCAAACAAACACAAAAAAAAAAAAAAAAAGAAAAAAAAAAAAAAAACAAAACAAAGAAAAAAAAAAAAAAACAAACAAACAAACAAAAAAAAAACACAAAAAACCCCAAAGAACTACAGCATTAATAACAAACGAAAACAGTACCAAGAACCTTGAGGGCTTTGCTTCACAAAACCCAAGGCAGTTTGGTTTTGGTGTCCCTGCAGGATCCTCAGAGCACCAAGCTGAAACAGTGGAAAAGTCCCGGGCTGGTAGCTGGGATGGCAGAGTGTCCCAGCAGGCAGGGGCAGGATGTCCCGGCAGCGCAGGGGGTGCAGGGTCACACTGTAGCAAGAGGAACAGTGCCGAAGAAGCCGAAGGCGAGGCAGAGCCTGGCCCAGCTCCCGCAGGTGGCAGGGAAAACTCAGGATTCAGGCTGAACCGGTGATAGTAGATTTCCCAGGACTGGATCCCTTTGGCCACAGTGAAACTCCTCCAGCCAGCAACAGCCGTTCTCTCCCTCCCCGAACACCGGAAAAAGAAGAGCAGAGCGCAGCTGCCTCAAGCTTTGTCTTTTACCTGCGTTATCTCTCCCTTCCACCTTTGTCCACCTCTTTGTTTCGGTTAAGTACTCTCAAGGATCCAACACTTGGTCTCCTTGGTAACTTAGGGGGAAAAATTCTTTAGAGAAAGAAGGAACAAACCTAACCCCCAACACTCTATAAGGTAATAAGATTGTGCTTCAATTTTCCAATGTGTTTAAAAAACACAAGGAATTAGTCTACTTCTGTATATTATATCTTCTCGTTAAAAACTAACATTACAGTATTAATGCAGAGGACCTGGGTAAGTTCAGGCTTCACAGTGTTAGAAAGGAAAGACATTTTTTAGGCAGAAAATATTTCTAGAAATTCCTTTCCTATACTTCATACTTCTGATGGAAAGAAAAGAGATGCATAGACAAACAGAAAATACAACATTTTTAATGAGCAAGAACAAGAAAGGAAGGGAAATATGAAGAGAACTGCTCCAGTAACATAATATTCATAGTTTCTTTTAAAGAAATGAGAAACAAACATGTACTCACAGGAAAACGAAAAGAAGAGATAGAGAGAGAAGAAAAAAAAAGAGAAAAAAGTAAGAAAAGAAAAGAGAATGGGCTTAGGATTCTATAGATGGAAATCTACTTCTACAGACAACACGCTGTACACAGAAAAATATAAATCAAATATGTATCCTGTCTTATGAACAGAACTTGAATTATTTGTGCAATGAGAAGTTTGATTAAGTAGTGATCACATGGAATTTTCTGTTAAGAGAATATATGGAAGCAAGACTCATTTAGTTGCAAGACAATTTGATAGTGTGAACTTTAGTCAGCTCTTATTTCTGTGAATGTATAAAGGAAATCTGCTAAGATTACAATACCTTTTTATAAGGGGGGAAAAGAATTTTAGGGATATTTGGTTGTATTTTTGTTAGACTTGTCTTAGGTCAAGTAAGGCACTAATCTATCTAAAAGGGATTGCAAAATATCATAGAGGTAACATTATACATACAGTCCCTCTCTTGCATATATCTTACATCCTACTTTACTGAAGATAAAAGGAAAATCTGGTCATTCAAAAGAGGAATAATGTCTTTGAAAGACTTCTTGGTTCCATCAAAATTGGTTTTAGTCCTCTTTCAAATAAAGAAAAAAGACTGCAATAAATCTAAGGAATTAAAACTTACTTCTGAAATTGTAATGCATAGTTGGTTTTGAATAGCTCAGCTATCTGTGGAAAATGGATCTGTTGACATTTACCAAAAATATGTTGAGGGAAATTTCACTGCAGCTATTACAAGCTGGGGTAGAACTCATGATAGACACAGGTTGCAGTATCAGACAACAAATCTCGCTGCAGGAGGGCTGATGTGTCCCAGTCTAAATATTTTTACCTAATGGGTTAATAGCATACTGATGTATGTGGAAGAATGGAAATTAGTTATCATTAATCAGAGTCAGAACTACAGTAATCAGTAGCTACAAATGTGTAGATAACTTGAAAAATATTTACTCACTTCTGCTTCCTTAGAATGAGTTAAAAATACCCTAACTTGGGAGTGGTCTCACTCACCCTTTTTTCCCTTCATAAAGAAAATGTCGTCAACAAGGTGACAGTATACAATTTTGTTTCCACAGTGAAACTGCAGAGGCTGCATTTCTTTGAAGCTAAAGAATTATTTCAGAATTGGATAACTGTCATTCCAGTCCAGAGACATTATTAACCTTCCTAATGTGCAGTTAATATGTATTGCTCTTGAGTCAGCAGAAAGATTCACAGATTCATGTTAATGCTGTACTTCAAACAATATATATGAGTAAAAAAGTGGATATAAACAAGCAAGTACATCAATATATATGTATATTCCCAGTATTTGCAAAGTAGGGATTCGATTTCTTACACTTTTCTGTAATGTTGATGCATTTTGTAGACATTGAGAGATCAGATTTCCTTCACAAAATTAAAGTCATTAAAATTCTACTACAGAACACTTGCTTAAAAAGTATTTTAATTCATCCTGAGGAGCAAGGTGACCCTAAAATAAACAGGGAGTTTGGGTAAGAGCAAAATGCAGATCCGACCAATATGATTAATGCTACGTTCTCCGTTTATTCTATGTAAGATGGCAGGTTTTATACTGTCTGCATAGTTTACATTTACAGGTGTATTCTCATTTGCATACAGCACCGGAAAGAATGCAAACACTCATTGTTTAATAAACTCTTAAGGCAGCTACTGTGTCCATACCAATTACTATACTTGCTAACTACTATAAAACCCTCTGACCCTTGCTAACACCTTAAGTTATAATTCCAACTGCGCCACACTCTTGGCACTGAATTTCTACCTGCGCCACTAACTCCTACAGGCCTCAGGATGAGGCCCAGTCTGAGTGATTCAATTACTGTCTGTATCTGCTACAATCCTGTCTGATGCCTTCGTTTTATTTATTGATAGCTCAGGCTCCTGTGTTTGCAAAAAAAAAAAATCACCGTATATCTGGGTCTCTTAACACAGCTGTGTTTGTGTACAATTATTGCAAAAGCGAAAAGAGGAATCTACATCTCCTAATATTTAGAAGAATCCACTAAAAGGAAGGATCTTTGAAGGCTTGAAAGACAATAATAATAATTTTCTTTTATTCCCCCATTCTGATAATCGGGGACTTTTTTCATTAGAATTCCCCTGCTGTTTCTTTTTATTTTTCCTCTTTTTTTTTTTTTTTTCCCCATATTCAGATTGCATTTCCTGGAGTCCTCTTCTAACTTTTAATGTGATAAGGAAAAAACCCCTGTCTTTCTTAACTAATCAGCGTTGGTGAAATGCAGCAACACAGAATTGGCATTAAAAATTTATAAATAATTCATAGAATTGAAATATATTTGAGAAATCTCAGTCTCAACAGACATTAAGAGAACAGAAAGAGAAACTAATTTCAGGGAGTATATTACTCAGAATTATCCATTCTAGGTATTTGCGACATTTTCATCTTTCATTGTGATTTAACTATATTATGTTTCTGATAATTTTGGGAGAACTGTGGAAGTGATGACTAGTCCAGTCTTTTGCTCAAGGTGGAAATTCTGCTTAGACTAACATTTTCAGTCTCACCAAACAAATTCTTCACAATCACAGAGACAGGAGTGCACTACATCTCTATTTGATACTTAGATGAAAAGTGTGACTTAGTGACAAAGCGACCACTAAATATTCACGGTGAGTCATTATTTAGCAGAAGTATTTTCTTGGATATGATGCATTGGGACACTTCAGGTTTTAGTGACCCTCAGACTAACAATTCAGTTGTGTGTAGAAATAGTGAGATGTCAGTGGTTTGCACTGAGTTGTCTCGTAAAACAATTTGTTTTTCCTAATTTTTCAAAGTCAAAATCATTCTTGCAACCAATGAAGTATTGAATGAGAAAACAGGAAATTGGAGAGTGCATAACTTTTCTCTTTGGTGATTTCTTTGGTAATTGACATCTTTTCTTTTAGCATATCTAACAACTCAGGGATTTTTTGGGGGGTTTTTTTGTGGACTAAATAATTTTGCTGTATTCAGATTCATGCTTGCAAGCACAAATATTAATATTCAATTTCTTACTTCTCTCTGCTTAACCCTCTATTCATGTGGTTCATGGTCACTTGATATTTCCACCTCAATTATTACACATTGGAAAAGTTTTGATACTGATGAGACACATCAGAAACAGAGGATTTAAGAGTGGATTTGGGGGAATTTTTCCCTCTTTGTTGGAACTACATCCATAAGCATGCAAATCTTCATTAAATTGCATTGTATTTACAAAATTTTGTCCAAGACAGGATTTCAAGATTCATGGACAAAATCCAGATGTCTAAATCCCCAAGACCTTTTGGTAATAAAACATTGAATTTATTTAGGCAGGCATTTTCATATGCCTGAAAACAGATGTTATTCTCTCCATCTCATGATTGTCACTTTCTCAAAGAAAAGGGAAGAGCACGAAATGCTGTGTCTTTGTCTTTCAGAACTGTAAGTTTATGGATTTCTTGCATGCACTATAACCATGAAAAATTTTTAATAAAGGTATGTTAGTTACCTAGCCTCTTTCTTATAGTCTGTCTGTTAATAGGCTTTGTACCTTTTAAGTACTTCTCAGCCATCTTTGGTTATTGACACTGTATCCATATGAAACTGGACTTTGTTTTTAGCAACCATCACCTTGTTAATTGATAACTGAAAATTGAAAATATGTTCTCTAAGATGTATTATCTAAAGATATCAATGGAAATGATAAATCTCATGTTTAAATAATTTTTTTAATCCTGTAATATTGTTTGTATCATGTCAGATGATACAAGAATAAAGTACATAACAATTGAACACAATGACTGAGGTTTTTTTAGGCGATGTCAGGATGATTTTGCAAAACTATTTCTGACATGTCTAAATTTATTTATATAATCAGTCTGCTGGAGGTATATAAGAAAGCAGTTTGCTGGGATGCAATGATATGAAATTTGTTTTATAAAACATAAACCAATTTTTATATTGCAACATATTTAACTCTAGCATAAGTGGTACACACCCTGGCAACATTTAGGACAAGTTGACTGTATGAAATACTGTTTAAATTCAGATCAAAAAAAATTATATAGACGGTATGGAGCGACCCTATTTTACCTTAATGAAGTAAGTTACTTGGTCAGCTTAACTAAAAAATCTGCTTTTCTTTTTTTGCCAAAATATTTACCAAAAATTTTGCTTGTTTTTTTCCAGTCATTATGTGCCCTACAGGTGTTACAGTGGTGACTAAGAACAGATGTACTCTCATTTTTATTGTTATTTTTCAGTAAAAGTTTCAGTGACTTGACATACTTGAATAAGATTTGCATCTTATTAGTTTGCCTTTCCTTGGTTTGTGATGTTTTTTGTTTAAGTTTTTCTGGTTTATGCCATAATGGGAAAATAATTTGAGTAGCAGTACTAATTCTTCAATGAGTGTTGTATTTGTGCCAATGGTTCATCTTTGGCATTGGTACCCAAAGTTACTTCAGATGAGTAAGCTAAATTTTGTCCTCCAGTTTTCTCCCATCTCTCTCTTGTGTCTCATACTGCAGATATCACAGGTTCCTATCGCTTATCTGAAAACTTAATTAATCTGTAAGCTCAGAGTCTTGCCTCATGTGCAAGTGTGTGCACAAGATGGTGTAGTATGTCATGTCTGGCAAATCATTGGTGTGATTTACAGGCAAGGCTGTTTCAAAAACTGTCTTATTGGCAAGAGAATGAAGAGAGAACCTCAGCCTAGAGTCTACCTGTAGATTACAGTGTGATGCAACTGGAAGGATGTCACATGTTTGTCCACAAAAATTATATATACATATATGTACACACACATATTTCAAATACTTCAGTAGTTGCATTAACCATTTCCAGTTCAGAAAGGCAGATATTAAAATTCTCAGAAATCTTAAGGTATGACCAAGCAACTTTCATTAAAAAAAAAAAAAAAGTCAGGATGGAAGGTTTTCCACCAAGAAGCCCCATTTATGGAATTTAGGATCATATTCAATTGGTTTTGGGCTCTCTATCCGTTTCCTTTTGTTTTGTAAAGAATATTGATTTTTTTTTCCTTATTTTTGTGTACTGAAAGAAAGAGCTATTTTTCCCTCTAGTAAAACAGAATGAAAGGATTTCCTGTTTCTTTCTGGGAAATTTAAAATGAATAGGCTTTAGATATTGTTCAAAAGTAAAACTATATTATATTCAAAAGTAAAAGAATATTTTATTCTCTCTTTATCCAATCAAAATGCAGATATACAGGAAATGGCTAGATGAGTTTTAAATGTTGATAAAATTATAACTATCAATTTTGCATATGATAACTATTGATTTGCATATGATTGCCTCATGGAAATAGTAATATTTTGATTACAGGATTTTCAGGTTTCTTCTCTTTCTGCATGCTCTTACACCTGTAAAACTGTTCTTGCCTCCACCTACCCACATAATTTTTCTCTTTAACTGACTGTTGGATGATGCCACAAAAATACTGATCTCCTTTAAATTCAAATGTGATATTTTATTCTGTGGGAGACACCTTAAGGACTTTTCCCAATTCAGTTGCAGACATGATGACTCAATTCAGTCTTAGAAATGCAGAAGGAATAGCAGGTTTAGATAGAAGATTAAAAAAGAATACTTTCCATGTTCATGTGCACAGAGAAGTGGCAGCAGTAGTGACTGAATCTAGTTACTGTGGACTAAGTCCAGATTTTTGGCACTACTGAGACAGCACTGTATTTTTTTGTTGAACAACTGGAAACTAGAAAGTCTTAGAAACTAGAAATCCCCTTTTCTACATTGTGTGAAGAGGTTCAAAGAATCCGCTAGGAAGGATAAAAGTTTATACAGGATTCCTGTGGTTTTGTAAAACTATTTAGAGTCACACAATCATAGAACATCTCAAGCTGGAAAGAACTCCTGAGGACCATTAAGACAAAGTCCCTGTTCCTGCAGGACTATTACAGGGTAAATCACATAACTAAGAGCCCTGTACAGACATTCCTTGAACTCTCACAGCTTTGGTGTTATGACCACTTTCCTGGGAAGCCTGTTCTTGTGACTGGCCATGCTCTCATTGAAGAAGCTTTTCCCAATCCCCAGTCTGAATTCACCCTGATGCAGCTTCATGGTATTTCCTTGTGTCCTATTGCTGTCACCAGACAGTGGAGACCAGTGCCTCCCACTACAAGCAATTTGTGCAAAGCTTCCCCTCTTCCTCCTTCTCAGCCCCAGAGTCACCAGAAACCTTTTTCCTGGATAAAGACAGAACTAACTGTCTTTAACTAAGAACTAAGAGTTGTTGTAACATCACTGACAGTTAACAAACATCACCTGAGTCCTCAATCAAGTGGAAAAACTCAAAAATTTTTTTTGCTCTGTACCAGAGGAAGATATGGTTCCAATTTTCAGAAACATCTCCAGCTCAGCTTGTTTGTTCTAGGAAAGATATTAGAGTAAATCGTGTGGTTTCCACTGGTATATATCTCCTGAAGCTGTAGCTCATGGAACTTTAACATTTATTTACACCTCCATTCATCAAATAATACTGTGCATATGCACTCATCTACATAGGTGAGGACCATTCTCTCCTTTCTGTCCTTTCATGGCAACTTTTCACTGCTCCACCAAAGCGGAATGATGTTTAAAAGCAACTTCTCTTTTTTTGTTAAAAACAATTCTCTTAAGTTATTACTGTCATATGCATCAGTGTTTTCTTCATGAACCCCATGCTCATTGGCTTTCCCCTATTTCCTCCCCTCTGACCTGACTGATAGAAATGAAAAGTGGCTATTATGCATCCCACAGCTACTATTAGAGGAGACACAGGAAGTGTAAGAGATATTAAATGGCCTTCTTAAAAGCTTTTTATTAGCCTCTATGGGAGGAATTTCTGGTCAATCAATCAAACCCCTTTGTACCCTCAAATTACCTGTTGGCTGTCCCAAAACACTACCTGTATTTTAACAATGTTCCTTTGCCTTTTTTCAGAAACTCTTTTGATAACATTCTAATTGATGTATTTATAGAAGCAGGTGGAGTAAATAAAAATAATTTAATGGTTATATTTACTAGTACATTATCAGACAGATTGAAGTGTTCTGTTTTCCAAGGCACTCATTCTAGAAAAACTCAATTTCTTTCTCTGCTGAATTGTGTAACAGCTCACACACTCTCATTGTACAGTTATCATTATGAGAGAGAATTTGCTGAAGCAGATGTTTTAAAAGCACTGCCAGCCAACAAACCTTTAAAAGTCACATTTTCCTCCAGAGAAATTCACTGAATGATCATAATATGACTAGTGTGTGATTTTTTCCTAAACCCAGTAGCTATTATAAGCACTAAAATTACAGACTTCATTTCAATGAGACTGAGTGAGACTGAGGTATTTGAGAACAGAAAACGTTTAGATGGCAATGATGGAGAAGAATTAGCAGAAAGTGGTAGGAAACTCCTGAAACAAGAACAGAAGAAAGTTTAAAAAAAAAAAAAAAAAAAAAAAGAGAGAGAGAAGAAAAAATCTCAAACACGGCAACTGAAAAAAATTGCCCAATTTGAAAGCAAGATCTGAAGGGGGACTGAAATTATTTTTTTTTTTCAATCTCTGAAGTGAAAGAAATAACAATTTGAGTATTGCTTAGAAATAATTCTGTGTCACTTCTGAAAATATATAAAAATTATAACCTCTTCAAAATTGCAAGCAAAATCTTAGGAGGAAAGTACCTAGAAACTGGTATGTTAAATCTGTATCTCAGTTAAATATGGTTATTATATTATGGAATTTCTCTCTTATGATAACACAGTACCAAAAATTTGTAAGAAGTTGCAAACTACCACACACCTTAAAGTAAATGTGTTTCTTCTGATGGGTAATTTTAATTTATATTCCAGCTATTACTAATGGAGAAATCAAGTAGTATTACAGCCATTTAGCAAATGAAAACGTTTCTCTTTTATTCTGACTTTTTTCTTCCAACCAATTTTCTCAGCCAGGAATCTGCTGGCCTGTAAAATCCAGACCTCTGCTTCATGACTATGCAGTTTTACATTTCTCTCATTTATTCTAATGGCCAAAAAGGACAAATTTATTTGTCCAGAAGGTCACACAAACTTATTTCAAGGACTGGAGCTTTCATCTTGAATATGGAATAAGAAATGGTACTTTCCCCATTTTATTTAGCTATGCAAAGGCTATCTCTCCCAGGTGACCTGACACAGACCTAGTCAACACCATCCATAATGAAAATCAATGGCACCAAGTCACTAAACAATTACTCCATCTTCTTTAAAAATGCACAAGTCTTCAAAAAAACAAGGATTCAGAGACTGATTAATTTGCCATTTCCTTTGGAGATTGCACAAGTTGCATTATTTAGGATGTCGCCTTTACTTTGTGTTCTCAAAGGATAGACCAAGATCAAAGTCTTATATAATGTTGTGTCTCCTAAAAAGAAAAAGTGCTGGCTAGATGACTAGATGATAGGAGATAAAAATCTGATCCATGGCTGTAAAAGTTTCGCAAATACCTCTTTGATAAACATTTTTCTTCTGAATGCAAAACCCCCAGTTATCTAGCTTTTCAAACTTCCAAGTCTGAGGTTATTTTAGATATGGCATTTTAGATAGAATAATTTGAATGTATACCCAGAAAAAAAAGCAGCAAAAATAATTAGAAATTGCAACCAATTTTGACTAGAACCAAAGAACCCTTTTAAGGGTTATATTTTCAAAAGTGTTTTAAACAGTGAGGATTTATGTAAAGAATTTGATAAGCCCTGTCTTAAACAGACAGGGCTAGAAGTGTAGACAGAAGTGTAGACAGAAGTGTAATAAATAATTTCCTTGGAAGAAGAATGTGCTGCTTGCTTCTGCAAGCAGCAATATAATGATTGTTAGAATGTTAATGACCAAGGTTTGCCATAGCGGGAAGGAATGGTCCCAGCAGGGAATGGAGAAGGCTTTCAGTCTCATATAAAGTCTTGGCTATTCACTTCCTCCCTCGAAAATTTCTCTCCTATTTCTTTAAAGTAAAAGTAAAGTATAAACCACTGGATCAACTCTTCACACTGAGTTTTTTAACAGGGGACCATATGCTTTAAACAGCAGCTTTCTTTGCTGTATGCTTGATTTTTTACATCTATTCTCTACATTTGCACACACCATAAAAGACAGGTACTAACCTAAATAGTAAATAGTTATGTATACACATATATGTACATATGTATGCTTTATAATATATGTATTATATTTATGTCTGTGCATATACACTTCAATGTCTGTGTTGTTATTTAATTCTCTTTTTTTTCCCCTAATTGTTTTCAATTTTTTCCAGTCTTATATGCCCTAAACCAGCTCAAGTAACATTTATGCTATTATAAAATCTCTTCTATTATTTATATCATACAAAACTTATTCTGATTTTTCATTTGTAGCTTGGATACTAGACCCTCTCAGCACAGAAATGTGTATTTGGATGAACTTGTGCTTTTGTTCCTGAGATTATTATTTCTGTTTTTCAACAGGTGTTCAGTTCAGTAGTTGGTGACCTTTTCTGTGGGAACAATTTTGTAACCATCACAAACGCATCTCTTATATGACCTGATTTCTGTAATGTCTGACAAATTTATTTTAGATTCATTATTGTGGAAAGAGGGATTGATCCTAGAATATTGTTGGCTGCAATCACTGAATTAGGCCACACACTGCTGTATGATTACAATGACGTATCATGTAGACTGTGTAGTGACAAGCCTAGATAACTTGTCATAATGAGATGGCATTGCCAGAGCCAGAACTACCAGAGCCCTTATGATGGAATATATTTAGACATTTAAAAGTGTTGATGATGCACCATGCAACCCTGTTATGAAATCAATGAGAACTGCTTGATTATTAAAGCTTTTGTAAGATCAACTTGTCAATTCAGAGACATAAATATAGATTTAGAAATCAAACTTTAGACACCATTTTTTTAAAAAAATGAAACTAGGAGACAAGTATGACTATTAAAAGGACATGCAAATCAAAGAAAATTGACTAGAACGCTGTTTCTGGCATAGATTTTAATGACTGACTCCAAAGTTGTAGGAAAACCCAAGAATGCAGTTTCTCTCCTAAATCAATTTATCTGTGGCTCATATTATTAATACACATTCTTGATATGACAATGAATGCAGTTTTCAAAATAAAAGCATTTCTTACTTTCTTTCAGAAAGCCATAGTATCTGATTTTTTTGTTTGTTTGTTTCTTTGGTGTCAGTTTGAGCAATTGCTCTTGATACTTTTCTTCAGTTAAAATTAACATTTTCAAAAATCGAGGATCTTTGCTTATTTCAAACTCTGTTAAATAATTCATACTGCAAAAGGAACTCCAAGTCCTTGCTCAGAATACAAAAAATTGTCCTTAGATATCTGCATTTTGTCAAGTTGATGCTTCCAGACAGCTGTCTAAACTAAACAAGAGCTGTGAAGGAACCGTGGTGACATGGCACTTTGTAATGATAGTGTAAAAGCCTCAAGTACAATGATATTGCAGGACCAATCCTGCAAAACTAAAGGATTGCAGAACTGAAGCTGTAAATCTTATGGGGAGTGGCTGAGGGAACTGGTGGTGTTTAGCCTGGAGAAGAGGAAGATCAGGAGGCTTCAGAAAGCTTGACTTTCTATAACTACCTGAAAGGACATTGTTGAAAGCTGGAAATTGGTCTCTTCTCTCTGGTAAGAAGCAACAGGATGAGAGCAAATTGCAAGTTGCATCATTGAAGGTTTAGATTATATATTAGGAAAATTTTCTGCATTACAAAGATTATCAAGCTGTGGAACAACCTGCCCAGGGAAGTGGTTGGGACACCATCTTTAGAGTTATTTTAAAGAAGTGCAGATGTGGCACTTAGAAACATGGATTAGTGGTGGACTTGGCACTGCTGGGTTAGTTGGACTCGATACTTTTGAAGGTCTTGTCCAACCTAAATGCTCCTATGACTATGAATCTATTTACTGTGTGCATAATCAAATGGGATTTCTCCTCTGTTACTAGGTGCACACATATTTGATCCAGGCAAATGCCTGTAACTATATAATTTTTTTTTTTTTAATAGAGAATATGCTCACTAGTTGGTTTTGCTCATAGGGTCATAAGAAGGAAATCAGGATTGATCCTATTTTTGGTTAGGCCTACGCAAATATAACAACAAATTTCTGTATAGATTCTTCTAGATAACAGAACCTAAGGAAGAAAGGAAGAGAAATACAGTATGTATCTCAGTTAGGTGGACTGAAGAAAGAGAAAGCAGTTTTTTCCTTGAAGACACATGACTAGGATTTATATAACAGGACTTTGTTACTGCCTCTACCATTTTTCTCCCTCAGTGCGGATCTTTGTTTGGTGCCCTAGCCTTCATTTGCACTGTCCCAGCTCTTCTACACAGGCCCTAAGCTTGCAAGAAAAGAGGAAAAATAATAAAGCTGTATATTCAACTTTAAAAGCTGAGTTGTCCCATGTGATTACTAACCCCTTTTGATGGAGAAACTATTTAAAAATTTGAGTAACTTTCTGAAAATTCCCAAGGTGTTCCCAGGCATGTAGGCCCTGTGATCCCAGTGCTGTGCACCCAGGCTCTTGCCCTGGACACAGGAGGCTGGTGGATAAGTGCACACCTGTGTGTGTCCCACAGGGTCTGTCACCAGCCCCACCTGCCGAAACCTTCCCCAGGTGTGCAGAGGGATGGGACACACTCTGGCTCCTCCGGATGGCTCTGGAGACAACAAAGTGTGTGTGCCAGGAAACACACACCACGCAGGCTTTCTGTTGCGATTTCATGCAGTACTCAATCTTAGCTGAACTATGTTACAGAATATTTGTACTATTTGTATTCTGCTTTATACTTGCCAGTTTGTAGCGTCTTAACCTAAGGCTAACACGAGTCAATACCACTGAAGTTATATGCAGAAATCTCAGTGTGTATTAATGTTGTGGCTTTTGTTTGTAGTCGAATCAAATAATTTACATTAAGTTTAAAATTTTATTATGAAGTAAACCCCAACTCTTTGTAACTCGATGTTACACAGAAAAATTACAGTAAGTGTATATAATCCCCTTATTTACAAATGGCATTACTATCTCCAGGAATGAAGAAATAATAAAAAATAAAATTAATAATTAGAAGTTCCAAGCCTATCAAACCATTGTAAAAAATAGCAAAATAGTGTGTCATAGATCCTCCAAAAGTTCTATTTTAATGGAAGATTGATTAAAAATTAGAAAGCACTAAAATGAATTGCAATTTCTAAGGGGTCTATACAGTTCAATTTAAATATATTTTTATATCAAGAATGTCCTAGCTTGTATTTCTCTTTACATAATTACAATATAGACCAATAATTTTCATATCAATATAACAGACCTGTCATGAAAGCACAATAACACCACAGTCCTGTATTTCAGCAATACAGGATAATGTATTTAGTTAGTTTTCCTTGGCAAGTGGTGCTTTTGAAATTACTTTTCTTCAGTGGAAACATCTGAAAAATAAGTATCTCAATATGCTTTTTCATTTCCCTTTTTTTTTTTTTTTTTTTTAAATTCTCGGAGTCTTATTGTTTGTTAAGGAAAGAGACTGATCTTCCCATGGGCATTCACTTTTTTTTAGGTGTGATCTGAAACCAGACTAATTGAGAGTACTCAAAATAGGATGGTCTTTGTGAAAAAAAAAAAAGGTGCTGTAAAACTTCTAGAAAATTCTTGACATTTTTTTCTCACAGTGGATATGACACATAGAGAGACTTTTTTTTTGAGTAACTGACATGATGAAGAAGGACTAACTGATACTATCCGATAAAAGTGTGTTAATGAGACTCAGGCTTACCAAATTATCATGGTATGATTTATGAGTGCTATGTAAATTTACTAGTGGATAACGAAGTTGGGTAAAACTGAGCTGAAATTACAGAGTCCAAAGTGTAGATCTTTTCCCTGCTTCTTTATGGATCCTGTATTGATGATATTATTTCCCAGAAATACGATTTTTATCAGTATCCTGATGTCATTACAAAACATCTCTCAATGATTTTTGAGAAGTCTTGGTAATATGGAGAGGTCCCAGCTGACCAGAAGATGGTTAACATTGTCCCAGTTTTCAAGAAGGGCAAGAAGGGGGACCCTGTAAACCAAAGACTGGTCAGTCCCATTTCAGTACCTGGAATAGTTATGGAGAAGATTATTCTGGGAAGTATTGGAAAACACCTGAAGGGAAAAATAGCTACTGGTCACAGCAAGAATGGCTTCATGAGGGAAAAGTCCTGCTTGTTAAACCTGCTTTCCTTTCATGACAGTACCCAGCTGATCAAGGGGAGCCAGTTGATGCAATCATTTTGGATTTCAGCAAAGCTTTTGATAATGTGTCCTTGTGGACAAAATATCCATTGTTCAGCTTGATAAACACATCACGTGATGGGTGAGCAGCTCATGGGCTTGGCACAAAGGATTACAGGTGCCATCAGACTGTTGACCTGTCATTAGGGGGCTTCCACAGGGCTCCATCTTCAGCCCTCTGCTCTTCTACATCTTCATAAATGACCTGGAAAAAGGACTGGAATGGATACCTAACAAGTTCAAAGATGATATGAAACCATGAGGAGTTGTTTATTCCTTCAAAAGCAAGGAGGTCCTGCCCTTATTTCCCCTTGACAAATAAAAGGACTGGGCAATCACCATCCATATAAAGTTCAACAAGGGAAAGTGCTGGATTCTGCACCTGAAATGGGGCAGCCCTTGATATACAGACAGACTGGGGAAATTGATGCTGGGAAGAAGTGATGTGGAAAGGGATCTGGGGGTCCTTGTTTACAGAACACTGCATAGGAATCATCAGGGGACATCCTGGTGGGCATCAGGCACAGCGTCACAGCCTGGCAAGGGAGGGGATTGTCCTGCTCTGCTCTGCACTGGGGCAGCCTCACTTCGAGTGCTGGGGGAAGTTTTGAGTGCCACAATACAAAAAAGACATTGAGATGTTAGAGAGTGTCCAAAGGAGGGCTATGAGGGGAAGCTGTATGAGGAGTGACTGAGTGCACTGTTCAGCCTGGAGTCTGTTCAGCTTAGAGAAGTAGTGACTGAGGGAAGATCTTGCTGCAGTCTGCAACTTCCTTGTCATGGGAACAGGGAGGGCCGGTACTGATCTCTCTTCTGACTATTGACAGGACCCAAGCATGAAGCTTAATCAGAGAGGTTTAGGTTGGATATCAGAAAAAAGTTCTTCCCCCAGAAGGTGTTTGGGCACTAGAACAGGTTCCCCAGAGGAGTGGTTGCAGCACCAAGCCTGACAGAGTTCAAGAAGTGTTTAGACAAAGGTCTCAGGCACATGGTGTGGGCTGGTCTGTGCAGGGCCAAGAACTGGACTTTTTTGATCATTGTGTGACCCTTCCAACTCAGCTTATTCTGCAATTCTGTGACAGAAGTTTTTGTACTTGTCCATTTCATGTCTCTATTTTACCCCTCTGCTTAAAAAGGGTTTTCTTGAAACTGTAATGTTTATACCCACAAACATATTCTCAGTTCACAAAGACTGACTAGCAACAGGTGCAACAGTCCATCAAAGTACGAACTAGTTTGTTTTCCATAACCAACCCTTTGCAGTTATAAATATTAAACAAACAGACATCTTTTTAGGAAAACCTTACATTGCACTTTCCTTTTGTAAATCAGGTCAACATACTTCCTAATATAAGCCTGCATGGTTTTCTAAAATAAAAATAATAAATCAATATTGTGACAGAAAGTACAATTATCACCAATTTTAATCTTCTGGAGCAAGTCATTACATTGCTAAAATTCTTTTTGATGTTTAAAATAGAAGGGTTGGTGGGGGCCAAATGTTGTTGCGACACAGGCCTGAAGGAGTCCTTACACCCTTCAGCTGTAATTTACACTGTATTTAGTTGGTGTATCCTTTTCATGCAGGACTGTAAATCTGTCATTTATTTCATATTATTCTGTGGTAGTGTCACCAATCATAGATGTGATAATCTAGGATTAGGAAGAGTGTTGGTATGTATTACCTGGCTCTTTCTTTCTTTCTTTCTTTCTTTCTTTCTTTCTTTCTTTCTTTCTTTCGTTCGTTCGTTCGTTCGTCCGTGGAAGCTACTACCCAGGAGCCACAATGCCCTCTGACCTGTGCATCCCTCTGAGGGGAAAGGAAGTCGGTGACCTGCTGACTTCTTTGTTTCTGTAACATGAGTGGTCCAGAAATGTACAAAGAGGACCCTCTCTGTAGGAGCCCTTTTATCTTCCCCTAGAGTAAAGTGTTGCAGGAAAGAAGGAAACTGTCCCTCTGCTGATCCATAACAGCTCAAAATGAAGTGAGTTAGAGGCAGCAGCAGTGTGTGCACTACATATAAGCTGTATCTCAGGAACCCATAGACAAAAAAAGGAGTAGCAGCAGAATTGCTCCTTTTCTTGAGGAAACAATATCTCCCTGGGCTACTGAGGACCTCAGTCAGTTTCTTCCTAGCCCTTTGTCCTAGGCTGAGCCAGAAGTCTCAAGATAGTCCAAAAGGAATTCCCTAATAGATATTACGCCATGCCATAACAGTTAAATCTCAGGATAATTCTGCAAATAAATGAGGTGTTTTAGAGGTGTGAGTTGGTATGAAAAAAACTGGTTCCAATACAGTAGCAATGAATATCTGATTACTTACGTGTAAGGTCTCCAAAAATGGGTTTAAGATCCAGCTTTTCATCTCCATCATATCAATCTCTAGCCATGAAAAAAAACAACAAATCCACAGTGTCTCCTAAAATGATAACCTGCCTGCCCCGATTGTGAAGCTTCTGAAATCACGCGGAGAATCTCACTATAGGACTGAATTACGGTTGGATTTCTGCCTGAAATTTACTTGTGAAGGTTGATTGATAGCTTCAAGGAACTGCTTTTTTCTTTTATGCTGATAAATGACAGCTTCCGAGAAGATTATTTTGCAAACACCCTACGCTTATAGTAGGCCAAAGTGTCTTCCTTGTTATTCAGGTCTGATATCCAGAGGAGTACTTATAGTCAGAGGATGAAGAAAGGATAATGTAAGAAAGTAATTCCAGTGCCCTTGAGGATGAAAATGGGTCTTTTCAACCATTTTTACTATTTTGGCTGCAAGCTTCATCAAAGGAAAGAGGAAAATTCACCAGATGCATTTCAAAATGAAAAACAAAACAAAACAAACAAACAAACAAAAACCAACAAAAAAACCCCCAAAACAACCCAAACCCCAAATCCCCAAAACCCGTAAGCTAATTTGCAGCAATATATATTTAATTTTTTTTGGCTCAGCACTCCCAAGCTGCACTTACCCTTCTCACAGGAAGCAGCAGGTGAGGGTTGAGCACAAAAGGGCATTTATCGAGTACTTCTGGCAAACACAAAAGTGGCGTAGTGTATCTGCAGTACTCATGTCAGAGTGTCTGTTGATTTCACTGGTGCCCCTCAAATAAAAAAGGCAAACAATGATTCAGATTGCAATTTTGCTCATATTTCTAACATTCCCCTTTTACAGAAGGACAAAACTTATTCATTTCAAAATTGCTTCACCCTCTTATTTCAGATTGTTACCTAAACACATCTTGATATGGACACTTTCTCACATGCAGTGGCAAACCCTACCTGTCTACTGTTACTATCCCTCTTACTAAAAGAGAAATTGTTATAGAGATGGCTTTCCAGTAAAATATTGCATGAATGCATTTGACTGGAGATTATGGAGGAAACATTAACTGGTGCATTTTTTTCCTTTGCTCATGCACAGGAATAATATTTATTTCTTGTAAAATGGATAAAAGAGTCTCAAAAATTAAGAGAGATTTAATGTAAAAGAAAAGGGATTAGATATTATTTAATGTTAGTTTTTGTATTTTGTATACACCAATGTATTTTATTGGTGCTAGACATTTTAAAGTTTGTGTAGCATCAAAGGAGAAGTAAGGAAGGGTGTTTTTAAATTTGATTTTAACCGTGGCATTCCCAGTGTACATACAACAATTCAAATCACATTCATGAAATCTAAAGAGAATTTAAACTTAGATTTGCAGATACTACAGCTGCATTAATCTTTAAAATTAAACTGGTATACTGTCAGTAAAATATTGAAAACAATGTAAATCTCAAGATTACTTGTACTTTAGAGATCAGTAAATTAAAGCTGAGTTATCTACATGAAAAGTAAATTACGTTTCACATAATTTTGAGTTAAAATTTTGGGTTTTCTGCAAAAACATGTGTAAAAAAGTCTGAACACTCCAGACATTTATTAGACATAATACAAATTTTCCAATGTAAGCTGTACGATTTTGTCTCTGACAAGATGTGGTTTTTATTCTTTCCCTTCCACAAATAAAAATATCCTTTTTCAAGAGAATTAAACTGAGCTATTTTGGTTGTAACTGAGCATTTTAAAGGATATACTTTAAAGTTTACAGACTGTACAAATCGTGAACTGATTTAAGGACAAAGAGTTAATTTAAGGCATTGTCTCTTTACCTCTCCTCTCAGTAATTTCAAACTAAGTTTATGAGAAGGCTTTGGTATTATGTTTTGTATTTTTTTAATTATGGTTTCACTCTGAAGTAGTATATTTGAATGTTAAAATGCTTTCATGGAAGATTAATGGTGCAGAAAAAATGCTTCTTCCTTTGATTTTGGGAAAATTTATTCTATAAAATCTGATTGCTATTCTTTTGGAATGTCCTTGGTTTATTTTTTTTTCTTTAAATAGCTTTCGATAATAATCTGTAAGATATTGCTAGGAAGAGAAATTCACCTCATCAGATATTCTGTGCAGAATGCAAACCCATCCTTCTGATAAATCAGCTCTATTCTCAAAGTGACAATTCTTACTTTGAGTCTCAGGTTGTACTGCAGCTCAATAAATTAGGGGAGCAGAAGAAAAAGTAGGAAAACACCTCAGAATGCAAACTGTAGGGGAAAAAAAGGAAGCTGTATATTGAGCTATATATTCTCTATGTTGTGTGAGGATAAGAGTTTTGTTCTAAAATTTAGCTTCTTCTACTTAATTTTGTGTCTATGTTTTATGCTTCTGTAAGTCCTTAGCAACCATTGTTGGTGACTTTAATGAAAGTTGTTGGAATGAAATAAAACCACAGAAATCTCTCATCCTGCTCAGCTCAGCTCAGCTCAGCTCAGCTCAGCTCAGCTCAGCCCAGCCCAGCCCAACACAGCCTGTAATCAGACTTAGCCTGCAGCAGATGTTTCTGCTTTAAACTTAAGGCAGATAAAACTACAGGTAATTGTTTTAATTACTGGTTTGGGTACAAATATCCCTTCAGAACAGCACAGAAAAGGTGCCAGCTGATGTACCCAACAAATTACTAAATTTTGTGGTGATATCACAGCAGGAATTTTCTACTGCAAGCAACCAAACAGGTTTATAAAGGCTTGATGATTGATTGACTGGGTGTTTCTGGGATTCCTCTGACTATTATGCAAAGAGGGGTCTCCACCAGCCCAGCCCTGAGAGCTGCCATGTACCTGCAGTCTGTGTGGCTCACCAAGAACAGGGGCACTCCCCACACACTTTGATTGAGCAACCTGGACATTTAGAGGGACAGAGAACAGCACTGTGATCTGGGATAATCTGTGTTTTTGACCCTGCCTCTGCTGGTGACCAGTCAGGGTCAAAACAATCCCTGAACATTTTTTAATAGGAATAAATCTATTTGATCCTCATTGATTTTGAGATATCTGAGGGCGCAGATGAATTTTCATTATTTTTTTCACATAAGGAGCTGAGATTTGCCTCTAATTATTTTATCAGGAAGGACAGAAAAACCAAGCTTTCTGTTTAACAAAGAGCACATAGACTTACTTCAGTCTATGTGTTTTAAAGTCACTGCCTTCAAAAATGGTGATTTTGCTGGACTAGGTCTATATTTTAGTTTTCAGGAAGTGAAAGGAAGCATGATCCAATGGCTAGAGAGCCAAGCAAAAAAAATACTGTGTTAAATGATTAGGTTAATTTTTGGTCACCTATTTTTACAATTCTTAGGATTGTGTTACCACCAATAAGTATATTCTGAAAGTGTCCCTTATCCTTTTCCTTTTCTCATTTGGTCTTCAGTAGAAAACAAATCCTTTTAGTTATCAGCAGATTCTTGGACATAAATGAACACAGATAGAAGTAGGAGGATTCTTCTTACAAGATCTATCAGCATCTGAATGGTATACAAAATGCTGAAAACATGTATTAAATAAAGCTGGAATATTTCCTTGGAGGAAAAAAAGGATAACAAAGCTCTCAACACATGATAAAAGCCAATCACATAATTATCACAATTGGTAAGCTTTTGCGTGGCGAAGGATCCATGATTTGGCTTAGGATTTTATACCATGCTTTGATGTCCTGTCTTTAACCAGGCATGTTTCTTTACCCTAGTCTTCTCTCACTGCCTAGTAATAAAGTGAAAATCTTCATTAAGTTGTACTGCAGATGCAAAAAAATCTTTAAAGGGTATAGAAAGAGCAGTTCTTCTTCACAGCAGTAATGTTCCTCACAAAGAAAAGGATGAATGGTTAGAGAAAAAGACCAACCTGAAAGGATGACCTACAGTCTGTTTTAATTCTGTATTTCTTCATGGTTATACAACAACAAAGCCAACAACAATTATTTATTCTTTCATAAAAAGTAACATATAGTAATTCTGTGCAAATTATTTATCTTTTTTTTATTGCTATATAAAAGGAAATGGATTTTCCTGTCTTTTGTTTATCAGAATATTGTTTAGTAAAGATGATCTGACTGAGATTGGCACTAATTAGGCACAGCTGTAATCTAATATTTATGGAGCCACGGAATTGGATGCATTTAAATGCAACTAAAAATTAATGTGACTTTAGGTAAGTTTAGGGATGTGATAATTCATACCCTTAGAGTTAGATATATGCTTGGTAGTTTCCCTAATTAAGATGTACAGGTCAAAAAAATTGTTATCATTACTTTTCAATGCACTAATACTATTTACTGATTTATTCTATTTATAGAGCTTGCTTGATATTTCCTTCACATCTGTGAATAACCCAAGCAGCAGCACACAAACAAAGCAAAATCTTGGCAATATTCTCTGTTGCTCATGGGAGAACTGCAGGAGGAAGTAACTTTAGACTTTTGTATCTGACTCATACGGAGCAAATATTTCTTGCCAGAGTAGGCCAAGGGCGGAACAGGTAATGAGATACATAGCACACTATCTTTTGCTGATTATTTTAATAGTTTAAATTTGAATATTTGTGCATGGCAACATGTAGAACATGACAATAATCTTTTATTTAGAGCTTTGACAATAAAATGTAATTACATCACTTGCATGCCCAATTCCAAGCACTTAAAAGGATCTGAAGTTTTATGAAGGACAGAACAGACTATGTCAGGTAAGGCAATACTTATGTTTAAGCAATTGAAAGGGATACTGAATTGTCTCAACTACCAAACCAGTTTCATAAAAGACCTAATATTTTGGATTTGGTTCTCAAGCTTAAAAAGTTTTCAGGGACAAAAATCATGCGTAAAAATATTTATCAGTATGCCTATTATTTTACTTATCTGTAAATTACAGATAAGAAAAAGTCTTTTACTGTTTCACCAGTACTGAAATTATAGATATTCTTTGAGAGAATTTTTCAGGTTTGGTCTGCATAATACTCAGTATTGCTGTTGGGTAATTCTGTTCCTTCCTTCTCTCCTGTCTTTCCATTTATGAAGAACTGAGAAGAAAATTTCAGTTATTCCTTCAAAACATCTGAATAATAACTATTTCCCCAGATAACTAAAAGTTACACAGAAATAGAAATAAAACCAAAAATGTGAGAAAGAGATCAAATGATGAAGGTATGACCCAAAGAAAGAACATGAGAACCTTCATACAAATTTTGATTCTTCATTTTTTCAATTGTTTTAGGACATAATCCGTGCAAATATTTTTTACATAGACACACCATACTTTAAATATTGAAAACAGTTCTTTTGTATTAACATCATTCCAAGGAACTTGCAATGGTCTCCTAGTGGATTTAAACAGTACTGCTAAGCAGAGATCTGTTTCTTTCTTGTGATTTTCTAACAGCTCTAAAAGTTTTAAAATAAATAGTGAAATTTAAAAAATCTAAAATTTGTGGAAGAAGCATTCAGTGAGTGAACACACTATGTATTAACAGTCCATGATATTGGAATGATAGTATAATACAGAATAGCTTGGAAAGTATGGAATGATAAATCACAGGAACTTATTTACGGCCTGTCTTACCCTATGTTCAAAAGTCACCAGTACTCCTCAGGACCAGAAGTTTCTCTAGTCTGAAATACTTAATAAAGGTTCTGTTGATTTTTAGAAGGTGGTACTGAATTGCCTCTCTCTTTTCTCACTGGAGCCTTTACAGCTATGTAGACAGGATCTTAAAAGGGCATAGAAGGGCCTAAACTAAGGATAGTGTTTATCCATGCTTCTGAAACCACACAGCATTTTTACAACAGTTTCTTTTGTTTTCTGTCCTGTTGGGCAGCCCCTTTCTAACTTAGGTAACTGCAACCCTTGGCTTTCTGTCTTGCTTTTATACCTTGGCATGTTTATACAACCAAGTCCTTGAAGAAGGTCATCAATGGATATCACAATAAATTTTTTACTCCCTACCAACACTGTAGATGTAAAGATAGGGGTTGAAAGTCTGCAGTACATATCTTAGATCTGCCAAAAAGTAAATACTGCAGGTACTGCAAAATAGATCCTTTGATCAACAGAGAAAATTTCAGTTCAAAGAATAAGGGCTTCATATGTAGTTTAAGTGCATATGAATGGCTAGCTAGTGCTGTTAGTTAGAATCAATGAATCTCCTTTATTCTTTTTTTTTTTTCCCTCCTGTAAAATACAACCAGTTTGCTTTTATGGCTCCACTTTCCAGATTAGGGAAAAAAAAGCATTTTTATTCAGGGTTTTTTTTTTTTTTTTTTTTTTTTTTTTTTTTTTTTTTTTTTTTTTTTTTTCTCAAGTAACAGACTTTCACTCCATTCTCTATTTCTGTTGCCCAGAAAAGTACCTGGATTATTCTGCATACAGTTATCAGTATAATAAGATTTATTCTAAACACTGGGCAACCCCTGAGACCTATCATGATAACAAAAGTTATTACAGAATTATTTCTAGAACATTAGATTTAATTCTTTTGCCAGTCAGTCACAGCAGGACTCAGAATTCAGTGGGTTTTGTTTATGTGTTGTGTTGGGGATTTCTTAAGGACAAAGGAAATCTAGTAATATTCCAATAGGTTAGTAATACTGGTGGAAAGATATTTCTTTTTCTGTCTATTGCAACAAGCTAATTACTGTACCTGTTCGTTTAATTTTGTTTCCATAGAATTATGTAGTTATAGAATCATACAATGATTTGGGTTGGAAAGGAGCTTAAAGATCCTTAATGCCAACGTCCCTGTGCTGGGCAGGCACACTTTCTACTGGAGTCCCATCCAGCCTGGTCTTTAACACATCCTGGGATGAGGCATCTAAATCATCTCTGGTCAAGCTGTCACAGTGTCTCACCATCCTTACAGTAAAGAATTTCTTCCTAA
This sequence comes from Chamaea fasciata, assembly GCF_029207755.1. NCBI lineage: Eukaryota > Metazoa > Chordata > Aves > Passeriformes > Sylviidae > Chamaea > Chamaea fasciata. Next base: position 47,079,995 of record NW_027094089.1, on the reverse strand, counting down.
TATATAATCTAAACATACTGTTCTTCAGCTGAATTCCCCCGGGTCCTGTATTACCTGACCCTGGGAAAAGACCCTCTTCAGTCTTCTTATAAGGCCCCTTTAGGTACTGGAAGTTGGTGTAAATTCTCCCCAAAGTCTTCTCCTCTCCAGGCTGAACACCCCAAGTCTCTCAACCTGGATGCATAAAATAAGTTCTCCAGCTCTGATCAACTTAGTGGCTGTCCTGTGGACTTTTTCCAACAAGAAAACATATTTCTTCTACTTGGGACTTCAGAGCTGGACTCATTACTCCAGGACAAGAATTATCTTACCAATTATACTAAAGCTGGACTATAATTATCCTTCATGCTGCATGAATCTTTGATTAAAACTCTAGTTCAATACTGGTGTAGCAGTTGGAAATTGGCTTTTTCTGCAGGGTCATAATCACATTATTTAAAATGATATACTGAGTCCCATGGTCACTCCCTTTCTATATCCAGTTTGATACATTTTGATACCATTTCCATACTATTTAAAAGGGACAGTTTCAGGTAACAACATTCTGGATGATCTGAGTTATGCAGAGCCATGTTTTTCATCTGTCTTTCCAGGGAAAACACACCAGATATCACCATGAGAATCCAGTTCCACAATCAAAAATCACTTTCACAGAAAATGAAACTTCCTAGAAGAAAGTTGAATTATTTAAAACAGATATGAACATAGTTTTTTACTTAATCATAAACAGGGAATTCTGTGGGTCATACTTGGGGAAAGGAACCACAAGCAACAACTGACAAAACCCCAGAAATGCTTGCAAACCAAAACCACAAAAATCCAAGCAACAAAATATATTTAAAGAGTATTATGAAAGCTGGAGGATTTAATTAGTATGATTTGACCAAATCCAGCTATTAGTAATGTACAACATTAATTTCTGTAAATCTGTCTAAACTCTTTTAAAACAGTTTTTTTCTTCTTCCCTGATTTTTGCATTCTTCACTTTTTTGTATATATTTGAGAAATAGTTGAAAGTCTTGCTGCTAGATATTACATTGCCCCAACATACCTTCCACTGCTTAGTCAAGCTTTTAATTACAAGTTTCAGTATTTGTTTTTATAGATAACTTGCTATCTTTACTATAACCAAGTCATTACCAGGCTTCCATCCTGTCTTCCTTTAGAATGATTTTCTTTACATTTTAGCTTCTACATCACTTTTCTTGATATCTGGTTCACGAGTCACACAAGTCTTTTATCCAAGCTTCTGAGATGAAACTGATATTAAAACAAGGGACAGTAACCTATTTTTTTCAAAAACCTGCTCAGAGGTAAGCATAGATTTTGAAATCCTGCTTCTCTGTGAAGAGCTTCTCTCAAATCCCATCTTTCCGTAGTTATGGAGAAGATCCTGGTGTTCTGCATTGGTGGCATATAAAAAATATAAATAAATATAAATGTATAAAAATAAAATAGGTAAATAAAAATAAAAAATAAAAATATCATAAATACAAAGTGTCATATATAGAAAATGTATGTATTATAGATAATATAAAGTAATATAAAGTAATACAAAGTAATTCTCTTCCTCTTCCCATTCCCATTTCCTTTCTTCTTGCTCTTTCCTTTTCGTTTATCACCATGCCATATCACAATTTCTCTGGGGTCACCTGTCCCAGCTGTGTCTCCTCCCAGACTCCCAAGCACCCCAGACTTCCTCACCACTGTGGAAGTACAAAGAGCAGAAAAGGCCTTGGCTCTGTGTGAGTCCTGCTCAGCAATAACAAAAGCATCTGTGTATTATTAACACTGTGTTCAACACAATTCTAGAACACAGCCCCGTACCAGACACTGTGAAGACAGCTAGCTCACCCCAGGCAAAATCAACACAGTGTGTTTTCTGCCTATGCATTAGAATTTTTAATTTTGAACAGACATAATACGTTCCTGCTGTTAAAATATTGCCCAATCAAACTGAGATCATGACATCCATGATCCCTTAAAACCAGTGGAGAAGTTGAACACATCCTGCTGCCCCTCAGTGAAGGCCAGAGGCTTCTCTCTCCTTGGAAGTGAAGGCCTTAATTCAGCCTTCATCCCTAGTGAAACACTCTTTGAAATGAATTGGGTGTTTAACCAATTATAAGACACTTGTTAAAAAGGAAAGAGAGAATTAGGGTAATGGATATATTTGACCCTTTTTTTTCCCCCTAGGTTTCTTTTGGCTTAATGGGAGCTAAGCGGAGGCAGGAAGTGCAGAGACAGATTTGTGAAACTGCAAAGACTTTGTCTAATTGCAAAGATTTTATCATTTCTTCCAGGCAGATGGGAAATAAAAAAAGAATACCTATTAAACAAAAATAATTTCTAGCTAGAGGTTTGATGTACTCAAGACTCTGCAGCAGCTCACACACATTGCTGTCAGAGTTAATATGTATATGAAGATCCTTGTGTGTGATGGGGCAGTATTATCTCATCTTAATAAGTGAACACAATGTTGAGTCCCACTGCCCTATCAGCTCTACTGTTTTTCCTGCTACCCAAAATTCTAAAACACCCTGAATATTTCAGCTGTTTACTATGTCTCTGAGAAATTAGCATCCACCAAGTGGAACCTAAGGCTTTGTGTGTTTCTGTGGCTGGTATCCTGAAGTTTTGCTTTGCCAGACCATGACTTATACTGCCTTAGGTTTGTCTGTCTGAGGTTATTTAGGATGCAGGGAGAGCTGCTGTTGGCAGTAGCCATAAAATCGACAACATTTATTTAGACAAAACAGATTGTTTCTATTTAGAAAACTGAAATGACGCTGGTACCAGGTTTTAAGTAGTGATGTCTGTGACCAAAGTAGCAATTCTGCTTTTGAAAACTGCAAGATCATTTTGAATGTGCAAAGGTATTACAAAAGGGAATGGCTGGATGGTAACTGCTAAGATTTAAAAAGTCAAGACCAAATTCTTAGAATTAGAGGTAGTCTCCTTTGAGGACTGCAAGATAGTACATAGTGACTAATTTGTGGATTGAGTCACGTTTGAAGCAGAGTCTAGCTGTTGTGTAATCAAAAATACATAGCAGATCTTCCTTGTACAGCAAAATTATTGCTCCAGGGATAGCTCATCTTGTGCCATACATGCCTGTGAAATAGGAGTTTGAAAGCATAACTTATCAACACACAAGCATATACAGCATACAACCACAAGGTACCACACCTTGCACTACAGATGACTTTCTAGATCATTGGGAAGGGTATTTACTAGTGACACTAATGCATTCAGACATCCTAGATCCTAAATTTCAGATATTTGAATAGCACATCAGATCTAAATTAAGATCAGCTATTTCCATAGACTTATAGCAGAAATATCATTGTTTCACTGTAACTTTACAGAATTAGAAAATAAACACATTTTTCTGTAGTAGATAGAAAGTCTACCTCCAGCTGCTTTGACACGGGAAGTTTAAGCAAAGGACCAAGGGGTCCAGCACTGCAATGCTCTATGCAAACACATATGGCACAGGGCAGTACAATGCCCTTCTACTGCACACAAAGTATTTCAGGAGTATTTTGAAAGACACATTACACTGAATAAATTTCACATTTTATTAAGATTAGCATATCAAATTTCCTTTTTTTGGGGGGAGAGGGGTACAAGTAATCATGTGTATATGATTGCTTTTAGTGAAGGAATGTGTCATGTCATTCATTTAACACAATAACTCCAAATGCACAAGGTAAAAGAGGTGGGAAACTGACCTGCTATCACAAAAGTATACATCTTTGTGAGCAGATACATACTGAATTTCCCTAAGGTGTTTTTTTTTTTTTTTGGAAAATGCCACCAACTTCCTGTATGAATACACATTCTGATTAAGAATCTACATGGCAAAAGGTTTTCACAGAAGTATAACCTGGCTGAAACAAGTTTCCCCATTCAGCTAAATTCACAATTGGCTTCTGATATTACAAGCTGTTTCTTTAAAATTCAGCAATTATTCCCAGAAGGGGATGCCTTTTAAAATAACTAGAGGTGTCTGTTGCTGACTCCAAAACTGCACCTTATCATGCCTGAGTAAGGGATAAAGTAACATCATCTTAACAAAGCAGTGGTATGTTATAGAGAAATTGGGGTGCCAAACAGTGAAAATACAGAATACAACAGAAGAGCTTGGCATAGCTTGCCATGATTACATGGCATTATTTCTTCCAGTGCATACCTTCAATTAACTTTCTGCATCTGATGACCCTTTCATTCACTTTTATCTACATCCTTGTTCTTTTATTTTGTTAAAAGGTGAAATGTTCTTTTGAAAATCAGTCTTCTGTAGTGAGTCCAAAGCAATTGGTTTCCTTTATGTCCACCTTTTAACCAAAGAAATATGGTATGGGGCACAGAAGAATTATCAAGACAATTGAACCTGCATGTTTCACATAGAAAATTAAAATTATTAGGTGAAGCTGTGAAGATAAAAACTTTAGCCCTGAGAAATTTTTATTGTGGAATAGTTTTCTTATCAGTGAGGTTAATGAAGCTGTTAGAAAATGGGATGAGATTTTGCCAAATGGAATTGCTTTCACCTCCAACCAAACTTGAAAAAGCTGTTGATCAGTACATTATTCTTATCAGCAGCTGAGAAGATGGCTTTGAAACTGGCCATTTTGAGTTTTCATTAGGAAAAGCAGAAAAGATAATTTTTCTCAAAATCCATATTATCAATATAATTCTTCCTTCTCACTCTGCTTCAAGTGCATACTTTTAGCAAAGATATGACAAGAATGAATGTGTGGAAAGTTGAAGGGTAGGTAAAAGGATTGCTTGCAAATGTAGTGAAATTTCCTTGCAGTTTTCAAGACATTCTTGAACAGTCTTTTTCATTTAAAGCTATGAAAATACTGGGGAAATCTTTGTGTGTATAGCCATGCATAAACCAGCATTTTTTTATACATATAAATATATAATATGACTATTAATTATAATGATAGCGTGACTTGATTGAAATTTGCAGGATCATGCATGCCAGCCAGGATATTGGTTGATTAGCAAGAAAAATGAAATTTCAATTGACCCTGTGATTGTGTAATTCTGTTATCTTTGTTGAAGAGCTTTGTTATGCAAAGTCCTTACTTCTCATTGTTTAGGAATCACTTTACATTCCAGAATATATTGAGTTTGTGTTGTGTGATAATTTCAGACTACCTTGCTACAGAAATGTTATTGTCATTTACATCTGTCCATCTTTTGTATATCTTACTTTTTCTGTGAGTGTTCCTTGAAAGCGAGAAGATATGAATTCATGAGTGCTAATCAAATCCTGCTGCTACTGAAAGAGGTTTTACAATTAAGTCATAGATCAGAAGAAGTATGATGTTTGTTTTATTTATGTTAACACAGAGTTCTCTCTTATAAAACTAACACACACATGAATAAAATATCACTTAAAAATGTTAGTTTATTTGCTTTAAAGAAAATACAGGAAGAAAAAATTAGAGAACTGTTTGAAGGTCTTAGTGTGAGGGCAAATAAACCAGGGTTAAAACGAAATCTGCCACTAATTTTCTGACTCTGAACAAGAGAGAAAATATTTTGGAAGTATTTGAAATGGCTGGAAATGGAGAGGGAAGAGGTTGTTCTAAGGCTTCTGCTTGAAAGAACAGGTAAAGGAAGACTCAGTAGAAAATTTTGGGAGATTTTCAGAGGAGTCTCCTAAATAATGCAGGTTGAACCTCTGATACTATTATCTGCCTCCATTCCTTCTCTGAGTGATGAATATAATGACAGATCTCATTTGGACAGGAATCTTTAACAACAACAACAACAACAACAACAGAAATTCATTCATGACTGTCAATTACTTGGATAGGTTGATCTAATTAAAAAGAGATTCATCTCAAAATTAAAAAAATAAATAATAATTAAGACGCCTAATTAAAAAAACAGTAGTCTTGGCAAGTAATGAAGTCATGTTTTGTCCCATTTGAAGTACAAAAATTTCCAGTTGTAAAGATTAGTCTAGAGATGGGGCAGAGAAATAGCAAGAGTCAGAGAAATGGAAGAAGTTTGCTATTCAGTATTATTGGCTCCTCAGAGGAAAAGATGGCAATTTAATCTCATTTCCTCTTGCAAGGCATGAGCATTACTTCTATGAGGGATCTGCTTTTCCATATTGTGCAGAATTGATTCTTAGTTGCCATGAAAGTGATGTTTGGATTTGGTAAATTGTGCAGGAAGAAACTCCAATTTATTAAAACAATGTTTACTTTTAGGGATTTTGGAGCTCTGAGGCTCTAATCGCAGTCTACATCTTCCATGTGATGGGGTGACCTGGCTGAATGCCAGGTGCCCACCAATGCTACTTGATATCTCCCCCTCATCACCTGGACAAGGAAGGGATAATAGACTAAAAGGCTCATGGGTTGAAATAAGGACAGGGAGAGATCACTGAGCAATTACCATCATGGGCAACACAGACTTGACTTGGGAAAATCAATTTACTAACAATAAAATCAAAGTAGAATAATGAGAAATAAAAACTAACCTTAAAACACCTTTCCCCCAGCCTTCCTCTTTTTAGGCTTAACTCCACTCCTCATTTTCTCTATCTGCACCCCAACAACACAGGGAGATGGGGAATGGGGGCTGCAGTCAGTTCTTCACATGTTATTTCTCCTGCTCCTTCCTCCTCACAGAGAGGCCTTCTCACACTGTTCCCATGTACCAGTGTGCATTCCCTTCCATGGAAGACAGTCCTCCACAAACTTCTGCAGTGTAAGAAACTCTCATGGGCTCCAGTTATTCATGAACTGCTCCAGAGTGTGTCCCTTCTATGGGGTGCAGTCCATCAGGAATAGGTCACTTTAGCCTGAATCCCCTGTTGGGTCACAAGCCTTGCCAACAAACCTGCTCCATCATGGGCTACTCTGTCTACTGGTCCTGCCAGGAGCCTGCTCCAGCATGGGGTCTTCCATGGGCTGCAAATGTATCTCTGTTCCCCCATGGACCTCCCTGGGATGCAGGGGCACAGCTGACTCACCCTGCTCTGCACCATGGAATCCAGGGAAACCTTAAAACCCGTGGTGTCTGAGACACCACCTCCTTCTCTTGCTCCACTCATTTTGGTGTCTGCAGAGCTGCTCCTCTCACATTCCTTCTCACCCATCTCTTCCCTGGATGCAGTTGTTTCTGTGCTATAACTTTTTCTCCCCTTCTTTAATACATTATACCAGAGGTCCTGCCATTGTTCTTGATGGGCATGGCCTTGGCCAGTGGTGGGTCTCTTTTGGAGCCTGCTGTCATTAGCTCCACTGGATATGGCAGATGCTTCTAGCAGCTTCTCACAGAAACCTCCACCCCTATTGTCACCTCTGCCAATACCAAAATGTTCCAAGGAAAATTAGTAAAAGCAATTACTATTATGGTCTTTTTCACTTTTTGGAAGACTGAAGTCAGCTCCTGAACAAAATTAATTATTAAATTTTGCTTATAGACACGTTAGTGCATTCACCTGAGTAAAGCAATTATTTAGTAAAAATTTGTGTTTATGGCTTTGAAATTTAGATCTTTGAATGGGCTTATTGGAAAAATATGTCATATTCTGTGCAACATTATGCTCTTTGGTGACATATATTGCTCTCACACTGTTCCTATTATGCTTGTAAAATTTACTGTCATTCAGAATGGTACTCATAAGTTTCAAGAAAATTTTGGATACCAAGAAAAGTCCACAGAATATTTACATCAAAATTTCCTAATTATAAAATATCCCTGTTCATTTTGGTTTTTTTCCTGTCTTTTGATAGGGGTTCATTGAAAATGAAACATGGTTATTGTTTCACTGTCCCCAAAGTAATATGTACTTGGTAGCTTCTTTGGTTAAACTAAAAAGCAGCAAATCTGGTGTCTTCTGATGCAGGTGCTTCTGTGATTAGAAGTATGTGAGATGTTCTTATTTATTTTTAGATTTATTTTATATCTTCATTATATAAAGCTAAATTTGATTCTAAGGCCTTAAAGGAGAGTGTGCACTAACCGAATTTTCAGCCCACTTTCATTTCCAAAGAGAAGGCGGAGTGACAAGGATTAAATGTCAGAAAAAGATGCACAGAGAAAGGTTTATTTCATACACATGCACACACCTCCCCGCCCCTGCAAAAAAAAAAAAAAAATCTGTATTTTGAAATGTACAAGTAATAATGTACATTTAGAGTGATAGCAAACATAATAACTTTAAAATTAAGGGAAAAGCTTAGGAACACACAGTCTTTGACCTGAATTAGTAGCTGATACAGGAGTGGTCAAGACAAGACTGACAGCTTCACATTATTCTGGTTGTTATTATTAGGGTATTATTTCATAATTTTTGTAAGAAATGAAATGAGCTGGCACTGAAATCATGACTGAACTGCACAACACACTGGAAAAGAAGCAGACTTTTCACAGTAGACATCATGGAGAAAATTGCCCGCTGGGCTGTCAGCTCACCTTGAAAAACTTTGTAGACCATCTATGCAACATTTTCATTATTTTCATCTGTAACTAAGGTATGATAGTCCCTGAAAGTTTTCAGAAAGGTTTTTGTGAATTTCTATACCTACACACTTCCTTCACTTCATGACCTCCACAGTCTTACTGCTCCTGTAATACTCTGGCAACAAGAGGCAAGAAGGACAAAAAGTGAAACTACATAGGATTTAAAGCAAAAATCACCACTCCCTGGTCCTGCAAATGGCTCTGAAGCACATCATTGAAGGTACACGTGAGTCTCTTTATCTCAACCAGAATAGGATAAGAATATCCATAGTTAGACTCAGGATGGTGCTACTAATTTCATTCCCTCTCACCTCTGCCTAAGTGCCACCTTGATTCCTTTGCTCTTACAATTGCACCAAGTTCTTCCACCTGAAAATAAATACCAAGTTACACTAAATTCAGTATTCTGTCTGATGATTATCACATGAGGATAGGAGGAAAAACCCCTCAGATTCAGTTCAGTCTCTATGATTAGGATGTCGAGTCAGAGGTGTATGATTGTGTTTAGTACCCCCAAGGTATTTTTCTTCCTTGAATTTTTTCAGTGGCTTTGAGATCAAGTGTAAAATTCTGGCAAGCATCAATTCTCACACTGAACATTTTACAGCTTGTCTTCTTCAAACATGAATACTATCTTTTGTGGATTAATCTTCAGTCTGACGGTTATCTTTTATACCCAGTATTTCTCATAATATAGGAGGAAGTACATAATGTGTCTGTTTATTCTTCACTGTATTCATGATTTTAAAGATGTTTAAAATAGCCTTCTTCCTGCACACATAACCAAAACTGAAATAACAAGGTTACATCATTCCACTTCTGGACTCTGTTCCATATAAATGACTACTCTTCACCTTTTCACTTTCTCAGTGTGCTTTGAACTGACCAGAACTGACCCTATCTTAGAGATGTAGGTACAGTATATGAGTGGATTCTTTTGCTAAAATACTTAGTATTCTGTTTTCTATAACTGCTACTAAAAGTTTTCGAAAAGCTGTATGTCATCTCTCTAAGACTCCAATCCTATGCATAAAAGTCAGTTGCTAACCCTTCACTAGCCAAGAAACGTGACGCTTTTTTTTTGCTTGTATGTAAGTGACATCACTCATCTCTGCACTGGATCTCATTACCTGCTGGCTACCTAATTGTTTGGTGGCAATCTTCTTGCAACTGTTCACAGTTAGCCCATATGCTTACCTCCCCAAATAGCTAAGAAAAAATTGTCTGTGTTGTTTATTCCTCCTTTATTCTTGATCTGCAGATCTTAAACATATTTTACTTCTGAAAAATACCACATTAAATAATTCCTTTAAATTTATAGCATTCACCACTGGTAGCAAACCACTTTAAATTAGAATGAGTCAACAGAATTGAACTGCCTAGGCACAAAGGAACTACTCTGCCAATGATTTGTTTTTTCTGGCTGAGTTAATTGACCTTTATCTTGCAAGAGATGGATTCTTGATCTCTTTGAAAATCAGACCCTAACTAATTCCATTTTAAATACTTAAAAATGAAAATTAAAGCATGCAGAATTAAATTATTGTAGAAAATATTGCATAATTATGTGCCTGAGATATCAAAGCAGATCAGCAACAGAGTCAAGAACAAAGCACTGGCCTCCTGAAGCCAGGAGCAATGGCATCACATGGTAGTTGCCAAGACTCCGGACTAGACCTTACACTCACTAAGGCAAAGCAGCCAACAAAGCAAGTCCTTCAGTTAGGCAGAGAAATTCCTCTTACTTCAAAGCATGTAGTCATGACAACCCCACCTCACAAACACTTCATGATTTTCATCATTATATACAAGCCCATACCATGGAAAGGAATGGAAAGGGAGCATTTCTCTGCCTGGCACAGGACCGGCAGAGGACATGTTACCTTTAGGCCCAAACACAGCTCCAGGACTGAAGAACAGAGGAAAAACCATTATGAGTAACATGGGCTGTGTGTGCCTTTAGAGCTGGTTAAAATCTGACAAACAGTTGGAGAAAAAAGGAAACTTTGCTGCCTAGGCCTAATCATGAGGTAGCTTGCATGAGTACATGCAAGAGAGAGATATAAGCAAAATTCTGATTCCATAAATGCATTATGAAAAAAATACTGAAAATTTTTATGAAGTTTATTGAAAACATAATTGAATTAAACCATTTTTACAAAAATTAAGGTGGCTTATCTTTTATTGGTATAAAATTTTAAATTGAGCAGAATGGAACAATGAAAACGGAATGCTGTAGGAGCTGTCAGCTACACAATGTTATAATGTGCACTATGCAGAAAAGTTGCATAGTGGGCTGGGACTGTTCTAGCAGTGCAATTATTTGATTCTTTAACACCATTAGAGTGTTATATAACCAGATTTTGGATACTCTCACCTAAATTCTACCCTAATTTTTTGTACTGCTGAGGTCAAACAAATCCTTCTGGTGTAATCTGGAGCAGAATCAGACTCAGCACTTTACTAGTCCATATTCATTACAGCAATGTTTTGGCAGTGCATATTATTTTGTTTTCACTGAATAATAACTGCTGAAAGGCTAACAACACAATATTAAAGCCTCCTTTAAGTTATGTTCAACTCTGGTGGAGAAGTGCTTGTGGAGAATTTCTTTCTCAGTGTTATCAGGGACTGCAAAACATGAAACACAATGTCCACAGAAGTGTAGAGTTTTGCACTAGTGGCCCTTAAATACAATTGGCGTGGTAGAGCGAAAGTTGCAGGGGAACCCCGATAAAGGTGGGAAGTTGGCAAGAGCAAACGCAGATACGATCAGTATGATTAATGCTACATTTCTCCATTTATTGTGTGAAGATGGCAGGTTTTATACACTCTACATAGTTTACAGTTACAGGTGAATTCTCATTGGCACACAGCACAGGGTAGAATGCAAACACTTATTGTTTAATAAACTCTTAAGACAGCTACTGTGTCCACACTAATTACTATACTTACTAACTACTATAAAACCCTCTGACCCTTGCCAACACCTTAAGCTATAATTCTAACTGCGCCACACTCCTGGCACTGAATTTCTATCTGCGCCACAACCTCCTACAGGCCTCAGTGCTGAGGCCCAAAGGCCTCAGCAATGCGGCCCAGTCTGGGTGATTAAACTGTAGTCCATATCTGCTACAGTAGAGTGAAACTGCAACTTTTTCAAATTTATGCTTTGATGAACTATTCAGAATATTGACATGAAAAGAATTGAAGGCCTTCACAATGTCTGATTCCTGGGGTCAACTCAGAATCTGTGTTGTTCAATTTCAAAGGCATCCAGTCAAGATCCCTGTACCAAGGTAAATATCTGGGGTAAACCTCCTAGAAGATGTCTATGTAGCGTAGTAGAGGCTTTATGAGGGCTTTGGCAATAGACTAGATGTGGCCAGACAAAAAAAAAATACTTAAAGGAGAAATTTTGTTTTCATTGTCTGAAACAGGGTGGGCAATTTCAATCCAAGTATGCATTAATAGTAATTATTATTATTTCTAATGAAAATGCATACTGCTTGAGACCTATTCCTTCAATATTTAAAAATATCATCCTTAAAAAAGAAAATTAGCAAAAAGTTCATCTGCAATGTTCACAGTCTAATTGTTTTGGTTATTGTGCCATTTTCTGAACAATTGAGTTATGTCATTCAATAATAACCTTTCAAGCATGGTAATTACTTTTTATTGTGTTGCATCAGAGAAGCTGTGATCTGTTGAGGCAATGATCTCCAAGCTGAAAAACTTGATAGTTCAACCTTGGTGTCAATAGACCATACTGTCTATAAGAAAGATCATTATAGCTCACAATGCCAATGGAACTGATATTGATCTGGTCTGTATCAGTTGCATCAGTGTCTTGGTTTGGGAAGACAGGTATCTGCCAGGTAAAATTACAATCAGAGGCTCTTTGGCAAAGATTTGGGAAATAGGAATAGCAGTTCTTTACTAGTATGTATTACAGAGCAAACAAACACAAAAAAAACCTCCACCAAAAAACTACAGCATTAATAACAAACGAAAACAGTACCAAGAACCTTGAGGGCTTTGCTTCACAAAACCCAGGGCAGTTTGGTTTCAGTGTCCCTGCAGGATCCTCAGAGCACCAAGCTGAAACAGTGGAAAAGTCCCGGACTGGTAGCTGGGATAGCAGAGCGTCCAGGCAGGCAGGGGCAGGATGTTCCGGCAGCGCAGGGGGTGCAGGGTCACACTGTAGCAAGAGGAGCAGGGCCGAAGAAGCCGAAGGCGAGGCAAGGCCGGCCCAGCTCCCGCGGGTGGCAGGGAAAACTCAGGATTCAGGCCGAACCGGTGACAGTAGATTTCCCAGGACTGGATCCCTTTGGCCACAGTGAAACTCTTCCAGTCAGCAACAGCCGTTCTCTCCCTCCCCGAACACCGAACACCGGAAAAAGAAAAGCCCGCAGCTGCCTCAAGCTTTGTCTTTTACCTGTGCAGCTGCCTCAAGCTTTGTCTTTTACCTGCATTATCTCCCCCTTCCACCTTTGTCCACCTCTTTGTTTCGGTTAAGTACTCTCAAGTATCCAACACTTGGTCTCCTTGGTAACTTGTGGGGAAAAAATTCTTTAGAGAAAGAAGGAACAAACCTAACCCCCAACAATCAGGTTCCTCTCAGTGCATTCCTATGAACACATCCAGACCCTGTAGGTGTAGGTTTCCTCTTGCACAGGTCCACTGATCCATGCAAATGTGATATCATCTGATGACTTCAGGATGCCTGCTCTATCTCTTCCTCCAGACAATTAATAAATATATTAACCTTAAAAGTCCCTTAATGGAGGTTGAGAACCTCTAGTTGTGACCATTATTCAAGCAGAATTTAAACAATTGACCATTATCCTTGAATCTAACGATCTGGAGAGTTTTTTCAGCCCTCCAGAAGTGACTAAAAGGATGATGTGTGAAACAGTCTTTCCAAAGACAAGGTAGGGAACATCTGCTGATCTCTTCACAGCCATGGATCTAGTAGTTTTATCATCAAAGTCAATCAGGTTGGTCAGATTGCCATTCACAAACATTTCCTTCTTCATATGCCCAGAAATACCTTCAAAGGGCATTTGTACTGTGATTTTTGCAGGAATACTACAGAATTGTCTAATTATTCACCTTTGCATTCTCAAATATGCAGTATTATGCACTATATTATGTACAGTGTTCTGACTGGAGGCTTTCTCCAACCTCTATGATTCCTCATAAAGAGTTTTGACAAGCTCTTCCAGAACTTTGCCTGCATCTTGTCTGGTGTCAAGGACCTGTAAACACAGAAATTTCTCTAGACATACATTGTTCAAATCTCCCAATTTGGAGTAATTTATTTCCTTCTTAATAGCCCTCTAGGCAAAAAGGTTTGTGAGACACTCAGAAAGACTCAAAGAGCCAAAGTTTTGGTTTTCTCCCTCTTATCTGCATTTACTGTCACTACATAACCTGCATATTTAGCAATGAACACACACTTTTCTTATCCTTTTACTTTATGTAAATAACAGAAGCCCTTCATGTTGCTCTTGATGTCTGTTAGCAGTTCTGGCTCTAGTTGAGCTTAACATCATTCACACATGCCCAGAAAATACTTCAGAATTCCTTTTAGTCTGTCCCTGCTTCAGCACCTTGCATGCTTTCTGGTTTTTTTGCACTGTAGATAAGACAGAAGTTCTGTGTTTAGTCAAAAGGATCTCCTTATATGTCACTCACTTTCAGGAGGATAAGATGGGCTGTTTTGCTTGCAAGAGGCTGTCCTCCTGATCTGACAGCTGTCTTGAGCTCTTTTACACCAAGAAACGTCTGCTTTCTTTCTGCAAGTCCAGGGTGTGTAAGCTGCTAATCTTTTTTCTCTCTCAGGATTTTAAACTCATATTTCATAGCCACTATGGTGCCATAGTGCCACTAGCTAATGAGGTTTATTCCATTCCTTAGTAGCAGATCCAAAACCATGTCAGTCCGGCCAGGTCACCTCATGTTATTTATTGTTAAGCAGCTGTACGATCCAATTTAAACTCAAAACAGCAAAGAAAGTCAAATCTCTGTCTATAAACTGGAAAGAACTAAGAAGGTTCAAAATATATCCAAAATGTGATTAAACCAAACAAGGCTAGATGTTGATGCCAAAAATCTTATGCATTTTATTTAATAGTAAAAGAGGCAAAGAGAGAGAGGAAGGGAAGAGAGAGAAAGGGAAGAAAGAGGAAGGAAGAGGAAGGAAGAGGAAGGAAGAGAAGGAAGAGAAGGAAGAGAAGGAAGGAAGGAAGGAAGGAAGGAAGGAAGGAAGGAAGGAAGGAAGGAAGGAAGGAAGGAAGGAAGGAAGGAAGGAAGGAAGGAAGGAAGGAAGGAAGGAAGGAAGGAAGGAAGGAAGGAAGGAAGGAAGGAAGGAAGGAAGGAAGGAAGGAAGGAAGGAAGGAAGGAAGGAAGGAAGGAAGGAAGGAAGGAAGGAAGGAAGGAAGGAAGGAAGGAAGGAAGGAAGGAAGGAAGGAAGGAAGGAAGGAAGGAAGGAAGGAAGGAAGGAAGGAAGGAAGGAAGGAAGGAAGGAAGGAAGGAAGGAAGGAAGGAAGGAAGGAAGGAAGGAAGGAAGGAAGGAAGGAAGGTGCTTGTGGGGGGACGGGGAGAGTGACAGGGGTTAGGTGGAAGCATGTCACCCATCCAGGGGTCCCGACATTGCCTTGCTGCTCCTCTCCATCTCTGGTTTCTTGGTGGTGCAGGTCCCCAGTCGCCACAGCCACACTTGGAAGAGTGCAGAGGTCAGTGGATTAGTTCAGCTTTGGCCAGGGGGGAAGGCCCAGGTTGCCCCCCTTGCAGGGGTCCAGTTTGACACTGTCCCTTACAGCACTGAGGAGCTGTTGCACCATCTGCAGTGCTCTGGGGAAGGTCTGGGGACCCTTTGGGGGGCTTTTGATGGGCCATGACACCCCTCTGCTGTGGGTAAGCTTTTCCTGGGGGAAAGGCCCCTCAGCCGATCTCCTCTGCACAGGGAGCAGGGGCGGTCACGGAGCCTCTGAGCAGAGACTTTTCCAGCATACACCCAAAACCTCTCCTGCCTCCACGTTTGGGGTGAGGGTCTGTGCGTGCTTGGCAGCTGAGAGCCCTGGGGCTGTGGGCTCCACTCCAAAGCTGTTAAGCCTGATTCCTGTGAGAATGTATTCTTCTCTCACCAGACCTGAGTTTACTATATCTTATCTCCATCAGTGGCCAGTTCAGGGCCTCAGTCAGAAGGTCTATTCAGGATGTAGTGGTCTTCTCTGCAGCTTTTGTAACACAGTGCTGTTATAATAGGCAAAAGTCTTTTATGACAATGTTTCAGTCATAAACTATAGTATTTCAATCTCTGACAGCATCTCTACCCAACACCTTCCTTGAGCTCCTAAACTGCTTGTGGTCTGTGTTTCCAGGATATTTCAGAAACGGAACATTTTCCTATGACATACAGTCCTCATCAAACGTCAAAAAGGTGATCTAGTCCAATTCTGCACTGGAATTACTCTGTGATGCTTATCAGTCAAAATTTGCAGAATTTTACCATAAAAACCAGCTACTTTAAGATTAACTTTTCTTCAGTGCTTCGATTACCAGGTGGAGTTTATTTATCAAGGGAACATGAGAGTGCCATGACACCGTTGCTAACATATTCATTAAGAAATTGGAGTTTATAATTGCATCAAATATATGAAATAAATAACAAGTTATATTTGAACAGTGACACAACACCATTTGTAGAGAGATATAATGGCCCCCTTGATACAGCTACAGAATTCAGCATTACCAATTGTCATAAATAAGTCAAATAACAACGCTGACTGGAAAACACTAGTTATGAATGCTTCCATCACACTGAGGACAACTGGACAGAGCAGTTGCACTTTCATGCTAGTTTCCATGCTGTTTCTCAGTGCAGTTGGTCATATACTGTTCTGGACTCATTATCTCCCTCTTACACTACTGCTTTATTTTTATCAGCAGTATTAACTCTTTCACCATTTAATGATATATTTTAATGTCTTTTAAATATATGCTGCTACCAAGACCTTAACTCAGAAAGGAGAATTTTGCATTGCTTTTGTTTTAAAACATAAATATTTGACTGTGCAAGAGAATAACTAGTATAAACAGCTGTTAGATATTTTTATTAATCTGTGTACTGCATGCCAGCAAAGACACTATGGGACTCTATCTAAACCAATCTCCTAAATTGGACATAAATGTCCTAAGTGCTGGAATACCAGCAAGGGAAATGGTGCAGCACTGCAATTGTACTGTCATTTTTTATTCTCTTCATTTAAAAGTTTGATATTTAAGAAAAAAATAAAGGCAAGTATAAGCAAGTTAAAATTTCATTTGATCCTTCTTTCTGTTCACCTCTGTGCTCACATTTTAATTGCTCTTCAGTTTCAGATGTGCTTTAAAAGTAATTTCACTATTTACAATACTTAACAA
Source organism: Chamaea fasciata (assembly GCF_029207755.1). Taxonomy (NCBI): domain Eukaryota; kingdom Metazoa; phylum Chordata; class Aves; order Passeriformes; family Sylviidae; genus Chamaea; species Chamaea fasciata. The sequence goes on along the minus strand of NW_027094089.1, from coordinate 47,063,060 downwards.
AGATCAGTAAAAGTACCTCATTCAAGCTTCTCAGACTATTTGATTAATAATAATTGGCTTCAGAATATCATAAAATTGTTAGTAGTGATGCATTCCTATGAATTACATCTTGAACACTCTTCTTGTGAGGTTAGATGTTGAGATAAAGATTGTAGTTCTGTCATAATCTTCCATGAAAATTACAGTTCATTTTATTAGGGAATTGAGGTTTACACAGGTGGGAGTCATTAACGGTGGTGTGTCTTGAATATCAGAAAAAATTAGATAAAAAATTGGCCAGATGGCCTACCATAGCCATAGCAGAATATGATAAATGTGGAACTGAGACTCTAGGCTAAATTCATGTGTATATATCAAATTCTCCTAGATATCTCACATATGAGTTCCAGCTTTCTTTGGGCAGGTCTACTCAGATGTCTCTCACTGTCAAAATATTTCTATCTCCAAACTCTTATTCTCAACCAGCTTTTGTCAAAGTGTTGCTAATGGAGGGGAAGTACTGTCTTCCCAACAGAGTCAAGGTAGGGAAGTCTGAGTCCTCTCTGTCCCTGTGGCTGCTCCCTGATCCTTAAGCTTCTTTTTCCTCCAATCTTGAATGCCTATTTTGGGACTCAGTATGGGAAGTTGCATATTACTACTGAGAAAACTGCATTGTATTTACCTGTGAAAAAAATTTAGAAGGTTTTAGATGGTTCTGGTTGAATATTTCAGCCATGAAATTATAAAGAGGAAATTATATGGGTGTCTTCCTGGAAACTGTCAAAGTCATTTTATGGCACAAACTTCTGACACCTCCACTGGCTTATGTCTATATATAAGGGTATGGGTCTATAAAGATATAAAGTGCAGAATAGTTTTTTTGACTAGGCGCCAAATACATGTATTTTGCTACCTCTTTTTCTTTGGAAATCAGCTGCAATTACAAATGGCACTTAAATCCAGTCATTGCCAATACAAGTCCCTAATTCAATGGCTGAAACTTTTGCAAATTTTGTCTTTAATTTGGAGGTGTGGCTGTACTTCACATTCTGAACTTCATACATTTGTATCAGGATAAATTAGCCAATGCAGAGCAAAGGTAATTTTAGTACTTACTGTTACTGAGTCAGAATTCCAGTTTTACTGAATGGCATTGTGGTCTACAGTCAGCAAACCCACATACTCTGTACTGGAAATTTTAATTTCTGGCCCTGAAATATAGCACTGCTACTGCCTGCAGCAGACCACAACATTTGCAACAAATTTGGAAGGCCTGAGAAAGGCAACTTGGGCTTCCTCAGTCAGTAAGTTTCCTGACGTGCCTTTAGCTGTGTTTTTGTTCGGTTTAGCTGTGATAGAAAACTTGTTAGTGAACCTGGTGTCTGTGGCTGATTTATTTTACTTCTGTCTGTCTTTGGGTGCTACAACTGTATTGCTACACAGATAGACACAAACAAAGAAACAAATTCTGGGAAGAATTAGAAATTTATAGCCCTTGCTTAAACCACACAGTGCAGAAAAAAATCCTGATGACACTTGTATAAATTCTTGGCTACATCCATAAATATATACAAATACAAATGGCCCTCTTCCACTCTGTTTGAACTTAAAACAGCAGTTGCAGCAAACACAGAAAGTGGATGAGGCATAGTACTTTTCATTTTGGTATTTTATTTTCAAAACCGTGTTTGCTATTGTTTAGCAAAAGGGATTCCAATTCAGATAATAAAGACATTTATGTTCATAGTATTAAAAAAAAAAATAGAAAAAATATCCCAAATAGATCATTGTAAATGATATTTTATTCTCGAGTGATTAAAAGATCAATTGCTGTACAATGGCACTACATTACATCTTTGTCTGAGTCCTTATGACAATTACTCAAAGTAAATCTCTCCATCTCAAAACTTGAGCCACAGCTGGAAGCCAAATTAGGCTGAAAGACAGCTTGCCAGTGTCTCAAGTTACGTATTATTCTGAGTTTATTACCAAAATCACCTTTACCAATTTAATCTACATAGCATTTTCTACTGTACTTCAAGCAAGTTATTATTCATGAATGTGGTATGCATAATTTTGTGTTATTTACTGAGATATTCTTTTTCTTCTTTTCTTAATGGGGAGCCCGTATTTTTGAACAATCAGGAAAAAGTATCTTTAGCCAAATATATTGAGATTTTTCTCAGGTTGCAAAAGCAAGACCTGAATATCTCCACATAGAGTAAATACTTAGCTTACCTTACACTAGCTCGAAATTTCCCAACACTGCCATGGATTGTAAACATTTCTTCTTTTTTTTTTCTTTTTTTTTAAAGCTGAAAACAAAGCCATACTTTAATTATACAAAGAATCCTCCTACCTCATAGGTAGAAAAAAGGATCACCCAAGTATAATGGACTACAGATTCCTCACAGTTGCCAAAAAAATTAACCTTATAATGTCTGTACAAAGGTTTCCATTTCATGAATACATGGTTGTGAGAACATCTTTCAAACAACCTATTCTTCTCATCTGCTTTCCTCCCTTCCCTTCGGAAAGTTAACTTTGGAACAAGTAATTGTGATAGGAGCTCTATATTCTAAAGGAAACAGCTGGAAAACTCTTTCATTATTTATTGAAGACTCTTTTAAAGGTGATGGTACTTTGATAATGTGTCCATTTTCAATAATTCTCCATCCCTGCACAAGAAGAGCTGAGAACTGAATTCTGGTATCAAGCAGCAATATGTTTCCTAATAACATTTGGATCTTCAGTGTCTGTATATGAACTGGAGGATAGTAATTTACTGTAGTCCAGAAATGACTAAGTGTCACTTTTGAAAAACTTTTGCCTGGAAAATTTGATACAAAATATCTGTAAAGAAAAGAGTTTTTTAAACATTTAATGCATTAGGATTTTCAGGAGGGTCTCACAAAACTGTCAGTGGTCTTTAAGGTATATGCAGGATCATAATATAAATTTATCTATGTGTATGAGTTGCTTTTTCTTTCCCAGAAAGTATTTGGTACTATGCAAATATTTTGTGGGTGTAAAATTGCTAAACTAAGAGCTATGGAAAAAGAGGTTAGAACAAATCTCAGTACAAGATAGCACTCTTCTTCAGCAACTTTGAGAGGTCAGTGAGGGTAGATATTTATAATTTAGATCTGTTCCAGCTATTTATTGTATTTCATGTTCCTTAAACCATCTGACAGGTTCTTGTCTGTAGTTATCCCTGAGAAAAATACTGAGAAGCAACAGATGTTTCTGTACCGTACTCAACATCTGATACCTTAACTGCAGCCTCTAAAGGATTGAAGCTAACTTGAATCACAGCTTCCAGCTGAGACATTCCTAACCTCTCTGAAACAGTGTGTATGTGGAGGTGAAGGGGGTGGAAGTACCTTCTTTAACACAATGTGTTTTAGCATTTTGCTGGCGCTATGAGAAGGAAGCTGCAGTGCACGTAAAAAATGCCTGTCCACTGCATCTTGTCTGGAGATGCCAGAACTGTAAGGAACTTCAGTGACTCCTTGTCTATTTAAAAATCTCCTCAACTTGTGACAAAAGAAATCAAGGAAGTAGACTGCAAAACTTGAATGGTGTTCAAGAAGACTTCTAGAAGTTGAAATTATACTTGGCTTTGAAAGCTTTTCTTAGGTATATTTGTTCAAAAATCACAAGTCCTTGCTATTCAGATGTTCTGCATCACATGCTGTTTTATGGGCCTTGATTTAACAATTTTTGTCAAAATGTAACTTCTTACAGACATAATTAAAATGTTTACTGGTCTAGAACAAGAGCTGATCTCTTGACATCAGCTTTAGGTCAGCAAATAAATATTTTTAATGAAAATAATTGTTTCATCCATCAGATATATGAGTTTGCAGGAAGAGGATTTGTTTTGAAATCAAAGTCAAGGCTAAGCTATCTAGCACAAAATATTCACCAAATATCTCCTCCTTTTAGACTTCTTCTAAAATATTTATAAACATAAGTAAGCTGTAAAATTTTATTTACAACAAATGAAACTTAAAACCTTTTTTCCACCTGTATCGCATTCACCAAACTAAGTTGTTCACAAATTTCAGAAAGCAGAGGAAGTACAGAGAAGTGACAGCAAGGACAGAGGCTTTTCTGCAAAAAAAGTGTTGCTGTTTGAAGCCTGTGTTTATTTATGAAACATCCAAAAGCACAAGGGCACTGAAAATGAAGAAGGTTTTTTAAATTGTTGAAAATTATAGGGGCTTATCACATTTCATAAATAGATTTTCTATTCTTTTCTTTCCTCTTTCTCAAACAGCTGTACAATCAAGATGAAGAGCTAGAAAGAATAGGTTGAAGACACAGATGAAGAAAATTAAATTAACAAGAACATCTGATACAACCTTTACCAAACACTTGTCTACTTCTGCCATTTATTAAGCAAGGACTTATAAGGTACTCAACTAGTTCTCCTGCACTGTACTCCTTAATGAGGATTTTTTTTTGGCTTAATATGCTTAATAAAATAAGAAAAGCATGGACATTATAAAATTTTATGTAACCTCTCTTATAGGACTAAATATGACAACATAAAGAAAAATTGTGCAACTTCTGTTAATCCTGCTAAAGAAGAATAATTTTTACTTCATTTCAGAACATGAACAATCAAGTATATACAATATATTTAACAAAATTTAATAAACTTAAAATATCCTGCATAATGCCAAATTGAAAACTGGGTAGTTCTGGTAGGCTAAAAGTGTTGTGACTTAGGAAGCTGAGCAAAGGATTACAGAATTCCAAGTTTCAACCTGAACCTCCATGCATTGTAAAGTTAAAAACGACAATGCTAACTAATCATTCATTGCAGGGCACCTTCTGTGAAGGTCATATATTTGTAACTGGTGGAGCCAAAGCTGTTAACTAAACTATTTATGTTTTAGTAATTGGACTGCTTGACAGCTTAGAATGAACTTTATATCTATTTTTGTATTGGAGGGGGAAAATATCTCAATATTTTTGCATACTAAATGTGTCTATGATGTCATTTTAAATTTATGATGTCATACTAAAATGACCTGATTTATGGGCAAGGTTTTCTCTGTCATTTATTATTCTTGAAAAATCATTGGCTGTACTGAGATGTCACAGTTTGGCAAATTGAAAAAAAATAAAGATATATGTTAGGTTAAAACCAGTGACATAGTTGGAGGATTTGACATTAGCTTGTAGGAAAAATGAATATACTGGTAATTCTTTAGACACAATCCCAGATCTGGAGTAGAGGCAAGGCCTAAAGCAGATTAGACTCAGTCACCAGTAAATAAACATCACTTATAAAATATCATTTCACAATATAAGTCTTCCACAGTTTGTTCTCGGTGCTGTCTACATTCTGATCCATTGATACAAATGAGAACGATCTGAGGAATATTCAGCAGGAAAAGCTGATGAAAAACAAATTCTAGACTGCCATTTTTCCAGTGTATCACAATCTGAGAGCTAAATGTGGCAGAATAAGTAATCAAAAAACTTGATAAAATCTTTCATTATGTTGAATATGAATGAGGAGATCCTGAAAGTTTATTTGGCTGAGGAATGGTAGTGGTTTATTAGTGAAATCAAAAGAGGTAAAACGGATAGTGGGAGACAGTTGTGGTCTTTAAGAGCTAAGCTTCCATTAAATTCTGATAGTACTGAAATCCCCTTTCACCCTATGACACTTTTCATTTCAGTTTTTAATTTTCTCTAAAGTTCTCCCTGGAAGAACCTCTGCAACATCTTTGATTTCACTGTTGTGCAAACATTTAATTTTACAGTCATTGTAAATTCTCATCATTCATAGAACCATAGAATATTCTGGGTTGAAAGAGATGCACAAGCATTGTCAAGTCCAAATACTGGCCTTTACCGTTTTCTTTTTCGAAGCACATATTCATCCCATCTATGCCCTTGGCACAGCAAAACCTGTTTTCCAGGCATCTGTCTTTCTAACAATGGCTAGGTATTGTTTACCTTTGGACAATAACTGATTAGGTGATTACAAGAATTTCCACTGTAAAGCTAGACCTGTTGGTCTGGTAGGCATTTGCTAGGTTACAATATTGCAATAGTAACATGAGATTGTTTTTTTCCCACTTTTAAATATTAACATTCTATTAAAAAATCCCCTATCTTCTGCCATAGAAATTTAAAGTCAGAGAGGACTTATTATTCTTTTGAACAACAGAGTGAGCAAATATTCTTTCATGCCAGTCATTGTTTTAGCTCAGATGTAAGCTAAGTTGGACATGGCTAAAGGAAGTCACATGTCAGGTGAATACTCTTGAACATCTTGCCCTGTTCTGACAGAAAATAAATCTATTTACTGTGACATACTGTGAATCTATTTACTCTTCCTTATCCTATCTAGCCAAAATGTCACTGTGAGAGATGAATCATCATTTTTTTGTGTTACTTAAGAGAAAGTGGATTGGTGTGAGCCACAGTGTAGTAGATATCCTGTGTGCATATATGTGGCCTCCAAGAGTGATGCAGCCACCAGAAATAATTCAAGATCAAGAGGGTCCTCTATCCATCCCCCAGCAAGGAGGTATCAGCTGTAAAACAAGAAACAAATATAGCTTAGCCCATATTCTGGGAGGCAATCTTCCTCCTCCTCACTCCCCCAAGTGCCTCTGCACAATAGGTCTGAGGCTTTGTATGTAGGATGAAGTTGATGAAGGTCCAGTCACACCAGAGACACCACCGCTGTCAGTGACATCAATCCACTATATTACAGCCGCTTACAAGAAGAAAAGATGAGGCTTAGTTGTAGGAGATTTCCTTCTAAAGGGAACAGAGGGCCTGGTATACCAACTGGACCCAACCCACAGGAAGGTCTGTGCCTCCCTGTGTTAAGGACCTCACCAGGAGTCTTCCAAGCCTGGTGTGGCTGATGGATCACTGCCTGTTACTGATCTTCAACGTAGGGTACAAAAAAGTGGCAACAAGGCAATCAAAAGAATTTCAGGGCCTTTGGATATTTGGTATGGAAATCTTGGGCACAAGTTATTTTCTGTTCTATATTTCCGTTTGAAAGCAGCAGTATGGAAAGAAACAGATAGGCTGAGTCAATTTAATACTTGTCTTCACAGCTGGTGTCCTCACCAAAATTTTGGCGTTTTAACAATGACATTGGCCTATGCAGGGTTATGCATGCTGGCATCAGACATCAGACATCATCTCAATGAAAAAGGAACTAGTGAGATTTATTGGTAGAGCTTTAAACTAAATATGATAGGGGAGAGGGCAAATATCAAGCTTATTCCTGGAAATTGTGGGATAGTATGAAAAAGTTAGATCGAGAGGGTACTTGTAATACCCTCTGTAGGTGACTCTGCAGGTGACTCTGAGGCGTACCAGCCACACTGGTGCACAGCTGCAGTCGAACAGAGATGAGCCAGGGACTCCTGAAATAATAGAAACCAAGAGGGAAAACATTTTGGTATTTGTACAGTTTAAGCCTGTATTACATTCACCCCCAAAATCCATTGCAAGTGAAAATTTAAGTTTTGGATGACAGCTTTTAAATAATTATACAATTAACTATAGGTTAAAATTTGTTCCAAATCTACTTGAAAACTGAATTTAGTACCATCTACTTCCTGTGTCATACAGAAGTTCTGTCCATGACAGGTTTCTGTCTACTGTTTCACTATCAAACCCCAAAAGAATCCTGAGATACATTCTTTTCAGAAGTTTAGAGAACAGTTCCTTTTTATAAGCAAGTGAAAGCAAACAGCTGGAGTCTTGTTTTTAAGATTGCTTCATGTTCTTCTGCAAGTTCCTACAAGAAAGTTATTGACCAAAAGGTTCCACAGTGTAGGCCAGCAGAAGTGCATCAATCAGGATGACGGCACATCCCGTGCTCACTGTGCTAACTATGGCCACACAGAAGAGTGGAAAACATGCATCTGCAGAACAAATTAGCATTCTGAGACATCAGAGATACAGACACAGCTGTGAAAGCCTTTTGCAAATCTTACTCCAATACCTGTAGATTTATTCATCTCACCTGCTAAGAACTCATGTTTTTAATTTCTCAGACTGGCCTTGTCTATTTTGCCAAATGTATTTAAATGACAAAAGGAAGTAATAATGACAAAGCTTGCCTTCATAAGTGTTGTGAGCACAGGTGACCTAATTTGCAATGTTTGTATTCAGCAACTGTCCCTCAATCTGGAGGGTCGATGTTTTATTTGTCTTGGTCTTAAGCAGAAGTAACATAACAGGTGAAGAAATGAGAAGAACTTGTAATTTTAATATAGTAATGATAGTAGAGGTCATAGTTCTTTAGTTTTCTGCAGAAGTTATAAATATCTTCTTTGTAACACCTACTATTTAAGGCCAAAATTGAGTAGCAATTTTATTATTAAATGAAAGTCATATTCCTGTTCATTGAAACAAGTCACTGACACAATTTCCTCACTATGGCTCCAAGAAAAAAACAAAACCCACCAACAAAAACTCCCTTAGATTTTGAATTACAAAACATTACATGAGCCAGGTAAGAACATTGTAAATTTTATTGCTTATTGTACTACCCAAGATACCTGAACAAGCTATGTTTAAAAGGACATAACCTAAGGGAAATCTATGATAAAAAGTTCTTTTTAAAACAATTTCCTTAATCATAACTCCTTTTCCTACTTTTCCTTAACCATAAATCTTCTGTGAGAACATGAACTTGGTTTTCAGAGGGGGCTGCCTGAACACATTGGTGGAAAGAATGCAAGGCAGAGCTAAAGAGAGAAACCCAGAAGACAGCATAGAAGAGCTGGAGGGTAAAAAGGTTCATTTTTCTTTTCCTGAACAAAAGGCAGGACCGCATACAGAGGATACAGAGAATACTGGTCAGTAGTGAAATTAGAGGAGAAATGAATTGTGGGATGTAGCTGGAAATGTTACAAAAAGGTCATTCAAAGTTAAATTGATGGACTTGATATATTGAAAGGAAATCAGTGTAAAACTACAGCAGGTGTACTCCACTGTGACCTCAAATCATGTTTGTATGATTCCTGTTGTGCAAGACATCAGCAGACTGCTTGACATACCTAAGAAAAATACCTATTTCACTAGTAATAAATGCCATTTTAATATTATTTATGATGCTCATTTGGGTACTATTTTAGAACTCAGCTCTTTCCCTACCTCCATAATTTCTTTTTCTTTTTCTGTCTGAAAAAAATCCAACATGTGAAAAAAAAATCAAAATGAAAAATTAGGAAAACAGTCAATAGTCATAGCTAAAATGCATGCAAAGACTAAAATATCACTTACCTCTGCAGTTATTTTAAAAATGTGTTAAAGTAATAGATTTAGTTCACTTCAGATAAAAATAAATAAATTAGAATAAGTTCAAATTCCTGTTATTTTTCACAAAGTGGAAACCACTTCAAATATTTTGAGAAATTTCCAAAAGATATTTATTACTTTTGGAGTTGTGTTTGTCTATTACAGTATAGTCGCGGTTGCAAAACTGACACGAGTTTTAGAATGACAAACTAAGCTTTTTCACTTAACTCTAAGTATTTTAAGGTTCTGGCTAGATATCTTAATATTATATATCTAATATATATTATATAATGTATTATAAATATATATATTTATCTTTTTTACCTACAGTTTATACCATAATATGATCTATATAGCCTATAAAAAGATTATATTTTTCTCAGAGTTTAAGTTAGTAGCACTATCAAAGCAATATCCTTTATCTGAATTTGATTGGGTAGTGAAAAGTTGAAATCAATGAAAAATTTAAAGTTCAATCTTTAATGTCATATTTTATTATTTTTTCATGCATATCCCCAGGGTCATCATTCTCTGCATTTGTTAATGGAATAGGCTTGATCAACTTCTCTTTTGCATTGTCATTTGAACTGCTTTATTTTACAATATAACTTTAATTATCTCTGGTTGTTTTTATGTTTATAATAGTAATCAGATCCATGATATAATGCCATTAGCAGTTCATATAAAAACTACGCTTTCAAGGTCAGTTGAGTCTTCTAAACAATGATATTTCAATCTGTTGATTTTTAGCAGCTTTGGGGTTTTGTAGCCAAAAGTCACAGAAGGTGACATAAAACACTGACAACACACTGAGGAACAGATTTTCATGTTGTGGGTTCATGTACCAGGAAAATGCCTTGAATTCTCTCTGACAGATCTGGATCTCAAAGAGGAAAACTGCAAACTGGTTTTGGGCATAGCAGAATATTCTTGTGAGAAAAAGATGTAATTCAGCTTTTCTTTCTTTTGTACAAAACTGTATTTACTATGACTTTGGGGGGTTTTTTATCTGTGACAGCATTGCAGATTGCATTTAGAACCTTTTTGAAGTAACGTTCTGCTGATCTCTTGGTAACTGAGTCTAGAAGTACTAAAATCTTTTGCAGGGAAAAAAAAATAGATTTGACACAAGCTTGACTGAATTTTGACCCATGAAGAAGCTCATACTGCTAGTGTTAGCATACCTCAGAATTGAAATTATTTTCTCTAATAGCTTCAGTAGAGGAATGGAGCTCTCTATTACTCCAAGACTTTGAAGTATCTTCTACTATGGAAGCATATCATTGTCCAGTGGCTTGGCAACCAAAGTGGACTTTTCAATTTTCGTCTCTCTTACACTATTTTGCATAATGCACGTCGACTACTAAGCTGCCTGAATACATTTTAAACGTGTCTCTAAAATTGCTGAAGTGTCCAAATTATACTAGTGTGACCTCTTGAATAAATACCTTAGCAGCCCCTGTGCAGCACCTAGCAATGTATAGGCAAAATATTTCAGTCTAGTATACTGAAAAAGAAATACATATGGGCAGAGAGATTCTCATTCTAGGCTTTTTTCCCATTTATTTTAGTAACTGGACAAGCATACCTTCACAAATTTGTGACAATCCTAAACAATGAATCTGGGGAAAACATGTCAACTACTCTCATGACAATTAGGGCATATTTTTAGGATAAATAAGCCATGCAGAAGCTCTTTCAGATCTCAGCATGTTTGTGTCCAAGATGGGATTTTCAATTGGTTTTTGGTGGATGAAGAAGTAAATTTTCTTAGGGGAGATGTCAACAAAAGCTCAATTTTCTAGGTAAAGCCCTTTGTAAGTCTGTGTAATGAATATTTTTTTCTTGGAAAATGTTTGGTTTTGGTTTTGTGTTGTTTTTTTTTTTTTTTTAAATTTATATCTTTCCTATCTTCAAAAAAGCCTAAGTATATTATTACAGTATGTGTCGTGATCTGAAGTTTTCAGAATGTTAACACGAGTATTGAGGAAATATTGTCCATTAGAGTGAATTCTTTCAAAGCAAAGGAATCTCTTGAAATACCAGGGCTAACACTGTACTGATGAAAAATTGCAATCTTCCTGTGTGGATTTCCCTGAACCAGAATCATACTGCACCATAAGTTAGAGAAAGCTGAGTGTCATCACTGAAGAAAAACCATGGCACATAAATGACATACCTAAACTTTGATAGCATCTTCTGATACAAACTTTCTGACCAGAATTGAACAGTTCCACAAACTGATCTGTGTCCAGATCTGATAATTCTTCAAAATGTGTCTTTGGAGGAAAAAAACCACCAAAACAAACAACAAACAAAGAAACCTAAACAAGCAAACAAAAGACCAAAAAGGTTTAATGCATTATTATCACCTCTATTTTGTCTCAGGCATCCAGAATTTTAATAATCTCCAGCAGTTTCCTATTAAGAGATTGGGTAATCAGAAATTTTGTTAGCCTATTTCCCCTGCAAATTATATTAAACAAATTAGGCCATTTACTGGGTTGTCTGAAACTTACTCATCAAATTTCATGAAGAAATATTTTCAGGAGACCTAGATCATGTCGAGAGTCATAGAAATTTTTAATTCACTTTTAAATAAATATCAGAAGAGACCTCATGACCATTGGAGGGGCAGTGTCAAGGGAACAAACTAAGTACAAGAAGACATTAAGAAATGTAGGGAATTAGAGATTAAATTAGGAAATTGAAACATTCATATGATGTCCCAGGCCAAACAGTTGTTTATCAATAACCACCACCTTCAGAAGTCTGCTAGACATTGACTACTGAACCTCATCTTCCAGACAGGAGTCCTACAGGAAATAATGTTAATAATACAGAAATTCACTGGATGTAAAAATATTTCACGAACACCATTCACAAATGTATACGCAGCAAAGTTCCAAGGATCAAATTAATTCTCTGGTGTGTCCATACTAAGCATCTACCTTATTTCTCAAAGAAATATATTAAGACCACCAGAAGTTTTGAGAATGGATAAAGCTATCAAAAAATGGTATTTAGTAGCTGTCAAAATTGCTTTGTTTAAACCCCAAATTTTTGGGGGGATTTTTTGGTAACTCTAGACTGAGTTACCAGAATATCCCTGAGTTTCTTCAATCCCATAGATAAAAGCACTGAAAAAAATCGTTTGATGAAAATATGCATCTAATGGTGGTTCCATGCAGAATATAAAATTGCATTTTTAGTGCTGCACAGAAAGCACTTGTCAAATGCCACTATAATTTCCTGAACTTCTTTACAACTGTGAGGCAAAAAGTAAGTAATTAATAAGACAGCCTATGGAAAAATAATTATGGGAGATTACAAGAAGCAGATACAAAACTGTCTTCTACAAACATATGCAAGGGTACAGCAGGCTTCCATACAATAGTAATTCATTGACCATAAGCATTAATATAGGTAATGCCTGGCATGTCATTCTAAAGCTTGTCTGAAGAGACAACATACCAAGGTGCATTAGGAATGATAAATAATTTCAAATATCTAAAAAAAATTGAGTATTCTTAAAAAAAAAAAAAAAAAAAAAAAAAAAAAAAACCAAACAAGTTCTATGTCATGAAAATTACAGTTCTGGTGGTGGAATGTATGTCAAGATCCTATTCTCTATGCTAATCAGGTTAAATTTCCTAACACCAACTACTTCATCCATTAAAATTTATGAATGCATTAATACAATTCACAAGCAAAAAAATCAGCTAGAAATGTTATATAGCAATATAATGATTATTGAATTCCTCAAAAGAATGAAGAAGCATTTTAAACTTTAAGTAGGAAGATTTTATTAATTCAAACCCTGTGAATTGACAGAACTCTGTTGTTGGAACAGATTGAAATATTTCTTTTGTTCTAATGTCTACTATACATCATATACAAATTCAATTGATATGGGGAACGAATAACCTGAAGTGATACAAACAGGAAGGTGGCACCACAAAATACAGAATATAAGGAAGGTCTTTTGGGGAATAAGAAAGGAGACATAAAAGTTGAAAATCATTTTATAAACAGGGCAGAATTGTAGATTCAAATTATAAATGTTTACATATATTTCTAGCACAAACCCTTTCATTTCAGTCTTAGAAATATTAACCTACCAGAATTGGAAATAAAGCCTACAAAGCAGGAGACGTATTGTTGTCTTTAGACAACCTTACCTCTTGGCAGGGGCTGGTTTATGAATATTTCTGCTCTATTACAGACTCTCAGAAACTATTTGTATTCTCTAAGCTTTGGGTCATATTTTGAGCTGTAACTCATAAGTGCTTGTTTCAGCTCTCAAACAGAAGTAAATATGTCATCAACCACAGATCTCCCAAGCATTTTGTATTGGAGTTATCAGTAAAGAGAAGAATGTATTTGGATTATGAGTATTTTACAGAAAGTTGCTTTCACCAAGAGAGCTCCTGATGGTGAGTAAGTAGGCAGAATTGAATTTTTTTTTTCTACTCTATCAATATAGCAGGAATTCCAATAGAATAACTGCCAAATTCCTACTGTATCAATAATTTATGTTAGTACTTTAATATTATTATGGACACATAAACTAACAAGGTGACTAGCCGTTATTCATCTCCTACTTTTGATGCCTTAGGTTCTCAAGGCATCACCTTAGAGATTTCTTGCAGATATTTCATATTTTTCTGCATGGCAGAAAGCTATTATTACCAGAACAGTAGATATTTCAAGTGTTAGTAATAGCAATAGCAGATTACAACTCCTACTCTTCTGTGTCTCTTCAGTGTTTGCTTAAATTCCAGACCTTGCCTACAATGATTCCATAAGGGACAGTTATTTTAATACATCTAATAATTTTGATACATTCTTTTAAAAAACAATATCTGCTGGTGGGGTTTTTTTCCTCTCCTTCCTCTCCTCCTGCCTGGAGAAGAAAGGTCAAGATAGAAATGTTAAAAATATTTTTTCTGAGATACATCTTCCACCGCATGTGGCCTTCCTATAATTTGCTTTCCACTCATTACGCTAGCATCAGGTCCCAAAAATTCACATCCTATTCAGTAACAGCAGGAAGAAAAAATGAGCAAGCTAAAGATTAATAATTTTGTATGAAAATTAAAGAGATGAGCAGGAAAATTGTATATGCCTCATATGTATATGAGATTTTAAAAAATGAACAAACTCTTTTGGTCAATCCACTGCCTACAGCTATCTGTCAGGTTTGTCCAAAATAAACATGGAGAAAAAAAGAATCAGACTGAATTACTGAAGCACACTCTCAGGCTAACCCTAGATACTACATCTTCAGTCACTTTTTGTTATTGAGAAGATTCTGGACAGGAAGCACAATGTATGTACTCTCAAAAATTACTCCATCTTTCACTCTGGAAATAAAATTGACTCCTACACTGCTGCTTCTGTCCACTTGAACTCTGAGTGAGTGTCAATGAGCTTTCAGAATAGCATTTGTTATTTTTTCAATATTTTGGAGAGCTAATGCAATTTTCCCCTGCAATCATATATTAAAATCCTAGGTGCATGAGAAACCCATATTAAACATTTCAGAATACCCTGTATTTTTAAACAACACTCTATAATACTGTAGGTCGAAGTGAAAACCAATACAAAAATTCAGCTCTGCATGGCAATTATAGTATCAAACTATTTCAACTGCAGAAATTTACCATATTTTTCCCTTAGAAGAAAGAGGAAGAGGTATTACAACTCTGATATGCCAAAAAAAACCTCCCAAAACCCTAAAACCAAACCAAACAAACAAACAAAAAAATTTAAACTGTTGCATTGCACCCCCACACCCAAGTGGGGGAAAGGAGTTTAAGTTACACCTCTGGAACTTTTAAAGAAAAAGAACCAGAAACTTCTGTGCCTCTCCCACCGTAATTGGTTCAGTGCCCGCACAAAGGCATGCATTGGACCTTTAGCTGTCTCGCAAGGAACGTGGCGATTTTCTATTGGGCAGCAAGCCAAAAAGCTGTCCTAAATCATTCAGTACATGAGAGAGAGCACAAAAGTTCTCGGGGCTTTTTCAGGGTGTCTTTAGCAGGTGTAAGGGAATCCCCTACACTGTGCACAGCTTTTGTTCTTTTGTTTTGTATGGTTTGTAATTTTCTCTCTTATTAAAACCTTTCTGCTTTTTAAAAACACCTCTGGTCAAGCCATCTCACTAGTTATTTTGAAGTCATTTCTGGGAAGTTGCTGGTCAACCCTCAGAGTGTGATGAACCCTCATGCGGCTTATAACACACTGGCCCCATGCAGAATTTCATTGACAAACAAGCAAACAAATGAACAAACAGAAAAGGACAACAAACAAACAAGCAAACCCCCAAAACCCACCATCTCAACAAAAAAAGGTGAACTGATCTCTCAGTACAAACAGCATTAAGTGCAAGAGGAAAACATCCTTAAGGTTCTTAGAGGGTTTTCTAAGTATTCTAATAATCAAGCTGCATTCTCTTAAATGTCTGCACCTGAGGAGAACTGAGCAGGGGAGGATTCAGTCAAGAGCAAGGGAGTGAGCGAGTTCTTTAACAAATTAACATCTTGTAAGATTTTATGTTTCATTATGCTACATTATGACCCTGAACCAGACTTGAAAGGAATTTGAAATGGATCCAATTTTTTTTTCTTCTCTCTGGTTCATGCATGTGGAATGAATGGCAGAATGTGCGACAATACTTTGTTTATTGATACCAAAGGGAAGCATTCTAACTTAGGAGAAGGCCAAGGAAAACTGTTTTGGTGATTATGATGATCTGGAGAAAGTAGCTCTGCCTATTTTCCCCTAGACAAGCATTGAAACCCAGATGAGGAAAAGACTTCTTTTATCATTATTTTTACTTTACACAAAAAGCAAGAATTATTGTGCCTTCTTAGATTCCTGTAAAATTAAGCCAACAATGTTTAAGAATTTCCCTTCACTTACTTGACAGTCTAGAATTGTAAGTGAAGAAATCATGAATACAAAATGAAGACTAGGTTAACCTATACAATAAATCTTGGGTGGGCATTTTTTAAAAGAAGGCACATAGTTAGAACACCTTCTATTTTTCAAGAACAAAATATCTTCTCTTTTTGGCATATCACAGCTACACAGCATGAATGTAAGTTGGATTCTTAGAATAGTTGTTAAAAGACGTATTGTCTGAAAGGACAAATATTTTAAATTAATATTAATATGCATTTTGCCAAATCCCTGTGACATTTACAGCATAAGAATACAGCATATTAGACAAACACCTACTAGAACTTCAGAACTTCATTACACTGGTAATGACAACATCTACCACCATATCAGATACAGCTGATAAAGGAAAAAAAAAAAACAAAACAACAACAACAACAACAAAAAACAATGCAGTGAAGATCAGGAGCAAAGAATATCTGAGAAGAAAATACTTCAAATCTCTTGAAATATTCTGTGTTCAATTCAACATTTTCATCTTCCTTTCAATTAGTCATCAATTTTCTCATTCTAACTTTATCCTTGTGTCATTGCTGGACCACAGTCACACAGCAGCTGCCCCTACCAACAAGCAGAACTGACTTGGTTTGCAGAGTGGTGGACCTTTCTTCATCAAAAGAGGATCCACTTAAGATTAGTCTGTAGGTTTATTGAGACCTGCAGATCTAACAGATCTAGCTTTAGTATGAGTTAAACTCAGTTCAGCAAAAAGAGGGTAAAATTATTAATATGTTTTCAATTGGTATGATAATATCCTTTTTGAAGTGCCTTTACTGTATTTAGTTAAAATAAATTAATATTTTACATTACTAATTTTGAAAACAAAAAGTTATAATTATTCAATAGGATTCTAATATTAGATTCTAGTCAGAATCACCAAATACTAGCCTTTGGCATGGCACACACTACTTGGTTGAAATTTCTACAGCAAATTACAAAATGCCTTAGAATTATTAATGTCAAGTAATTAATGTTCTAAAATTCAGTGAAAAAGCTGTCCACTATAATGAACTTTATGCAGATGGACTAGTCACTGGGCTCCCTGTATGAAATAACTGATGGAAGTTAGTTTTGGCCTGAGCTAAGCAGTGGAACAAACTGAATGATTCAAAAGAGCATGTTTGGCTCTGAGATGTATGAATGTACAAACAGGGGAGCCGAAGCACAGACTGGTATAAAACAAAACCTTTAAAAATTTTACCCATTCAGACATCCAAAGGAAAAAAAAAAAAAAAAACAAAACCTTCTTTATTTGTAGCAGAAGTGTGACTTATTTTGTTTTAATGGAAAGATAAAATGTTAATGCAGATTTTTAAGGTCCTTATTAATCTCTGGCATTGATGGTTTAACATCAGATAGAACAACACATTTTCTTTCACATCAAATGTTAGCCAGGGAATACAAAAAATGAGCACATTTCTCCAAAAGGTAAACACTGAGTGTGTTAAAAGAATATATACTGTTTCACTTAACTCAGTGACTTCATGTGTCATGTCCAGTCAGCTTAAGAGTAAAGGATCCTTGAGGTAGTTCAAAGTTTTGATGCTATTTTATGGAGAATAATTGATTTAAAATGCATGACATAGCAGCAAAATGAGCCAGATTCTATTTCATCATTAATTTGAACGAGAAATCAGAATTCTCCTTATAATATTCTCTTCCAATAGAACTAACATTTTTATCTCGTTGCTATTAAGTTAATTTCAAAATCCAACATATCTAGATAGTAGCAAGAAGGAGAGGCATTTGTGACAATTGAAGGAACGGAAAGAATTAATTTTCAAGTTGTTTTGCAAAGCAATCCTGGCTTTGTAGCCTTACCTCCAGAACAGCAGTAAAGCAGACTCTTCAGTTCACGTGATTTAGAGGATGTAGAGAACACCACAAAAAAAACCCCAGATGAATTATGGTTAGAGCTAAAGGGGCTTACTATATTGTTTATTAGTATAGAGCAGGTAGCCCACAGTAAACGTCCTCTGCTCGATACATTTTAAAATTCCTGTATTACTGAACCAAACACTTCCTTTATAGCATTGCTTGATTTAAAATTGTGTTGTGGATTTTTGCTGAACCGATCCTAAGAAGTTCAGTTTCCAAAGCTTTATACTTTAACACTAGTAACATATACTGGAGGATTACTTAATTTCTCTGTGCCTCTTCTAAGTTAAAGAACACCTATAATGTAAAGAGTTAGGAAATTTTACTTTTATTTCTTTTAATATTCTTAAAAAAGAGGAGCCATTTCTTCATTTACAAAAGGCAAGAGTGGAGCTCTGGATTTGGTAGGGAAAATTGTCGGAGCCGAATGGCCTTTCCCTGGAAGGGTTCAAGGTTAGGTTGGATACAGGCCCTGAGCAACCTGAGCTAGGCCATTATGTTCCTACCCATAGCATGGGAATTGAAACTAGATGATCTTTAAGATCCCTTCCAACCAAAACCATTTTATGATTGTATGAAATTCATATTCTTTTTAATGCAAAAGTGATTAAATACCAGCATATACTTGTAATCTGTGAATGCATAAAAAACTCAAATCTCATTAGCAGTTTTGTAACTGAATTGTAAAGGGTTCATTTAAAATATGGCAAATAGCAGACAAGCTATTCAGTATTTCATAAATATCGCAGTAAAAAAAATTTAACTTTTGTACCTCTTATATCTGCAAACACATTTTAAAAATGAGTTAAAAAAAAGTCCATTTAAAAAATGGGCATCTTTACCTTTTTTCAAAGCCCTATTTATATAAGTACCATGAGAGTGACCTTTCCTTGCCTTTTTTTCCAATCAGAGAGGGATACATGTGTGCATGAACACACATGTACTTACTCATTTACTATCTGAGAAAAAAAAGGCTTTATTTTGGCAGCTGTATGGGTCTAATACTCTGTTCCTTTAATGTAGCCACAATTCAACATGAAGGAAAAGAATACTGAGTAGTTTAAATACCACCACAACCACCAAGCTCCCTAATATTCAGGCAGCAGCTGCAGAAGATAATGGATGGACTTACTTTTTATATTTTTAACCACACAGACTGGATTAATTATTTAGAAACCTTAAATATATAATGCTTTCAAAGAAGGAAAATGGACCATATTTCTAATTATATTGACTTCCAAAGTGCTATATGGAGAGAAAAATATTAGATTTTTAAGTATTCTGATCTTAATCTTTACATTACAGGCTATCTGTGTATTGATTAGACAGTATGTTTTTTCTTTCTAGTGAAGGCCATCTGAAGACATCACTAGCTGCCATTCTAGGAAATGCATTATTTTGTCTTCTCTATCTTCCCACATAATCAGAAAGTCCTAGGGTTTGTTGTGTCAAGGTTGGCATTTTGTCGTTTTTTTTTAAAGCATCATATGTGGTTCTAATTTTCACGAAAAATAGCCTGTTTGTTCCTCTCTTAAAGGAAAACAGAGATGTCTGTGAAAGTGTGTCTTTAGATTTTTCAAAGAGCTACTGTTCCAGCATTTCTCTGCACAAACTCAAAACTGCAAAGGGACTGAGTTCAAATAGTAACATATTCTAGAATAATAGAATCATAGAATATTCATAGAGCTGGAAGGGGCCCTCTGCAATCAAAGTCCAACTTCTTGCCCAGCACAGGACACCCAAAGAGTCACACTATGTGTCTGAGCATTGTCCAACACATGAGCTCTGTCAGGTTTGGTGCTGTAACAACTTCCATGGCGAGCCTGTCCCAGTGCCCAACCTGCCTCTGCATAAAGAACTTTTCCTAATATCCAACCTGTTTCCAGAATGTGATACATCTTCAAGTAATTTCCAACACAATGATGACAATTGTCAAAAAGATCTGAGATATCAAGGTGTTCACTCACATTCTACACCCCCACGACAACATAAAATTAAGAGCTCTAAAGTTTCATTTCTTTTATTACATATTGGTAAAGTATTATTTATAAAAGAAGTATTTAATACTCTTTTTTGTGATATGAAACCAATTGTATTCATTTATAGCCATACAGTAACTTCGATACAATGCTGTTGTAATTCTTCTGTTTTCTCCTGCACTTTTAAAAATGTAGTTCATTCACCGGAAGCTGTAAATTGAGTTAAAAATGAGAAAACATTTCTCAGACTGAGTGAAGCACTGGAATAGACTTACTAGAACCTCCAGCACCTGAGATCTTTAAGAACAGGCTAAACCACACCTGTCAGCAGTAATAAAACTGTAGTTGTTCCTGCTCTGGGCTTTGAGAATAGCAGTGATCTTTTTTCTAGCCCCATCAAGCCATTCTGGGATAGTGTCTCAATAAGACAAATTCTTTAGTACCTTTTTAAATGCTTAATGTACCACAGATTTAATTGTATAGGCTCCAAGAAGAAAGCAAAAAAATCTGAATTTTAAAAAATATTTCACATGTAGAGTTTCAATAGTCTTCCTTCTCTAATTGTGTACTTCTTCCTGGTTTAGAAAATAGGTTGTAGGATTTTTCATGTTTCAGTTTTCTTCAAGGAGATTGAGTTGAAAGATTCTAGAAATCTTTTCCTGTGTAGCTGAGAAGTGAAAAAATGGCATGAGAAGGATTTAGATCAATCTCAGAACTTTTCTACAATATCTGTTGCAGTAGTTTAGCAATAGAGAGTAAAAAATATTTAGAAACCAGTTGCATCCAGGGTTGTGGAGAAGGGTCCAAATATGGAAACATAATTATTTCAGTATTCAATATGTCACTTATTACCAAATATATGTAACTAAAATGGCTTGAGAACAATTTGTTGCAGATTTTCTTTTTCCAAGTACACAGTATTTTTTGTGATTCTGGATTTATCTCTTACACCAACTTGTATACTATTTTCAACATTACTCTGAAATTAGAACATCATAATGACAATTAAAAGCCTTAATGTTTATTGTATATAAAATTCAAAGTTCTGTATTGGGAATGGTTGGTAAATATCTAAGAACCTATATTAGTAATAAACAGGATACAAATATTTAAAAATAGCAAATTATTCTACCAATAAAAAAGTAAAGTCTGATAACTGTATGTCTGTCTATATGTTAAATTTTGGGTTTAGAAAAACAATTAATCTTGCTCCAGAAATATTTTAAAGGGAGAAGAAATCAAAGACTCCTTTTAAAAATGGCAAATATCTAAATGAGTGGTTGAACTACTGACTTTACAGATCAGTTGTATTATTTATGTTGTGCTCTGTTTTCTTGGCTTTAGCTATTTTATTATCTGTAACTCGGGTATAAATGAAATTATCAGTGCTATAGATGCACTAAAAATTGATCTTAACCTTGTTCCATAAACTTTAGACAAAAGAAATCAATAGGCTTATTTCATTTCCAGGAAGATTGTGTACAAGATTGTGTAGGAAAGAAGAGTAATGAATCAAAACTGATATTTTATGAATCACTAAAAAGTGATGGCAACAATTATGTCTAAAGAGGTAAATAAAACATGAAGATAAAATTTTATATCTGAATACTTCTATGAATAATGCATTAGACACATATTTCCTAATTATTTTTCTCTTTGACTAACTTATTCAACTTCAATTGCTATTTAGAGGCTTATCAATGGATGTACTTTTTTGCAATAGTGCCAAAGATTTAAACATTTAAAAAAAACCACTTCAAAGAAATATTTAGGCCAACTATTACATGCGATCTATTTGAATTCACAGCATGATTATGTTTAAATGTAGTGTCAGAGATGAAAAAAGAATGACTTGTCTGCTGTGTTCCATCACCACAGTCTTCAGCAACATTTATGCTCAATTTCACGCACAGGAGCACTGAAAATATAGACTGAACTTTTACGTCTACCCTTAATCTCTCCTAAACCTGTTACTGGAGATACCTTCATCAATTGCTGTTAGCAACAGGTAGCTCAAAGTGCCATTGAAATAATTTGAGGTCTGAATATGTTAGTGTCAGGCAAAAGACATTTTTTACATATTCTAACTGAGCAATGGAAACATTGATCATTCTGAGATTTTGACATGCCTGAAGTTCTTAAATTAACAATATGGTATTATATCATTGGGAGTATCAAATTGCAGTCTAAGTAAGAGCCAGAAACCCAGCACTGGGATACCCCTAAAATTTATAATGACTTAATTCACACAATGTGGACCACTAAAAATATTGTTGCTAATATGTGAGTCACTATGACATGATGCCAAACTTCCCCACACATCACTGTGAGATCTTAAATCATGTCTCTTTTCATAATCCTATCTTCCCAACAGTGAAATGACAATAATAAAGGGCTCTCATTATCATAAGAAACTAAAAATAGCAAAAAATATTTAGAATTAGGCAAACAAGACCAAAGTAAAGAAAAAAAAAAAGCGTCTGGTCTGTGAATGTTTTGTTTGTTTGTTTCATTTTTATTTTGTTCTTATAAGTGTCATTGGATTTCAACAGTTAGGATACTTTTGTTTCACAGCTCTAGAAAAATTTCCACTGAAAAATATGTGTTGTGCTAATTTTTGGAATGGGGTCCACATGTTAGTTTATTAAGATAAGTTCTTAATTTTCATGAGAACATAAATTCTGATTTATAAAGCAATTTGTGCATAAAGTAATTTGACCATAGGCAGTTGTGGTCTCAGGAAATTAGGCTTACTCTTTGGTCAGCAGAGATGACTTTTCTAGGAACAATAGCAATTGTAATAGTAATAGAAATAATAGTAGTAGTTGTAGTAATAATAATAATAATAATAATAATAATAATAATAATAATAATAATAAAAGTTTTAGATGTTCTGAATTATCCTCTGGAGGAGTCTCCCAGACATTCCACCACTTATGGGAGATTTTAACTTGTCAAGGAACTATATGTTTGCAAGGGGACATCACTGAGGCCAAACACCACTACTATCAGTGTAAAAAACTTTAGAAGCCACTTGAATTTCAGTTGGTCTTCATTATACCTAGATATATTCTTTGTATGGTTTTGAGTTCCTAAATACCATTTCCCATTTGAGCCACCAAGTAAATAAAAACAAACAAGCAAACACAATAAAATAAATAAAACAAGTAAAAGGCCACAATGTCCAGACATTTTCATTCTCAGAAAAAATTTCAGGGTACCTATGTTAGACCAAACTGTTTATATTTCATAGCAATAGATTGCCATGAAGCTACATAACCTTTTAGAGAAAATACAGTAACCCATCTTGAAACACTGGTTCCACAAAATTAAAGCTTAGGTGCATATGTGGCGCTTTAATTTTCTGTGCAGAAACAAAATTTAGGGACAGATGATATTCCTGCACAGGTATTTCCGTGTTTTGAACCTTACTCTGCAAACACTAGTGTGAAGGACACCATGTTTATGCTGGTGTTGCTCATGGCTGGTTAGACTGACAGAAAAGAAAGCTATCAAAGCATTGAGAAATAACGGAACTTGCATTTTTCAAGTCTTTTTCTCAGAATTTACATTTTATTGTGTAGCTTTCAGTAGACATTTTTGGCAATTGAGGGGCTTTGTTCTAAAGTGGTTCTGGGCATTTTTCTCTGGGTATGAAAAAGATAATATTTATATTTGCTTTCACATAATTTTGTGATTTTGAAAATTAGGCAAAATCAGCCTTTTCATTTTTCTATCAATATCAGAGGTAGTTTATAAGATAGTTTGTATAATAGAGTGTGATAAGTTATAAAATGCGATGAGTGTCTTAAAAAGAGACTTGGAAATTAATCATTCAAAGAACAGATGTAAGGGTCATGGTGGATGGAGTTTTAACACAAGAAAGTGTCTCAAACTGTAATGCCTTTCAAAAAAATGTTTATACTGTTCTAAAAGATTGCCATGATGCACAAAATGTGGAGGTGATTTTCTGACCTCTGTTAGACATGGATTCAGACAAAACACTTAAAATAGTACTTTCTGATCTTAAAACATTTGAATTATATATAATTATATGCCATACACTTTGTATGTAAATGAGATGGAGATGCAGCTCAGTCTGAAGGTCTGAATTCATGTATCTGTTCACTCAAGTTTAATGTTTCAAAAATTTATTCTCAAATTATTTCCATCATATAACTGAAACTGCTTTATTAGTACTGCAAGAAATCATACTTCTATTCTGATCTGTATTATTCTATAACAGGAGGGGGGTTTTGTTACTAAAACTTATATGAAGTTTGAATAATTATTGCATATTCCTCCAACACAGAATGAGATTTCATGACAGTAATTTTCATCAGCATAAACCTTATCCATATTAAGCCAAATATTCTAAAACACATGCAAATTTAATCTGAAATGTCTTTCTGTCCAGAACTTGTGGCACAACAACAACAACAACAACAACAACAACAACAACAACAACAACAACAACAAAATCATCACCTGTCCAAAAATAATGTCTGAATGGGCAAGATAGGTAGCACCTGAGGTATCTATCCTCTCTTCAACTGTGTACTTTGAATTGAAAAATTGCTGCTTTTTCACAAGAGACATGAAACGGTACAGATAAGCATGAGTCAATCACAAATATTTATTTATATGTATTATTTATAAGTAGGTTTTTTTAAGTGCAACATTACATATATGAGTTGTAAACCAGAGACAAGATCTATGATTAACTTAATTATTAATAAAATTGTGCTGGTGCTAACCAAATACTGTGGAAGTGCTGAGACTGACAATGACACAGTTAATGAAAAAGCATGCTTATTTTTTGGTTTGCTTTAATTTTCTTTACCTGAAGCAGCAAAAAAATATAATAAAAAGTGGTGGAAAGAAATTCTCTTCTACTTTGCATACTGTAGTCAAAATTGTTAAGTAATAATAAATATACAGGTTGAATATTTATGTACCAACATGAACTGTGCTGAAATGCACAAATTTTGTTTCTAAATCAGTGACACAAATCTTAAAATATCAATTACAAATCTCAAAATATGAAGTTATGACAATGAAGTATTTACAGTTGCAAAAAAACCTTTTCTCCTTCCATCATTCTGTCAGCTGAATCATACAAAACTAATTTGATTTTTGTGTTCAAAAATAAACTAAAATTTGTTTGAGTTTTGTGAAAGAAAAATTGGCAATCTTCAATTATATATTGTGTTATAAACTGTCTGCTGAACTGCCAATAAGCTTAATGAGCTTTTTGGTGCAACTGACTCACCAATTCAGATTCACGTTGCCCTTTCTGATTAAGTCTCTCTGAAAAGACATTCATGTAGAGAAAAGTAGCCTGGGACATAGCATAAGATTTCGAGGACTGTGTTTTCTGCTGGCAGATGCATTTCAGGTATAAGGGGAAATGAATTTTGCCTAAGGGAAATTAAAGATTCTGTATAAAGACCACACTTCCACTAACACATAAAAGTGTAATAAAAAAAAAAACACCTCACTTGGAGAAAAGTAAATTTGTTTAGATATTCTCAAATGAAACACTTTAAATTCTGTTGCCTGATGAGAAAAAAAATCAACTTGCATTGAAAATGGAAAAATCAGATTTTTCATGAAAGGGATACTCCAAAATTCTGCTACTTATGGACAGCATATTTCAATGCTCTTTTAAACTTTCTGTGAAACTTACCACTGAAGCCCTATCTGTAAAATATTCTCCACCTTTAACATGCAGAATTTACACAGCCAACAGGCTACATGATTCTTAGTCAGAATTTAAAATGTCCACCTTGCAAAGCAGCCCAGTAATATGACTAAAAGTTCCATTCTGTAACTCTCTAGAGTTTTCAGTAAAAAGTGCTCAGTTAAAAGCAGATGAGGTAAGATTTATTTGAGGTTTTTTTTTTTTAATGCAGGATATTTCTTTCAGTAGCCACTGTACAAAAATGCCTTTAAATATAATACTTTTTTTTTTTTCACATTCAGTTTATGGAGTCTGTGGGGAAATTGCATTCTCTGAGACCTCGATAAATATCAGAAGTAGCAAAAATCAAAAAATTGTATTTTTAACAACAGACTGTGATGGCTTAGTATTATAAGCTATCTGGGAGCATGTATTAATAAAATGTGCTAATAAACCACATTCAAATTTTAGAAAGTTTCACTCAAAATATAATCTAAAGGAAAAATAGCAAATCAATTTATGATATTACAATTTACTAACAATAATTTTTTTAAAACGTAAAATGGAGTTCTGCCGGAAACTTTATTGTCTTGTATGATGTATTAAAGCAGTCAACACACAGTCCCTTAACCTCAAAGAGTCTGAGATATCTTTTGGGCTCATGAGACTCAGGAACTTATTTAGAATTAAGGGATTGATAAAAAAAGGCCTGGGGGGTTTTTAGTTGTTTTTTCATTTTCGTTGTCTTACAATGTATTTTATATATTTAACAGAATTTATTTATGCCCTGAATGTTTCTGATATAGTTTCAAAATGAGTTATTTTGCTTTTGTATAGAAGCAAATACAATTTGGCATGAAATAATTTTTTGGGAGATGGACAAGGAACTGAAAGAAGAAAACACTTGACAGGTGGTGGGTGAATCACCTGTAAACAGTGCTCATTGAAGGGCTCTGTGATGCTTCCTGTCCTTTTGTTTTCTTCCAAAGTCAAAAGGTGTTGGCAAAGTGCTAATATTAGCTCAAATAATACTCATAGTCTGATACTTGGCTCCAGCTATCATGGACACAAAAAAAGTTTGTCTTGGAGAATAGGAAACTCAATAAGAAAAGAAAAACCCAACAAGATGGTACACGTATTTATAACCAGACAACAAGGTATATTATATAATGCATTACAGTTTCACAAACAATCAATTCAAATTATTGCATATAAAATTACTTTCTGATTACCACTGTGAAAACACAAGCTCCTCAAGTTATTCCACACACTAGTATTGATTTTACTCCACTTTTTCTATTGCATTTTAAAAGCATTTCACATTTATTCTTAAGACTCCATTCTGCTGCTAAATGCTAAGCGACTGCGTAAAGGAAAACAGGGAAGATTTAATGGTGGAGAGGTATGAATATTATTTGTCATACTTTAATCTTTGCTGTTTCTAACACAGCTTGTTAAAGCCTGAAATACATTTTCTTAGTCACACTACACAGAGGAACAATCAGAACTTTCCTAATCTTTTAACCCCTTCATTCATTTAGTGCTGTCAGCCTTTACCACTCCATAGCAGCTTTCTATCATGTGGCACTTTGCTGCCTGCCAGTTCCCATGGCAGAGGTCAGGTCATGTGTCAAATGAAAGAGTGATGTACTATAGTCATATCTCAAAGCTGGTAAGTGGATTCTTTTTTTTTTTTTTCATTTGTCAATTTTTCAAATACTCAGCAACAAGCACACTATTTCTGGCTCTTCTCTTCTTCTGCGAGGTGAAGTAGGAAAATTAAGGACAAAGACAAAGACTTAGGAATATTTTTTTTCTGTTGTATTAACTTTTTTCCTCAATGAACTTAGGTATAAATGTAAAAAGAGTTACTTTCAGTTTAGGGAGTGGTACAAATTTCTCTCAATACCTACCTTTTGGTGAGAACAGTGTTTGCATCTTGTTTTTTCTATTGTATTGAACGTGTCAGTGTTTTTAGTCTGTTGCAGCTCTAGTTCAACTTTGATGAACATATGTATTTACAATGCATATTTCGCTGGATATTGCTGAAAAAGTATGCAAGGATATTTCATGCAAGTATTAGTTATCACCATATTGTAAATCTCTCTTGGAGCAAAAAAGAATTATTATTTATCAAGCATCAGCATAATGGCCAGGCTAAGAGTGAGAACTACTACACACACTTAGAAATTTGAGGGAATAGCTCTTGCTAACCGAGTACAGTTCTCTAAAATGTTCCTATGGCATGACTCAGAAGTAGTGGACCTACTCTTGCAAGAAAATGAATTACACAGTGATGAAAATGGGAAAAAAATACTTTCAGGAGTGGTGAGAAACAGAGGATGCATAAGAAAGCCATCTGGAACATATGCCCTAATCAAGATTTTGATGAAAACTTCACCAAAACAGTGACATGTGTATAAACTCTGCTGACGATAAGAAATTTTTTTCTACCCATAGACTAAATGTACAAAGAGCACTGAACATCATGTTATCCTACATTGGACATGTGTCAAAATGATATTGTTAAGACAATTTCAAATAACATCGAACCACAAAACAAGATATCAAAAATGTTGGGTGCTTCAAAACTAATATAATGATCAAAGTTTTGATATTTTGACATTGAAAAAGGTGTCTACAGAGCAGAATAAGAATACTAATCTGGTCATCGGTTTGCCAGATTCTGACTCTTGAAATTTCTTACATACACAATATTACCTGGTCAGCTACTATGAGGTAGAGGTATTTACAGAAAACACAGCCTCAAATTAGAAATGCATTTATTTTGGATCTATAATAAATACTGAAGGCTGATGTAACTTAAAGAACTTCCAATTATTTCTTGTATTTAGAGCAAATATGGTAATCATAAAAGGAATTTTTCTATGGGGTAAATAAATACTATGGTAATTTTACCTCAGTTATCATAGCAAAATTTAAAATAATGTCATGTAGCATGTACCATGGCCTTCATTAAAATGAATCAACTTCTTTATTTGAATAGCATGATTTAAGTAACACCAGCAGAGTTTGTCACATCTGGATTATATTAGTGCATTTCCCCTTTGTAAGAGCACAATGTGCCAAGGGATTACCATGTCATCTTTACTCTTCATGTTAAATTACATGTTTTTAAAAAGGTTCTTGAAGAACTAGTTCATGAATTAACAACTTTCAACTATAGAGTGACTAGATGTTCTAACAGGCATGTAAAGACTCCATCACCTCGAGCCTGAAACCATTAAATAAAGGGAAGAAAACCAACACAGAAAAATCCACATTCTTTTGGTGTTTAGGAAGACATTTAAAAGCAAAGAATCTAGTTGTTGTCTTCATTAGGGGATTTGTTTGTTTATTTGTTTAATCTCAGGCGATGACGGCTTTTCCTCATCAGTTATCAGACAGGATTCATGTCTTCATAAAACATGTTGTTAATTAGAGATTGCACAGATAATACAGTGGAAGACATATTAGTGCATTCAGCCATACATGTATGACAGCTTAGTCATGGAATTTGGAAAATTCAATCTCTTAAAAAATTAGAATTTATTCTACTGTAAAAAGCTTTATACATTATCCTCTTGACCTCTTGTAAAAATCTGATGTTCAGTGAGATTTTCGATTAAATAACCTTCCTATTCATAGCAGAAGATACTGGATTAACTTGTTTCTTTCTCATTTTTGAGTAGTGATTTACTCTACAATGTCTTCAAAGAGAAAGAAATTAGCTCATGCACTGATAATTGTTTCACATGCTGTAATTTCATACAGGTATTTAACATGCATATAAATTGCACCAAATAAAAGCTGAAGACAAGATCAGAGATGCACGAATAAAAATCATTTATTGTAATCTTTAATTCACCATTTAGAATTTTGAATTTTAGATTCATAAGAACAGAAGGTATGTTTTCATTTTGTCTGAAAGTGCAAAAATGCTCAATTTTTTAAAATCCAAGATTGTATCCCTAATGTTCATTGTTTTCTTTTTCACCCATACAAGATTACCATTAAACTTTGGTCAAAGGTGCAATCTGTTTAGGTGCCAATTTGTGTTGGAGTTTTCCATCATCTGATCTCTGTCCTATACTATTAACCCATAGTGATTTTCAGCATAAGTTTAAATGAATGTTTATAGATGAGAAAGAAATGCACATGCTATAAAAAAATAAAATATTCTTCACTATTTTCAGTTTTTCTAATGAGTACTAATTAATTACAGACTATGTAATCATACATATTTTTCAGTAGAGAATAATACTTTACATGGATTTTTTTTTTAAGTGCCTGGTTTTCTCTTGTAGCTCTCAACTACACCTTTACTCTGAACACCTTTCCATCCAGACTAAAAAAAAAAAGAGGGTTGTATTTGACAGTGATGGGAAACATAATTTATAAAATATCGAAACATTCTCGTGCAGTGGAACTGCATCACCAGAACAGATGACATAACTAGTTTTATTAAAGGGAGTAGATGTTTTCACATAAAAGGTTTTCATTCCTAGCCTTGTCATATCTGATTGTTTGAGAGGCAATGACAGATGGAGATATGACATAAGAGAACAAGGATGTCTAGATACTGTGATAACAAGATTTATGACAAGAGCCTGAAATAGCCTCCATTGTCTCATCTCATGCCAGTGAAAACTGAGGGAAAGTGTGATTAGAGTCCTCAGCTCAGAAGGTGTGCAGCCTCAAGGCCAAGATGAATCATCTGTCCCCCATGATCACAGAGTGGTAACAAAAGGCAATAGGTTTAAATTGCTCCAGGTGAGGTTAGAGTGGGTGTACAAAAAACCTGTATACAAATAGGTTGAGTTGAGTACAGGACATTTCACAGCCTGCCATGCACTGCTGTGCACTCTCATCCCTGGAAATTTTATGTGCAGCCTAGCAGGTCTTCAAAATGTTGTTCCTTTTGGTTGGAAGTTTAATGAAGTAGGTGTTATCCTTTGTTTTGATCAGGACACCACATGAGGCACATATGTTCTGAAGTTAGGGAGAGCAAATTGCCACTGATTTTGAAATTCTAAAATTCACTATTTTGTCTTCTCCATATTAAGGAGGGATATTTTATTATATGTTAGTGTAAAGCTGAATATATTCATTACCACTGTACTTCTAAGAAACTGGGTTTTAGCATGACACAGCATCATGACTTGTCTATTTTTACTATTAATAACAGATACTTTTGTCATTCTTGTTCACATTCGGTGGTGTTCTGTAAGATTTTTTTCATTTTCTTTGGAAAACTGGAGACAGACACAAATTCCCAGTACAACAGCTGTGTTATCTGGCAGCTGATGTGGTGGCATTATAGTTCAGTATTAACTTCATTCATATTTTATACATCATCTGCCACTCTAAATCAGGAGTGGGATCTCATTACCAAAAATCTTGCTAATTTTTTTCACAATCCTTATTTAAGGGTGGTTAATTTTTTAAAGCAAATACAATGATGAGAATATTTAGGATCTTTGTAATTATAATATCTTTAATAGGTGAAATAATAGCATCTGTAATAGTAAAACGGTAGAAATAATGAATTAACATATTGAGAACAGAAAATATTTGATAGAATAGGTCTAGAATCGGAAGATTATATATTAAAATATTAAATAAATTCTTAAAAAACACCTAATAAGGAAATATTCACTGCCTTCTCTCCCTGTCTCTTGTAATAAAATCTGAGGGTGTTAGTCACCTTTTGACTGGTTAAAACACCTCCCTGTTCCAATATCTGATCAAAAGTTGAAAAAAGGAATTATATGTTATTGTCTGATTTCAAGACACAGGTGATGGATCAGAAGTGTCCACTAACAGACTTACCAGTTAAAATCAAAGCAAAGTGCTTATCACATTCAGTGAAACATGAGCCCTCTGTGTCACTGGTCACACCACTATGCTGGTGCTCAGGCTGTCCTGTTAGAGAAGATCAAATCACATTGAAGAAATGGATAAAGTCATGGAACTAGGATAACAGCATGCTTATAAATAGCACAGATTTGTAGTTTTCATACATGGCTGAATCTGTGTGACACCATCATATGTCCATGAGAGTGCTTGCTTCTCTTGTCTTGCTTTCTTTCTCTCACTTCCCACTTGCATTCTAATGTTCCAGCCTTGAGTGCTGAGGTGTTTCCACGTGCTTAATGAAATATGCTAAAAATTTCCAAATCTCCTCGAGTAAGCAGCCTACCACAGATTCGGTCCTCTCTCCCTTGACTCTACTAGAGGCAAAATATGATTTTTACTCTGACAGAGTAAGCATTTGCTTTATCAGAAAGCATATTAGTGTGGATATATCTCAGCATAATGTGCAACAGCATCTGAGACTATGACTAATATGTTCTGCTATTAAGTGAAAGATAAATTTATTTCAGTACATAGATACGGAACATCACGTTTCTTAGGAACTACTTGTTGTCTCATCCTAAGTCTGTAAGAGTGTGGGAGCTTTTAGTGCATAAAATTATATTTAGGGGAAAGACTGGGCTTCACATAGAGAAGACAAAATTGTGATAAACAGAAATTCTGCAAGAACATTGCAAGAGTTCAGTACTATAAACTCACATAAGTTTGACAGTTTGTACTTTAGTCTTTTCTCTTCTCACTCTGGTATACAGAGGTAATAGAATTGGAAGATGAGAGACAGTGGTGTTTGTGAAGTTGTTTTGATTAAAGCACACAGAAACATAGAATAGTTAAGATTGGAAGAGTCTCTGAAGGTCATCTAGTTTGAACTCTCCTTCCATGAGCATCATCACATTCTACCAGGACACGTTGCTCAGAGCTCCATTCAGCCTGGCCTTGAACATTTTCAGGTATCCACAACTTCTCTGGGTAATAAGCTTCAGTGCCTCACCACCCCCACAGTAGTGAATTTTTTTCTAATATCTAATCTAAGCCTGCTTTCACTTTAAAACCATTTCCACTTATGCTGTCACTCCATGGATTTCTAAAAGATCTTACCATGTCCTCTGAGAATGCCATCAGATAAAGGAGGACTGGTTGAGAATGTGAAGACTGGGGGCAGCCTTGGCCACAAGTGACCATGAGATGGTGATATTTAGAAAACTGTATGGAGAGAGCAGGCCAATAAGAATGAGTCTTCTCTGGACTTAAGGAAAGATAACTTTGGCCTCCTAAAGGACCTATTCAGAGGAATCCCATGAGTTAGGTGTCTAGAATGTAAAGGGATCCAAGAGATCTGGTTATGCCCTGGTTTAGGGCAAATCTGGGAGAAAACCTCCAAATGGGGTCCCTCTGGGAAGCAAACCCAAATGGCCCCTCCCCCAACTGGTCCAGGAAAGAACTTTCTTGAAGAAAAGTGGAAAAAACCTATTTATTTAACAAAAAAAATGCCCACAAGCATAAAAAAAGAATAACATGAAACAACAAAACCTCTCGTCACTCTGAAGAGAGATGGCAAAACTGAGAGAAGTCCCTGTCGTGGGTTAGCTCAGCTCACTCAATCTCTTACCAGTTCTTCTGGCGCTGGAAAATGCTGTCCTGTGCCCTGGTGTGCCGCAGGTGTGAGATCCTGATGCTCTTGTAGGTTTTCAGTCCAGGACAGGTTTAAACAGTCCCAAGCAAAAGAAAAAAAACAATCCAGGGAACTTCTCTACCGTAGCTACTAAAACTAACTAAAAGCACAGGAGATCACTGTCCCACTGTCTGTCTGTGTGGAGACAAACAGAGTCCAGGGGTGGAATATGGAATGTGTAGGAGTTAGTGCAGTTTCTGCAAACAAACTGCGTGCTTCTTCTTGCCCCCATCTTCACTCTCAAAACTGGTCTTACAGGTAGAAACACAATATCCAACATCATCAAAAAGTCACCCCAGGACTGCTGAATATTCAAATTACTTCCTCCGAGTTCAAGATTGGTTCATCCCTGTTATGAATCGGCCAGGAGACTGGCTCCAAAGTGATTTCAGCCTTATTAAAAGAACAGCCTGGGAAGGGGGCCCGGCACACACCATCACTGCTCCCGGGATGACGAGGAGGAGGAGGAAATCAGTTCTGTCCCTGTATGGCAGATCTGGGTCTTCTCGCCTCACAAGACTCTCCAGAAAGACACTTGCTGGATCTTGGTCTGGCAGCGTCATGCTGATCAAGTGCTGTTCAGGTCACAGCGAGGAGGCGAAAAGTTCTGGTTGGTGGTCTTATGTTCTTTACTCTTTTCCCCATCCAAAAGTGTTGTTCAGATTTTTATTGGTATTAGGGCTTGTTGGTTTTAGGGGGTATTTTGCTAATTTAACTTCCACCAGAAGCTAGGCCTTATGGGAGTGTCACGTTTGCATAGGAGGTGATGTAACCTTCTGCCATCATGGGTACGAAGGAAGCAGCAGGGCAGTACTCGACAGTAAGGGGGATTTACATAATCAATGAGCTAGGAACTGATTAATTTACATTATTTATGAAACACTTGCAGAACATTCTAACAAACAACTGTGTGACCTAACATTGAAACAGGTAATTAACTTTTACAAACTTTCTTTTCTACAGTCCCCATCAGTTACACACCAAGCAAGGAGGGCTGAGACCTGGGTAGACGAGCAAGAAGCTTCTGGCAGAAACAGAAGAAAGAAGTTTATGAAGCATGGAAACAGGAAGAGGGTGTTTTGAAGGAACAAAGGAACGTTGCCAAAGTATTCAGGGATATGACAAAGATAGCTAAGGTCCCTTTGGAATTAAATCTTGCAAAGGATATCAAGAAGAACAAGAAAAGGCTTCTTCAAATGCACTGGCAGCAAGAATAGGGAAAATATGGGTCCACTGCTGCATTGGGTGGGTTTCCTGGTGTTGAAGAAAAGGTGGAGTTACTGAATGCCTTCCTTGTATCAGTCTTTACCGAGAGGGTATAGCCAGACATTTTTTTCGGTGGTGCCCAGTAAAAGGAAAATCATAAAGGGCACAAACTAAAACACAGAAATTCCATCTGAACATAAGAAAGAACTTCTTTACCTTGAGGGTCACCTCCAACATCCCTGGAACAGGCGGTCCAGAGATGCTGTGGAGTCCTCTTGTCTCAGGATATTCGAAACCCACCTGGAAAAGATCCTGTGCAATTTGCTCCAGGTGAACCTGTTCTAGCAATGTGGGGGGGGGGGGGCTGGATGATCTCCAGAGGAAACTTCCGACTTGAACCATTACTATTCTGTGGTTCTGTGATTCTATGATCTTTCAGATGGACTTGGACATGTATGTGAGCAGTGGTGCCCATCACGTCTTCCAGTCATCCATATTCAATGGACGCATTAAATAATGAGCCACTAAATGAAAGCCCCAATAGAAAGTCTGCATTAAAAGCCTCTGTCCTGGAATAACAGGACCCAAGAGAATGGCCTGAAGTTGTGTCAGGGAAGTTTTAGATTTGATATTCGGAAAAGGTGGTTCACCTAGAGGGTGATTGGGCACAGGAGCAGGCTTCCAGGGAAGTGGTCACAGCACCAAGCCTGGCAGAGTTCAAGCAGTGTTTGGCCAAAACTCTCAGGGTGATGTGGTGACTCTTGGTGAGGTCCTATGCAGGGCTAGGAGTGGACTCCTTGTGAGTCCCTTCCAACTCAGGATATTCTGTGATTCTCTGAGACTGTAAAGCCTGCAGAATTGTGTTAATTATATACTGTTAATTATATACTGGTTTCAATACAAATGTATATTTACGCTGCTACACAAGAAAGCTAGTATGCTGCTGCTGCTGCTGCTGTGTTAAGCTGCAGATTTCACTGCAACTTACCTTCCAGGAAAGTCGATGACCACATTAGAGGACTTAGGTCCAAACACCTTGCACGACCTAAATGAGTATGTGGAGTTCCAGTGGATAGGATTCAAGGTTACAGATCGCACACAATGTTTTTTCAAATGCTGGATTCATCTGCCAGGCAGAGGATGGCCATGTTTCCACTTGGGACCTACAGATAGTATTACTGGGTCCCGAAGCCCATAAAGACACATTTATCATAACTGCTGTTCCTACCAGAGACAGGGTGCTACAACTCCAGGAATCCCAGACACCACAGGCAATACTTTTCATTTCAGAAAATTTAGAAATTAGAAGTAAAAAAAAGAATACATGATATACGAAAAGACATGCTCATATTGAAGTTTTTAGTGATCTCCTATCTTTACTAAAATTCATATTTTACCTACATGTAATCTTCAATAACTGCTAATATTCTAAGGAAAAAGATTATTTAAGGAAGACCAAGGAGTGGGATTTGGAAACTAAGCACAATCAATTTTGTGTTTACGTTATTGAAATTTGAAGATGTATAAATACATATATAGGAAGACCTATAAATACATATATAAATGGTCCATTAGAGAATCAGCATACACACTAGTTCAATTAAAAGCCAATGCAATTTCACATAGATGAAAATACTCAAATGTTTAAACAGCACACTAATATTTTCTAAGCCAAGTTTTCAATAAAGAGGACGTGCTATGAGACTGTCATACATGTGTTCCTGGCAGAAGGACCTATAATAGGAGTATAAATAGGAAAGACAATGGTCTCTGTAGGACATTAGTCGCTAGACTGCTGTTTTAAACTTCTCCCAGCTACCTTGAATACACAGTTAACCATTGTCCTGTTTAGTTTTTCAGTGTTGCTAGGGTAACAATGCTAGAATTAAAGTACAACATGATGTTGTCACATTCTCAGGTAGAGAGTTAATGCTGTATATTTCATCTACAGGAGATACTGACAGAGGAGCAGATACAGTAAAACCAGGCCCAAGAACAATAAAAGAAATAATTATTTTCTCTGTGGCAGAATAGCACAGAACTGCTCCAGACAGAAGTCCCAGGAGCACACGACTTATGGGGATAAACCAGAAATTTTAGGCTAATCTGAAGCACTTGACATGGTACATGGAGCTGCATTCTGACCCCTGTCCACTGATATCCTTCACATCAAAACAAAGATTTGAGGGTGGTGGGTTTGGAAACAGACCCAGACCCAAGTCCTCACCTCAATCTCAGCCCAGAAATCTAGTACAGATAAAACACACACCAGAAGAATGATTTGGCAGCTACGGCTGGGCACTTCACATTTCACTCTGACTGCAGGGCATTTGACACGGTAAAGGAATATCTTTTAAGATTGAAGAACAGGGGAATAGGTGAAACTAGGATTCACAAATGTTGATAAAAAATGAGGGAAAAGATAAGGGGATCATTAATCTGCAGACAAGAAATCAGTAAAAATATGGAACTATTATTTATATTGAGGGATGTAACACACATTCTTCCAGCTTCCATAACAAAGGAAATATCCCAGAAAAACCACCATAGCCATGGATATTTTGAGGAGAAAATTAACAGAGGCCATGATATTCTATTTCTCATTTGCTTTCTTGTAACTTTCTGAAATCTAATTGATTGGAGTTTTCTAAACTACCATGGAGAGACTTCCTTTCAGACATTTTCAGAAAGTTTGAGATATATATGCATTTCACAAGAATAAGGGTAACTTATGTTCTTTAAGCTTTTCACCATGATCTGAAAACACTAAAAAGTGGTTTTTTAGGTCCAGTACCAAGGATGGTATTATTACAGCAACTTGCATGAAACAAACCATATATGCAAGACATAGCATAATGAACTGAATTTCAAATAATGATACTTCTCATTGCAAAACTGCTAGATGAGTGGGGAAACAGAAGGAAGTGAAGCATGTATACAAATAATTTAGCTGTCAAAGTGTAGGACTTTGGATGAGGGACAATGCACCAGTATCAGTCTTCACCCTCCCAAATTTACTTCTTTTTATGGTAACTTCTTTTTATGGTAACTTCTTTTTATGGTCTTATAACCCTCTTTAAGAGGGAAAAAAGTGGTGTTTAATTAATTTATTAATTACACAATCCACAGAATAAGGGGCATGACCAATATGGAAAAATGGCTTACTACAAATATTAAATTTGAAATTTACTCACATTTGATTTAATAAGTGTTCCTCCTGGAATCACACCTTGTCTCCTAAAAATTCCTCTCTTATGCTTTTAAAGATATGCTCAGACATATCTAAAGGTTAATGGCTTGCCTA
Organism: Chamaea fasciata; assembly: GCF_029207755.1. Lineage (NCBI taxonomy): Eukaryota > Metazoa > Chordata > Aves > Passeriformes > Sylviidae > Chamaea > Chamaea fasciata. Next base: position 47,025,216 of record NW_027094089.1, on the reverse strand, counting down.
AGACCCAAAATTCCAGTTCTAGAAGAAAACACATGAGGTTTCCATTTGTATTATTTCCCAGCTATAGTCAGCAGTTCACAGACTGACCACAGCTCATGATTTTGAACGTTTTTTTCAGTAAACTCACATAAATCTTCTTGATCTACTTTGCAAAGTAAATGATTTCCCATAGAGTTCACTGATGATTACGTAATACAAAAAAAAAAATCATCCTATAAAAACAAAGTAACAAAGTAAATGTGACTTTTTTATTTTAAATTACAGCAACAACAAAGACACACAAAAAACACAGAAAAAAAACACTCCACAACCTCCCAGCATCAACAAGGCTTTATTTTCTTTTTTTTTTCTTTCCTCCTTTCTTTTTTACAGCAGAGTATCTGAACTGTGTATACTATTTTGGCCACTGTTGATGCACAAGTTCTGATGTACTTGAGACGTGGCTTACGGGGAAGGTTTACAGAACCTGAAGGATATGCCAAGGCTAGTCTATAAATAATATTAAATAGTAACCTCTTTTTCCCCCACCTCCCTTTCTGTGAAATGTTGCCTGAATTCAAATAATAAATCTGAAAAGGGAAAACTCTGTTGGTATCTGAAAACTCACTGATACATTTTTGAGCCTAGTGAGAGTATATTTTCTGAACTAGAAAGGCATTGCCTATTTTGAACTGAAAAGTTGTATAATATAAGGAAGCTATATCATTAAGTGACATGAAATAAATCTCATTAAATTTATACAGACTCCACAGTAATTTAACCAGAACATTGTCTTTTAGCATAGTAAGACTGATTAAATGAAAGTCAAAGGAAAATATGTGCTATTTTATCTGCAAAGTAGGAACAATTGCGAAGGATAAAGTATCTAAATTAAAGAAACCTTAAAATCCCAGTTATGATCCTGTACAACATTTACATGATCTTTTTCATCTAGAATATTTGATTCTGAGCCTTTTGTTTCCCTCTTACACCAACTGTTCCATTTTCCAATAGAAATAAAACTCAATATGGTCAGTCAATTAAATTTAAGGAGCACAAACTGTATTGTTTAGTTTTCAACAAAAAAGGCCTAAATTCTGGAAGCATGATCCCTAAATTGTCATTAGTACCAGAGGCTAAATGCTATCCATTGTAAAGAAGCCTCAATTCTAAAGCCAGACTCAGAACTGTGTACAAGAACATAAATGCATAAAATCAGAGATTCCAAGTGAATGGAAAATAAAAGGGTGAATGAGAGGCATGGATCATTTTCCTTTTTTCCAAGTGTCTAGTTTAAACTCAGAAATGTAAGAGTGGAAGGAGTGGAAATGGTCCAAATCACAATCTTTGGCTGTACTAGAAAATGAGCCAGTAAGGAGAAGAAAGTACCGTCTTTTCTGCGTGAGTTGGTGTCTATGGTTTTTTTCAGATTTAAAAGACACCTTATGATGGCATGGATATGAACACCAATATCATATCCAAGAAATAGCAGTAGAAATGCATTTTAACAAGGTAGAAAGATAATTTCAGGATAGTAGAACTAGTGCCAAAACTGAGTTGTAAGGCTGGTAATTCTTCTATGATAGAGGTAGTAATTCTTCAATGATAGAGGTAGTAATTCTTCATTAGGTGGGGACAGTAATTATGCCACACATAAAGGACTGCATTCAAAGACAGAAAACAAACAAGAGAGAGCAAAGATTTTTCCCCTAAGTCATTCAGGAACACCACTTCAATAGTATTGTCTACTGAGAGATAATAACACTCATACAGACCAAGGTTCCAGTTGACTTTTTCATAAGTCAATGCACCCTGAATTTGAAGGATTTCTTTTTGATTTGCAATTCAGATCCAGTGTTTCTTGGAAAGTGAGTGTTTTCTCTCCTTGACAACTTGGTATGCAACACCAATAGGCAGGATGAGGGAAGTAAAAGGAAGATTTTGGAAAGTTTTCATAAGGTTTGAGCAGTGCAGACATGATGAATTACCTCTATATTTTTTTTCTGCAAGTGGAATATTTCTGTGCCAATTTGATTCACATAGGTACAAATTTAGGCAAAAGTAGATGAAGAATCATTACAAATTACAACATTTTTTACCTCTTAGTGGGCATGTCAGATCAGGTAGGCAAACACTCTTTAATATCCACAAAACATGTAATGAAAATTAAGCACTTGTAATAGAGTAAGCAAGGAATAATGTTTGTCATTTTTAAAATATAATGGAAATGCTTTTCTTGTTGAACATTGATGCAGTTCATTCATGATAGTTCATGTGTTCAATCATGTTCTTCCTAATCACTTTTTCCTTTTAAAGAACTCCAGTAGTTTGAATTTTCCTGATAGCATAGTTTAAATTGTATTTTTTGTTTATTAATTTCCTGTTGACATCTATGTATGGTTCCAGCAGATACCTGCTCAATGCAGAGTTAAAGCAAATAACCATACCTGAAGAATTGTTTCCTCAGACTTCTGTCCTCCCCATTAAAACATGCTGAGGCTGATAGTAATTGAAATCAACTGTATAATATCATAAAGCCATAGAAACAGAGATGAGATCATATTTTGCAAAAAAAAATTGGCATCTAAATGAGACTCATTATCAGTGGCCATGCCATTCCTACAAAATGGTTTGAAAAACATCATGATATGGCAACAAGATAACCACCACAGATTAAAGCCACTGAATATGTGTGTATCAAATTCCATAGCTGGCAGTGAAGAATTCAGTAGGACTTTCAACACTACTATGGAAAAAGAAAATTCCTTTCCCTTCAGCTGGAAGAATACAGTTTTATGGGGGGGTTTTTTGGTTTGTTTTGGGTTTTTGAGGGGTTTGTTTTGGTTTGATTTTGTTTGGTTGTTTTTTTGGGTTTTTTTACCCTGAATGCTGCATTTTGTAGTTTTGGTTTTTCATGAGTTTGCTTTAACAATCTCATCAGAATACACCACTCATTTAATTTATTTAAAATATATTGAAGCAAAGTAACTGATTCATTGATTAGAACCATACTACACAATAAGTTGAAAATCAAGAAGGTATATCTGAATTATTCTTATTTATTTAGATGTCATCCATTTGTCACTTTTATAATGGAATAGTTTAAAAAATGTTCTGGCTGCATAGAAATGCAAGTTAGCCACTTTCAATCTGTCATATTATTTCTTGCATTTCTTATAACTACACAGCTGAGTTTCAATGCTTATACAATTTCTCTTTCAGATGTAGCATGCTGCTGGATAAAATTCGCTGGCTACTATAAATAAATAAATAAATAAATAAATAAATAGATATCTCCTTGATTGGGCGATATTTGTAAATAGTTCTATATTTCTAACAACAATAATGATCATAATCATTGTAAGGACTTCGAGAGGTGCAGAGTTATCTCAATATCATAGGACAAATCTAGTACAGAGAAATTAAGTCAAAAAGAAACCTAAATTGGTTGTAGCTGTGAATGTTTCCAGGAGTCCTGAAAATACTTTTAAAAAGGAATGTTTGTGTAATTTAACACATTATTTTAATCCTGTGGCTCTTTCTTATTTAACTGCCAAATATGGAAAGGCTTTCAGCACATTATTTTCACTACTTTATGAAGAATTGGCAAACAATTAAGTAAGAAACAATAAGGTCCTTGTGCTACCATAAAAATAAAATATGTAGTGGGTATTAAATTGGGGATTAAAAAATCCCCAGACCTATACAAACTGCTCTGTCAGAACACATTTAAGACTCATTGTAAGCTCTAAATTCTTCCTCCTATTTTTGAGCAAAATATCCAAATCTACTGTTGCTTGGGTATACCGTGCCTAGTTTACCTGTTCCGATCATGATGCATACGTGACACTTGTTCAGTGTCATTTGGGTTTGTCAGCTGCAACAATACACTCACTGAACACTAGCACATGTTGGATTGCTTTCTCTGCTCTTTATTTTTTATTTTCATTGCTGTTAAAAATGTAGTACTTAAGGTTATTTTGTGCTGCTGTTGCAAATTCATTTTTCATTTTCTTATTTATAGAGTTTTTTGAAATTGTACTTTATTTTTAACATTACAGCTTCTTTCAGATTTGATATTATTTTGTTTGCATGTGGTATTAATGTGTTTAAATGTGTTGTTATATATGTTATCTTAAAAGGTTGTCAGTAACAGGCAAAGGCAGAAATAATGTGTGCGATGTAGTGGGCCAGACAGGGTGATTTTAAAATCAGATATTGAACAAAAATTACTAACAAAGAAGACAAATGAGGGGAAAGAAAAAAATAAGTAATTCCCTTTAAAATGTTCCACTTTTGATGATGCATAGTATTAAGTTGGATATTCAATGATCCTTGTTACTGAAATTTGAACTCCAAGCATATTTTGTTTTGTGGATAGGCAGACAAGATTGCTAAGTTATTAAGACAGGCACAATGTTATAAAGCAATTATATGGAAAAAGCGGTATTCTCCTACTTCTAAAAATTAAACTTCTGATTAGTTTAGTCATCCATTTCTGTTGATGAAATATCATTAACCTTTTACTACAATAAATGTGCACTTATACACCCACTCACATGAGTAAGCAGTTCAGAAATAGTAAATGCAAAGAAAGGTAAAAGAGGATAAGAAGAAACAAAGAACTTATTGCTCATGTTATCTAGTAGATAACATTTCCTTTCTTTGCCACATCAGAAAGAATTGAGGTTGACAGCTTCTCTTGTGATGTGTTCTCTGTTTCAAATCAATTCATAGTTGTCCTAATGAGAAGTATGGTTGCTAGACACATGAAAAATCTTGGCTCAAAGATGCATCAGTGTTACTGATTTGCTAGATGAACATAGCAGGATGGAAAGAAGAATGAACATAAATGAAAAAGAGTCCCAGGAATAATGCTCAGAAAACCTGCTTTACACAGTTTTATGACTACAGTCCTACCAGATGTTTTTTCTAGTCTATCCCATGTGCAACGTTCCACTGATACAACTAATGTGTTTGCCATTATCAGTATTGTCAGTTGATATTGATAGTATATTTACAAGCAAATATTTTGCATTTACACAGTTAAGTTTTCATAGTCCCTAGAAGATCACTTACCATGTCTGAAAGATGCACGGACTTCACAGTATGTTTAGCAAGAGGTTGAATTCAGAAAGCTGCAGTGGGTTTTGCCTGTGCACCTCCCTATACTAACTCACATACTGTTCATTCTACTGACTATTGTCATTACTCTTCCTTTGTTTTTCTGGGTACTATCATCACAGCTCCATCCATACTTTCTTTTTTGGATAGTCAGTTAAGAAAGAGTACAAATATAAAGGTACAGAGGCAGGTAAAAAGAGTGGTTGTTGATGTGGAAAGTGATATGTTGAAATTCACCGCCCTTGAACTTTTATACTACTTAGATTTCACCAAAAACAATAGCTTCCTTTTTTCTTTTTTATTTTTTTTTCTTTTTTTTTTTTTAACTGCTAGAATTTGAGGACTCTTATGAAAACAAAAGCAAAAAATCAAGAAAGCAGAGAGAGAGTAAAGCACTGCTGTGGGTTGATAGTGACTTATAAGATACAGTAAATATCTGGAAACAAAAAAAGCAAGTATTTTTGGATTGTCTCATTTAACAGTACTTTGTACAAATCTTTGAGTCATGGCAGTTGAGAGAAAGAGAAGCCACTCATTTTTAACAGTTGAAATTATAAAAACCCCAGCTTTCCCTTGTCATCACCTGAATACAGTATTTGTATTTCAGTCAGATCCACCCAAGCAAACTACCTATCAAAGTAAGTGACATGACTTTTAAGGAAAATACCTTTCATTTCTAAATCTAGAGCGTAAATTGAAGACATAAAGAAGAAATTACAGATTTGTCAAAGATAATGCTGTATTTACAAGCTATATGAAAGGATGAGTGAATTGATTCACTCATTATATAAGAATACCTATTTTATTATCTAAATATTTGAGTATTTTTTAATCCAGCCCTACTGAATGTGTTAATACAACTGCACCAAAGGATGATCTTTGAAATTGTCTTTCATAGGTCAAACTGACTTTCCACAATGGAAATACACATTTGTTGTATAGGAAGAGTGGTCTTTTAGTGGTGATCATGAGTACATAATATTTCTCTCAAAATGAAACACATGTGGAAAGTTATGACATGATAAATATAAGTGTCTAACATACATAGAATTCCATCAACATGTTAACGCAGACACCTGCTATTAGGATGAACACATTTTGCAACTGAGACAATCTAGGCTTTCACTGTGACTGAAGGAGAGAAATACAATTTTCTTCTCTATCCTAATCCACATGTTCCTCATTTCTTTTGCTTCTTAATATGGCTTTGGCTTTCTTCAAATCTTTTCTCAGAATATTAAATTCAGTTCCTAACACACTCTTAGAAAAACCCTGTTCACCTTTATTTTAGTTTTATTTTCTTCACGTTCAACAACTGAACTCTTTCAAAGCAAAATCTATCAGCTGTTAGAGCCAGTCTGAAAAGACTGGAGTACAAAGTTGGGATACCTCTCCATGAAGCTAGATCAGGTTCTTCTTATTTGAGCAATGGGAAAACACCAGACTGGGTAAAGTCACTGTTGTGTAAACTTATGGTCTTCTAGTCAGAAAGACATAACACAATAAGATCTAAATTGAGTCAGCCTAACATCACCTAAATACTGCCATCCACATTGTGCTGAAGGGGAAGTCAATGCATGATAAATTAATACTTTATACAGTGACACATTAATATTTTTTTGCAATGGGAGTGTGAGTTTTCCAAAATTTTGGTCTTTTGATTTACTTACGAACTTGTCTTTGATTATGGCAAACATTCTATCAATTGGGGGATGAAGGTACCTCTTCGTATAGTTTGATGCTTTCTGTGGAAATTAATACTACTTGAAAAAAATGTTCCTTGCTGCATGTGCAAGTGAACACTCATGGTTACTAAATCGTATTGACTGCCTGCCTGCAACTACATGGTCTAACCAATTTGGACACAAAATATTTCCAACAGTGTCTACAAAGTTCATTGTGTCAATTTTAATTTTTACTCTTCATACGAAGAGGGGATTAGCATAACTCCTCTTAGGGGACTAAATAGCATCTTAAGTTACACATCAATTCCTGTATTTTGTCCAAGTCTGAGTTGCTCTGAATTTAAAAACTGATATTCAGATGTACAAACAATGTCAGGGTTATCACAATTTATCTCACAGATCTAATTCAGAATGTAGTAGTACCATCAAAGAAATGAAATAGAAAAATCATAAGGCAAATGAGAAAATTCTGAAACATGCATCACACTGGAAAAGCTGGTAGCTTAAGCAGTTACTGTGTCATTACCTTAGCCATTCTAGCTTTCAGCCATTTCTTCAGCTATTTTTCATACTGTCTAGTCTTCATCTCTATGACTTTAACTCCTGGCCACCTTATTTGTACTAAAATATACTTCAGTCACAATAATCTTTCTTCTGGGTTTTGGTTTGTTGGTTTTTTGGGCTTTGTTTTGGGGTGTTTTTTTGTTTGTTTGTTTGGGTTTTTTTGCATACATATTCTAAAATGAATTTTTAAGATCCTTTTCTTGTCTCAGGTGGGAATATTATTATTGATGTAGGTGGACTCAGTCAGACTACAATAGCTTCAGAGGGACATATGAGAGAACTCATTTAACCACTCTTATAACTGCAGTAATAAAATGTCATATGAACTTACCAAAATAAAAAAAAAAAAAGGTACATATTTTAGGGGATATTTCAAGGTGCTGTGCACAAAGAACAAAAATCATAAGAATAACTCAGCTCAGACTTCAGCTGTCTCTCAAGAACACCTTTTGAGTTTGTATGGTTTTCCTGAAGCAGTCTTCATACTGAAATTTGCTAAGGTAATCCTTAATGTTCTTAATGCATACTAATTTTAGTATGTAATCCAATAGCATTGAGGAATCTTCAGGATAGGCACCATTTATGAGCATATAGTTAAAAAGAGAACAGAATAGGAATCAAGAACAAATACACACAGTAAATGACCTATAATCATTCTGAAAGTCAGTAGCAAGAATGAGAATTTGATTTGGAAGTCCTCATTCCCAATTAAATGCATATCTTCCTTTGTGGATTGCATCAATGGCTATGTGTAACTTATCCAGGGAAGACCTCCTTTCCCCAGATGGCTCAGCAACACATGACATGGAATTGAAGACACCTAAAGGTCATGATAGGCTCTAGGGCAATGGATTATAATGGTTTGGCACATTTTCACCTTGGATACAGGCCCAAGCAAGGCTGGAATAGTCAACTGAAAACCTTGCCTCATCTTACTGAAATATTCCACAAAGAACAATCTGTCAAATTGCCTTCACCATGCAGACACTAGGAGAGCTAGGGTGATACCTTACAGCCAACTAAACATTGATGGGGCACTTGCAACTACAGATCCAATTCAGTCTGTGCAGCTGTAGCATCATTCTCTGCCTTGAATGGCAATTCCTTCAAGCAAACGTATATCCATGCTCCTGTGCCCTTATCTGTTATTTTCTCCTTGGGACAAAGCCAGGACTTAAAGTATTGCTGTAAGAAGAAATAAACCAAAAAAAAAAAAAAAAAAAAAAAAAAAAAAAAAAAAAAAGTAGCAGAAATTTCACAAGAAGCAGTCTCCACTCCCACTGCCAACAGCAGCAAACTCTGTCAAAGCAGTGGTCTTTCATCCCCTGTCCCAGATCATAGTATAGGATGTGCACAAAGTATTCTCTCACCATCTTCATGAACTGTTGAATCCAGGTGGAGCAGTGTTTTCCCAGACACCCTCCCTCTGGGCCATTATCTTCTGTTAATGGCCCATCAAATGCCTTGCCCATGAATCATAGATAACTCCCTCTGGGAGTTGTCTCTGTTTAATGGGCCATCAAAAACCCCCTGCATGACTCATCATCCCCTTGTGAGATGCTCCGCCCGGGGGGAGGAACCAAGCATTCTCACCTGGATATAATCTGGAGTTTGGGACAGTAGAGGGGGCCTTTACCCATTGGATTCCCAGAGGACCAGAGCTACCAGACCTTTCTACAGGTTCACTGCTTCAAGAAGACCACCTCATCTGGACTGCTTCCATCACTCTGCTCAGGTAGTATTCTGACTCTGTCAGTGGTCTTTTGTATTATTGCATCTATTTTATTTTACTTTCTTCCCTTTCTTCCTATTAAATTGTATCTCTGACTTGGAGCCTCTCACTTGTTTTGCTTTCAAACCACTACATCCCCACACAGAGATGAGGTATAAGGACTTGGGACTTCAGTAATATTTTCTTGTTTTTTTCCACAGGAAAAAACCCTTACTTATTGTTGTGAGAAATAAAAATTCCTCATGCATCAGGGCTCTTTTATCAGGGTATTATATTTAGAAATAGAATAGGTTATATCTGTTGATCCGTCTGAAGCTCTGTCTCTTGGTTAATGAGAATACTCTTCTAAGTTTCTATTATGCTCCTTCAGCATTTACTTTTGTTCTGATATCAAACTTTACAGCTCTTTAAAAAGCACAATTTACCAATAACTCTACAGAGCAGACCCAAAAAAATTCTGTCCAAGAGAGCAAATATAGATCCTTTCCTTACAGCACTAAGGTAGGTACACTGATAAAATAGAATTTCTTTTACAGACCCATGAAACTAAAAAAGACAAGGAGAGCAAGGAAGGAGAGAGACAAAGAAAAGAAGGCAATTAAGCTAATGCACATTGGGTATCACAAGGTCATAGATATTTCAAGAGCTGAGCAATTTTCCGTCTGGAAAGGGAGAAGAACTCTTGCATAAAATGTCCCCCAGCTCAGATTTATTATGCTTTTACTTGCATTATATGTGATGCAATTAGCAAGAGGTGCCAATAAGGCATTCTCTCAAGGACATGGTCATTTCATGCCATCTGTTATTAATTGCATTGTCCTTTCCATCACTAGATAGAAGGGGAAAAGTTCTCTGAGAACCACCTGCAAATTCTGACTATATGATGACTAGAATTAAAAAATATCTAACCAGATTAGGGTTAGTTGGATGAAAAATACCAGAGAAAAAATGCTTTTCAAAAATTCAAGGAAAAAATCATTAATATAAGGCTAGTGCTTTTTTTCAATTTTTAACTACAGTGATATTTTTCTCTGTAAAAAAAATATATGCTGAAATTAAAAAGGAACAATTAAACTTCAGCACTTAAGATGTAGCTGTACTGTGTCTGGTTTGTTGAAGGTTGGGGGGGTTTTTTACTTTTATTTATATGTTTCCTAAGTTGCTCGTTAAATCAAAGGTAATAAAGATTGGTTTTTTGGTTTTTTTGGTCTTTTTTGGGGTTTGTTTTGTTTTGGTTTTTTTTTTAGAGAAGTAGAGAAAGACTGAACACAAGCAAAGCAGGGAAACCAGAAAGTTCAAGGTGAAATCTCAGACAGAGTAGCCTGTGTGGCAGACTCCAGGGGGAACAAAAATATAAGCTACATAAAATCTTGTGTACCCCTCAATTTCAACATAGTAACCTGATTGTAAAATATATGATAGAAATGTAAAAAAAAATTCAAATAGATTAAATAAAATTTTGATTATGCAGTAATATTTTTCAGTATTCTGATTCTTAAAAGTGCTGAAATCTTTTGAAAGCCATGGTCAGTGGAAGTTGAGGAAGATTATCATCAGAATTAGGAGCAGAGAGCAGACCATCACAGTAAGACCAAATAAAAGGATTATAAACATGAGAAAGAAAAAAGATGTGAGACTTTGTCTGAATTTAAATAGTCTTGGTTTCTTTTTGACATCATATATCAAATAAGCAGGCCAAGCAGGAATTTGAATTGCACTGCAGATGAAAATATGTGAGACAGGAGGAGGAATTTGAGGGAATAGGATGAAGTTGTTTGACCTCCAGGAGGAAAAACAATGTTTCTCATATCGAGAAGTCAATATAAAGGATATTATAAAATATTATAGCCAAAGAGCTTAATTATAAGGTGTCTGCCATCTTAGCATGAACGCTCAAAACTGAGATCGTGTTTTTAGAACATTGTACAAAAATTGGGCTAGTCTGGCTTGTGATTTTCATTTTAAGTATTAAGGTGTCCAGCTTCCCAACAGTGTAGACATTTTGATGTAATTTTAAATATGCAAAGTCACAAAATCATCTCCACAGTATGTTCTGGAAATTAATATACATGATACTTGATGATTCATCTTCTCAAACATTTTACCTTTTATTTTAGCCTTGAAAGTAAGTGCTAACATAGCTAGCTTTTCCTTATGAATTTTTTACACTGTGTATTCCTTATGTGATGTTTCAAAAAACTGATTTAGGGCTTTAAGCCTAGATATCGAATGCTCAATACTTAAATTAACTGTATCATATTTCTGTATATATATTAAAATATTGTTTATATCCAAAACTGTACAAGTCTGTGAGATCTTTCCAACATTATTTTAATTAAAAATTTTTGGGTTTTTTTCTGATGAATACCTGATAGGCCACAGAAAATCAGAAGTGAATTTTATATCAACTTGATACTTTGTATTTAACAAAAGTATTACTTATACTCTTGTTCCATTTTGCAAACACAAACAAAAGAAAACGACTTTATCCTCCTTCAAATCAGGCAGAAGTGGTTTTCACTCTTTCCCAGGGATACCGTCTTCCACTTTGGAGCTGTTCCCAGCCTTATTGTCTTGATCCATGCTCAGCAGGAAACCTTTTATATCAAAGTAGATTTCTATTTCATTAATTATTTATCCCAGTAGTCAGGGCTACATGCCCTTCCCATCCTTATAATACTGTTAATGCATGCTCTGCACTAGAAGCACACAACAAGTTCTCTATAGCTGGCTTAAACTTGAGTACTATTATGACTGAATTATGAGCTTCCACCACTCGTGTTCTATGTGGACACTAAAAATCCATAGACTGCACTGCTCTTGTTAAAAAATGAGATGCACACATGAAGAGTGTACAAATCTAAGACTGCATACAGAGCTCTGATCAAAAACATTGTTAGTTATGTCATGACCCTGGTATCTCTAAGAAGGTCTTTTGCAACTAAAGCCATGATCTCACCACCTAGTATAGAAACCAAAGGAGAAGATTATCCCAGATATTGGCAAAGACTGTTAAACAGATCTGTCAAAAATCTACCTCTTTTTTCCCCATGTGTTGACAGTCCCAGAGTCACAGTATCATTGACATAAGCAAAACTTGGTGGGAACCATCCCATGACTGGTGTGCCATGATGAACACTTTCAGACTCTTTGGGAGGGATAGATGGGGCAGGAAAGGTTAGAGTGTTCACTACATAAGGGAGGATGTGGATTGTGTGGCATTTTCAACTGGCAAGGACAGAGATGTGCACCGCTGGACAAGAACAAGGGGGAAAGCAAATAGAGCATATGTTGTTGTGGAGTGTATTATCTCCTACCCAGCCAGAATGATGACACTGATAAATTATTCCACAGAGAATTAAAGGACGTCTCTAGACCATCCTTTGTTGTCCTTACAGGTGATTTTAACTTCCCAGCCATCAACTGGGAGTGTCATGCAGGGGACACAAACAGGTCCTGGAAATTTGTGACCCACATTGCAGATACTAAGGGAGCCAAGTAAGAAGGGCACTCGCCTATATTAGCTCTTTGTGAGCAGATAGGAAAATGGTGGGCAAAATAGTGATTTCTGGCTGTCTTGGTCACTGGACCATAAACTAGTTGAGTTTCAAGTTACTAGCAATAGGAGTAAAACTTCAATCCTGGATATGGGGAGAGCAGCCTTAAGGCTGGTAAAAGGATTAGTTAGTAAGGTCCCCTGAGAATCTGCTTTTGAAGGTATTGTGGTCCGTGAATTCTGGTCAGTTTTTCAGAGACATTTGTAAAGACCGCAAAAGCAGGCAATTCCACAGTGCTGGAAGTGAAGCAAGGGGGGCAGAAGAATGACTTGCCTGAGTAGGGGAAGAAAGGTATGTGGACATTGGAAGCAAGAACTGGTGACATGGGAGGGTAGAGAGGCCTTACAGAGAGGTTTGGATAGAATAGAGAACGGGACAATCAACAATCATATGAAGTTTAAGGAGATAAATTGACGTTTTCTGTGCCTGGGGAAGCATGGTTCTGGTTAAACATACAAACTGGGAGAAGTGAGGCAGCAGAGCAGCCCTGAAGAAAGAAATCTGGGGGTTTGGGCTTGTTATCTTCAATGCAGTCTCAGATTATCCTCAACTGCTTGCTGCTTGCTGCTCTGCTTTCCCAGAAGATGTCAGTGTGACTGAAGTTCCTCAGCAAGATTATGCCCTATAAGCATGATGCTTCCTGTAGCTCTTCATCAACAGCCTCCCCTTGATTGAGTGGCCTGTAGTAAACATGAACCACAAAGATTCCTTTGCCGTCCCAGTCTCAAATATTCACTCATCAATTCTCAACATGTGTGTGTGTTTTTCATAAACAGAACTGTGCAGTCAATCCTTTCTTTACTTTTCTTTTGAAATTTAGAGGAAAATGCCCTCCCTTTCCTACCTGTCCCTCCCAAACAGTTAATAGCCCTCCTAATAGTTAATAGTTGATTGCAGCACTCCAATCATGGGATTCATCCCACCAAGTTTCCAAAATGACAAATAGATTGTATTTTTCCAGCAGTACAGTGGGAAAACTTACTATTTTCTCCTTTCTTTGTCTGCATTACTGTACTACTGTTGAAGATGTCATTTGAACAGCACCTGTAAGTTGAATGAAATTGAAATTTGAATGAAATTGGAAGTGAATTGAAAAGCTTTCTCAAATGGAAGAACCCCTTGCAAAATCAAGGGGGGCTGCTTAAACACGTACTATTTAATTACATATTGTTAAATCTCATCACATAATACAGACCTTTAAAAATGCCTAATAAATACATATTTCTTACCATTTTACCTACATGTTACATCTGAATGCAACAATTCAGCCTAAAATAAACCCCAAGTGTCTGTAGTCAGATTCCATTATGGATCCTGATGTTAAGAAATGCTTAGGCTATTCCTCACGCGTTTTTCTTGAGGGCAACTATATATCATCTCTTGAGAAGGCATCACCTCTTATGAAACTTGTTTCTCTTCCATGAAGAGTAAATCTTGTAGGTATATCCAGAGATCAGTAGCTATCTCAATCCAGTAGGTTATAACCTACTACTCCTATTCAACTCTAAGGCAGCTCCCTAAATTGCAAAAGTCACAAACAAATAAACACAGGCATATCTCACTAGTTTTGCATTCCCCAAGTTATTTGTAGCCATATTTTCAGCTCTTATTGCAAAACATCCCCATTTATGTATGCTTTGTTGAAATATGCATGCTATGGAAAGAACTCTTTGGGGAATGCTGTAATCTTTTCTATGTGCAATACATGTGGTTCTTACAAGGGTAAACTACCAAAGTAAAAAACAGGGAGAAGAATACTTAATGTAAAACCTCCACCAATGTAATACAAAGTCAGAAGCACAAGCAGCTGAGAAAGCTGTATTTAAACATGTCTATATTTGAATTTAATGTTTATAGAAGGTATTGGAGCAGCAGTCCTAGAGATGGATGTTTTTTATTCAGCCACACCAGGGGAGAGCCCATATGCTTCTTTCTGTTCCATTGTACAGACAGCAGCAGATGGGCACTTCTTTTTGCCTAAGAAAGCTTAGGAAGATCATACTCAAGGGAAATGCAGCTAGATGACTAGATGTTACTGTACTAAATAAACACCAGCAGAAACAGCACATGCTGTAAATCCTGTATGTATGATCAGTGAGGAATGAAAAATAACTGCTACTGTCCCTTATGGGGTGAGGGGAAACTACAGAAGTGTTAAAGGATGTTGTTAGGTCATGCAGAAAGAAAATTAAGAGGGGGGAAAGCTCAGAATTTAATCTGGCCACTGCTGTGAAGAATAACAAAAATGTTTTTATAAGTACATTAATAACAAAAGGAGGGACAAGGAAAACCTTAATTCTTTATTGGACAAGGGGAGGGGGATTATACTCACCAAAGATGAGGAAAAGGCTGAGGTGCCTAACACTTTTTTTGCCTCATTCTTCAACAGTAAGGCAGGTTCTCCTCAAGATTATTGTCCTCCTAAGCTGGTAGTTGGGGACAGGGAGTAGAATAAACCCCCTAAAATCTAGGAAAAGGTAGTGACTCACAAAGGCACCTAGATGTTCACAAGTCTATGGGCCTGGATGGAATTCATCCTAGAATTATGAGGGAGCTGGCAGAACTCAGTAAGCCTCCCTCCATTGTTTATCATCAGTCCTGGCTCACCACGGAGGTCGGGAGATCCCAGACAAGTGGAGGTTGACCAGTGTGAAACCCATTCACAGAAAGTGTGGGAAGGAGGAACTAGGGAGCTACAGGCCTGTCAGCCTGACCTCAGTGCCTGGCAAAGGTTATGAAGTAGATCACTGTGAGTGTGATCAGACGGCACCCACAGGACAGCTAGGAGATCAGACCCAGCCAGCACAGGTATAGCAAATGCAGGTCCTGCCTGACCAACCTGGTCTTCTTTTGCAGCTAGAAGACTCACCTAGACGATGAGGAAAAGCCTGTGGACGTGGTCTATATGGATTTCAGCAAAGCATCTGACATTTCTGTCCTAGAACATTCACCTGGAAAACCTGGCAGTCCATGGTCTGGAGAGGTGCACTCTTTTCAGGTTTAAAAAATGGGTCCACAGAGTGTAGGTAAGTGATGCTGCATCCTCAGAGTTGGGCCCAGTTCTGTTTAATATCTTTAATCTGGATGAGGGGACTGAGTCTACCATCAGCAAATTCATAGAGGGCACCAATGGGTCAGACTATCCATCTGGAGTGCAGAAAGCTCTGCAGAAGGCCCTGGACAGGCTGGATCAACGGAGCATGAGGTTTAGTGAGACTAAGCACTGGGCACTACAATTTGACTACAACAAGCCCGTGCAGAGCTATAGGCTAGGGGCAGAGTGACTGGAAAACTGCATAGTGAAAAAATACCAGGTAGGTTAAAGTTTTGCATTCAAAGACGTTTGGGTAACTGCAGACAATCACAGGTGGCTTAGTCTGCCATGGTCTGTGTAGGGCCCTCATTAAGTACACCTCTCAATTTACTTCTCTCTTGACATGTGAAGTGTGTCTAACAGAGTGCACTTTTGAGGGTATTGGAGAAGGTGTGCTGTGTATAAACCTGTCTGTGAGAGGACAAAGCAGAGGATGAGACTGCTATTACTGTGCTTGTCCCTTTTTTTTAGCACCTAACAGATGTGGATCAGGCTGTCCTGTACAAAACTAAAGGTGTCATCTTCATGGAAGAGCTCAGGTAAGCTGAAGAGCTGCATCCACAAGGTGAGATCAGATGGGGAAAATTGCAAATGTGTGAAAGAAGAGCACAGCAGAGAGAAGATTATTGCTGAGGGAGCATGAGATAAGTTCAGGGTTGTTATGGGACAATCAACATCCTGCTTTACCCACCAAAGAGAGAAGTTCATTGATGCCATGAATTACCTACCTTTAGTTTATAGAAACATGCTTTTCATGGACTATATTATGAAATTTTCCCATTATTCATAACAAATGGTTTATCCATGATGGAAAGAAGGGATGTAAGGACTGAGCCCTTCTTCTTTGTTTGGTCAGCATTTTACATAATGTTTTCACACCACCCACTTCTGCCAAGTCTCTCTTCCTTGCCATGGAAGTTTGTATTTAAATATTGATCTGTATGAAGGCCATATCCAGCAGGTTATACCGGTCCTGTGGGGGATATTTAGGGAGATTCTCAGACAACCTTTCCATTGATTCACATTTTTATCAGCTGATATCCATTCTCCAGCCCTATCATATTTCTCTTAGACATGCTGAATGCCTTTGTAATCACATCAGTTTACCACCAGTTTGCACATCACAGAATTGGCTGAATTCTTTCAACATCTTGGTCTATCAGATGCTAATTTTGCTAAATAAGTTTCTCAGGTCACCTTCTTCATTAGTGTCTCATACATTTGGGCAAGAAACTAATGCTTTTGTCAGCCCATCTAACTCTTCTTCAAGAGTTAAACTAATCTCTGGATGATTATGACCAGACCATCACCCAAACAGCATTCTAGGATGAGTTTTTCTAGGTCTTTATCTACAATATTTTCACAGAAAAAGTTAAATAACTTCTAAATCCAAACTTTAACACCAGAAAGGTTGATTATAGGAACCTGAAACATAGAGTATTTAGCATTCTACATAAAGAAAACGGAGCCACGAGGGCAGGCTGAGTGGGAAAAAAAAGGTTCCAAACACAACCTTCCTTCTGCCCACAGGTTACTCCACCAAGAAGCTTTCTACTTAGTGACACACTCCTCATTCCCACATGAACCTCTGAAAATTGCTTTCCCTTTTCACCCATCCTTGAGGCCCCCCTGGCTGCACCTTCTACTTGCCACACTCTATCTGAAACTTCTTAGGCCTTGTCTCTTTCTCTCTCTCTCTTTCTCCTCCATGTCCTTCTATTCCTCATGTCAGCATGGTCTGTTTTCCCCAAGGAAATCAACAATCTGCCTTCCTCCACACCCCAGCCTTCAATCCAGTCATCCTCCTTTTCTTCTGGAAACACATCACAAATAAAGAGCTACAGAAGCCAGTCACAGTAGCCATCTACCATGTCTTCATTAGCTCTAAGTTTGGACAAATTATTTATTTTTCAAATTATATTTGATGTGATGACTCTATCCAAACAAGGTTTTTCTTTTCTGTGTTAGAACTTGGGCATATAATACTCAAAATTGTGAATTTATCCTCAAAATTTGTAATCTAGTTTAAAAATAGCCAGCTGATTACTGTTTTTTAGCAGTGGGTGCTATTAATTATTAGTATTTGTTCTTTAGTCAGTCCCCAATGTAGCAGCACTAAAAGAATGGTGGCAGGAAGAAAGCTCTTCTTGCCACCATTCTTTTACAAAATGTGGAAGTGGCATGAGAAGTGGTCCTGGAACATATTTCTCTGCCATGCTGTGCTTTCAATCCAGAGCAACAGTGTTTCAACTGCATCTCACAGATGAATAGAAATGTCCAAGAATTTTTCACTATTTCAAAAGCTGAGACTTTGTGTCATTGGATCTGCTGCTTTCCTGTGGTAAGCTCTCCTCTTTCTGCTATTCCTAACAGACTTGTAGATGAGTTCCTTAAGAGTTTTATTGAGAACATCTCAAAGCAAGGAGACAAAAAGCCTTCATTAGCTCTATGCACGCTTGAAGACAATACCTGCTATAGAGCGATGTTTTGCCACTTCTGACTGTGCTTCGGCTGTTTAACCACGGTCACATGGAGAGAGATATTGCAAATAAACTGGAAATACTATGTGTTGTGGCACAGTGGGGCCTAGAGAGCGACCAGCATTTTGTGAGCACACTGATGAAAAATGACTGATGATTTAGGTGCAGGAATGGGTCCTTGTTTGGGTATCTGATAACTGTTTATTGTAACAGGGTACAGCCTCTAAGGAGTCCAGGGAGGAGGAGCACATTGCGCTGAGGGCACAGGGCTAAAAACGGGGCAAAAGGGGTGAGTCTGAGGATCAAGGTCCAATGGGGACAAGATAAAAAGGTTTTATTGTTCAATTTCACGTCATGGCTGTTATTGGTTGTAATTTCTTTTTCGTGGGTTTTTTTTGTCGATTTTGAAGACAAAGTGGTGTGGAGAAGTGGTTATGAACTGGAAGTGTCAATAGGATAACGGGTGGAGTAATACAGTAAAACTAGCCCAATGGGGATTAAGGGAAGGAGGAGCATTTTAGGGAAGGCCCTAAAATGGCAACCGGGGACTCAACAGTGATGACATCAACTGAAAAACCAGTAGAGTAACAGATCCTGAAAGACATTAACATGTTGCTTCAAAGGTCCGTGGGGGAAAGGCTCTTCTCACCCTAAACTAGAAGGACATTTCTCTTTGCTTGCTCTGACCCCTCCAAGGTTGATGTATCAGAACTTTGGTGGCAGGTCCCTAGGCCTCCATGGCTATGCTCCCCAGAGAAGCTGTGCTAAAGCGTTGTCACAACAAAAAAGAGATTCTTTCCAAAGAATAACACAAGAACTGTGCCAGGTATTTTGCTTTCAGAAGAATAAAGGGACAATCTTACTATGAGAAGGACAATGATATACTGAAATGAGTTTTACCACTTTGGGTTTTAATAAAAAGTACAAATTATTTCCCCCCATGAAGAATCATGCAAGGTAACTAAAGTTCATTTATTTATTTATTACAAAAAGCCAACACTCCAACGAAAGCTGCCTCATCCTCTGATCAAATTTTTACCTTCAAACCTTTCAGCAAGGAGAGTTTCTTTCAAACATGAATTAATTTCTCATAACATTACACCACCTCACAGGAACTTTCAGATGAAATTTTATCAGGTTATGAGAGAGACAAGTTCAAAATACTTTAAACTTAACTTTCAAGGAACTAAGGTAATTTTTGAATTTTCAATACATTAGGACACATAGTGGTCAGTAATTTATTTAGAAGAGAAATATTGGATGAAAAACGAAACTTTACATCTTGTTAAAATAAAATTAATATTTTGAGTTATAGATTTTTAAGTCTCCATGACTACTAAGGAGATAAAGAAAAGAGAAGGAGAGTTTGAGTTCCCTGGTGCTGCATTTTTATATTTCTTATTTTCAGTACCTTGAAGAACTTTATTTCTTTGCTACTGCATATTTTAAGGTGAGTATTTATTCAAAGAGTGTAATAAAGTGTGCATCAATACAGGGTCAGGCTTAATTCAGCACTTTCGTTAGGATGGAAAGGGGTACTGCTGATATTTAATTTTTAGCAATTGCATTAAAATATATATTTCACTTATGTTCAACCACAACAACAAAAGGCTTAACCAAATTTTCAAGCCCTCTGGATATGGATTGAACTTCTATACCTTAAATGAACCATTACTGTAAATATTGCTATAAATATGTCTGTGAAAACAGACATATTAGGACAGACTGCTCTTGATTAATAGATTATACTGAGCTAAATTTCCTTCTTAAAAAATTGCTTTCTCCATATTAATCCTATTAAAATACTTCTGAATTTCTTATTTAATTAACATTTAATATAGAAATTGTGTTTGGTAATTGGCTTAATGTTTTTTAATCATTGTTTATATACTAAATACTTTTTTTCCAAGAACACTTTTCATTACAGTTGAATAATAATTCTAGTGGAAAAAAAATTTTTCTTGGGGAGATTTTTCTTTTTGAATTAATAAGACAAACATTTTTGTTGAATCTCCTTTAAGTTAGGATTACTATGACAAATCAGTTCTCTTAATTCTTAATTGTAGCTGCCAGTGCATTATACTTTACTGAAATACATTGGTGAAATCAACAGCAAAAATTTGTTCTTACAAAAATAATCTGTCTTTATTTAAACAACAGTAATTAACAGCCACAGATGCTTCCATGGTAAAATTCTTAATATTAGTGTTTACTTGTGCAAAAAAATTATTTTTCTTTTCAAATAAGCTAAATCTTATGATCAACACCAATACAGACCTTTTTATTGCTACTTTTGATTTTATTTTAAGAATCATTTGCAGACTTCTGATTTTATTAAGGCATCCTGTTAATGAATAAATATCTTGTGGAAGAATGCTTAGAAAAAAAATTTAATTGAAAAAAGCATAGCAAAACTCTTAGAAGCAATGAAAAACATTTGCTGTGAAATGTGCTATTTTCTGCAACACAGGACGAAATAGAGTATTTTTTCCTTTCAGCTGATGATAACAGGAAGAGATTCCTTTTCAGGTGTAATGTCTAAAATCTCAGTCCTGCAAAGTTTGTATGTCCCAAACAATAGACAATAAAAGATGCTGAACTCAAAAATTAGTGAAAAGCGTGAAAAAAATTATGCTGAACAAAACCCGCAAAGGCCATTTTACATGCATCATTTTGCTTTAAGGAGCACAAGAGAAATGGGCCAGAGATTACAACCAACATGTAGGAATAGAAGTCAGGTACTTTAAATGCCAGATATCTGTAGGTAATCATTATTCTGATAACATGCAAACAACTAAAGTACTGCCTTCTGTGTCAATGAAAGTGATTACTGAAAGGTCATCCTCACATCTAGTCTACCCTGGAATATCTAAGTGTGTTGCTCTGAACTTTTGTGCATGACCAACTTATGACTCTCCCATGCCATTTTTACATCTGTGCTTATTCCTGCATTCCTGATTTATAATTGGAGTCTAGCACTGCACAAGTGAATCACTGAAGTGTAACCTCCTGATTGCACTAATGATCTCCACAAGCACCGGTCAGTTAGGTATGGGTGAAACTTAGCGTGCATAATTTGGTAGTTTGGCTAATGTTAGGGAAAAAAAAATGTGCATGTGTAAAGGTAGATATGTTACAAAATCTTTGTTTGTCGACCTACAAAAGACAAGTCTTCAGTCCTTCTCTTCTACCTTTTTTAAGATGACCTTTTAAATTGTGTTCCTCTGAAAGGAATTGTATAAGCTAGATCAGAGAAAGATTTATAGGTCCCAAGTGCCTTTCAGAAGTCCTAAGAAATCACTCTAGCAGAAATCATTGAGAGTATGCACCATATATTGCAGATTGACTCAGGCTCATGTTTTGGTAGGTCATCCTGACTTACTAGCATGCTTTGATGCATTTGAGCCATTTTATTGATTCAGCCTAGAATGTTGCTGCCTGTTCCATCACACTGTCTTGAAAAACACATTCCTGAATAGCCACATGGCCTTAGTATGAAGTATAAGAGATGTCATCTGGTACAGCTAGAAATCCTCATCCCAGCTGGCCTTCACAGTAACCTAGTTCAAACCATCTTGAAACTGCTGAGCTAAATCTCACAGGGCAACCTGTTTTGCACAAAAACAATTCCATCTTTCTTTTGCCTTACATCCCCTGGCTCCAGTACTCACTGATTTTACATTTGCCCCCTTGAGTGCTAAATCAGAGCACAGGAAGGGCACCAGCACCATCACTCTTTGATTAGCTGCATTCATGTATCAGCCACAAAATGCTGTTAGGTGAAAGAATGACTCTTTTATGCCTTTTTAGGCACCAGGGCCTCATTTTACAAGGACCACTTGTATAGCCACCTAGCCGTAGCACTGAAAGGACAACCATTGATACAAAACAACAGGGCTATAATATCTGCACTTGGAAACATACCTTTACCAATATTTTCTCCTTGAAGAAACCAAGCTTACTAAATCTTGCTAACCAGCCACATCAAGGATTAGGAGAATATGGGGAAATAACAGTGAACCCAGAGAGTCCAAGATGTACTCATATATGTGCCAGAAGCCAATTTTTGCCCTGGAAGAGGCTTACTTTACTTGTATTTTTCTTTCTTAGTAAGCACAGGTCATTTGAAGCACTTTTTAATTGCCAGAAGCACAGACAAGAAAACAGAACAGTTGAGGATTTTTTTACATAACATATTTTCTGTAAAGTCTTACTTTGCTATACATCTTTGCATCTGAGCAGTTTTATTTGTTGTGTCTGTGGTGTCTTTTTGCATATTCAAACACAGATTTTTTTTACCTTATGGCTTGCTTTTGCTTCAAGTTGTACTTCACAGTCTACTGTCCCTGATTGTCCCAGCTCTTTCTGTCTCACCCTTTGGTGCTCAGTTCAAGTACACCCTGTACACGGAAAAAGTGTGTGACACATGCAAACCTCACATACCTCCCATTGCACAGGCCTAATCTGGCACAACACTACTCTTCTACCTCCAGTTCATTGGGCAAATAATAGTTCTTAAATTGCACATTCTTTGGTATACATGATGTGTTATTTATCCTACAAATTACTGTTTTAAATCCTTCTTAGCAGATGCAAAATTTTTCTTGGTTTTGTTATCATTTGCCACCACTGAAAGCAGTATTTTTGACTTATTTCATACATATCATGGAAAGGTGCCATTATTAAATATTTTACACATGATGACCTTTGAGTGTTTCTTATTCAAAGATTCATGCAATATTTGCATGAGGTATGTCTAATGATCCCTGTATAAACACTCTGAATACTCAGGCAGGAATGAGAGTAATTTTTGAAACTTGCCCTTCAGTATAAAATCCTTCAGCAGTGCTTGACAGTTCTCATATGGTAAACAAAATAAGAACATGGCAATCTGAAATAAACATAAATTATCAACTTTCTGACATGTTATTTAAGGCCTGACTGATGCATTTCAGCAGTTGTTTCTGATTTGGTAAGGGAATGCCTTTTGTTGCAAAACAAAACTAATATCAAAATCATGGGTTCCCTTAATCTGTTGAACCTTGAGCTAAAATGCAAAGCTCATCCCTGCCTGAAAAAATTGTTAGCCTGGTTCCTTGAATAAAAAGCTTGAGAAGTACATGCCAGATTTGCAGTTTTCCCCTTATAAATTGTCCTACTGTAAGGAAAGCTAAGTTGAAAAATTAAAACTGACTTCAAACTCCCTTCCCCAAAGATGCTCAGGGAAAAGCAGAACAAGTTCTATGGAGCCATTTGGGCAGGCAACTACCTACCACACGTGTCAATTACCACTTGTAAAAAGTATTTTAGGGCTGGATGCTGAAAATTGAGACGAACTGAGTAATTATGAGAGATATTAAATATATGGTGTGGTAGTGTTACCAACATTTCTAGCTACCAGTACAAAGCTTAGGAAGATGAGTGCTGGTGTAGGGGAAATTAAATTAACTCAGCCAGACCCAATATATATGATCAAGGTGAAATGAATCTTTTTAATGTGTATACTAACTGAACATTTTAATATTTGTTTAAATACATATGATGATAGAGCTCTACTCATGACATTTTCTGAGGTAGATCAAAAAAATCCCTCTAGCCCTCTGGCAGAAAGACACTGCTCAAGAGTGGAAGACAAGTGCTATAAACAAAGAGGACTGCCACATCAGACAGACTGATAAAAAACTAACTTCTAATAAGTCTGCCCTATAAATTGATGAAACTCTGGAGTGCAATTGTGATGTGATTAGCCAGAAAGGTAACCTAGTTAGAATAGAAAAATTAATGAAAAAAAAATTAGCCCGAAAGAACAGAAAATGTCATTGTCTGAACGCTTGATATTGTGGTGTCCTACATCCTTTTATGTCTCTAGAATAGTAAAGGGACTTAATTTTTATCCACAATTGAGCCTTTCTCTCTGAGAACTTCCCAAGCATTTTTTCTTTCCTACACAGACTGAAACATGCACAAGATTCCTGCAGCATCTTGGGTTCTCTCCAGAGATATTTGAGTGACTCCAGGCACTGTTTTGGATCTTCTTTGCAGTGAGACACTGTCTGTTATTTATTGTTCCCCCTTTGGACCCATTTTGGGACTAGTTTGGTTTGTCTTTTGGAGTTGGAGTGGGGTGGTAGGGGTGTTGGATGCTTCTTTGGGATTGGTTTGTCTTCACTCTGGAGCAGCTTGGTACTTTCTGAAATCTGTCTAATTTTATTCATCTCAATATTTTATATATTTTTTTATATATATATATATATATATATGTATGTATGTATGTATGTATGTATGTATGTATGTATGTATAATTATTCTAAAACCTTCCTTAAGTAATGATAATTGAAATCCTGTAATATACCTACTTGGTTATTTTTTGTTTTGGTCGTTGCTGTAATAATGATTGTGAAAGAAGGTTAATTTCTGTACAATACTTTGTTTTATTTGGATGTATGTAGGTTCTTCCTCCCACATGCCTCTCATATACTTTCTGAGGAAGGCAAGGCCATTGGACCAAAAGTCTCAGACTTTGTTTTCCATGATTAAATAAAGAGATACCTTACAGCTCATTTCCAGTATGAATATGGTGTAGAGTTGTTTAAAAAGTGACTTTATTCAGAAGCTGTTATGATGTCATTCATAAGTGTACTTTTTTGTAAAAACAGTACTTTTCTACATGCACACTGGAGAAAACACTTGTGGTACAATATTTCAAGTTAATGACCATAAATTATTATTTAATGGACTGTGTGATTAATGGAATATATCATGGTTCATTCATCACTAAATTTTTCATGTTATGCTGTACTTTGAGATATTCATTGTGTTTGTTCTGGACTTTTTCACAGTAATCAGTATGTGATTTTTTTTTCTGTTAAGTAGGTTTGGTGCTAAATATTTTAAATATTTACCTATGTATCTACATATAAGTAAAGCATATTAAAAAAATACAAATTTCAATGGAGCCCACACCAGGGGTCCCAGATTATGCTAGATGCTGAATTTTTTTTCAGCAAAACACCCATTTTAAGTAATACCCAAGATATTTCACAGTCTCTGGTTCTTTGCTAGTTGATATGGTTTCCAGTTTTAATTTGCAATTCAGTCAGTAATTTTTCATATATTGTAAGTTTATTACACAGCTGACAATTTGCCTTCTCTCAAGCATTATTCTTTTACTGTATGGAGGCCTCATATGGTAGATCCTGGGTCAGAGTACAAGAAAGGGAGTGTTGACTCTCATAGAGTCAATGCTGCCAAACCAGGAACCCAGAGCTATGCTTAGCAGACCATATCACTCGTTTGTTTCACTACTCCCCATATTTTGGCTAACATAATCTTTGTGTGGAAATAGCATATAAACTACTACAGGCAAATCTCGGTATTTGAGTGAGACTCAATTCAGATTCTGTTGACAACGGACGCAAATTAAAAAATGAAATTTCTGATGTGGTGAAAATTCAAAGAAAGCAAAACAGGAAAACAACCTTCTGAAATCTTTGAGAGAGGAGGGATCCAATTAATATTTTTTCCATTTACAGGAAATCCCCTCTGACAACAGTAACGTTAAAATTTCATTGTGATTTCTTTTTACCTCTGTCCAAACAGGCATCTTTTGCATTTGTTCTTGATGTTTTCTAGTCAAATTAAATGACTTTGACATTGGGATATGTATGAATAAAGCACTCCTTTTAAAAACCTATCTTCTTTATATTTCTGGGTTTGGGGATTACTTGTTTTCTCCTTTAAATGGGATTCTTTGAGAAAGCCTTTTTCTCCACTTATAGATAAAAATATTTTTACATTTCAGATATGCAGAATATTAACTATTATCATGTTTGTCTTTTATTGAACAAATTTAGGTATTTTATAAGTAAAATAAATCTACATCTATTTAGTCTAGTAACCTTATATATCAGTGTTGTATTATGCAGCACTAATGTTATTTTCAGGATTGTGTTATGGCTTTGCTGCATCAGTTTTGATTCTGACTATCTGAAGCTGTATTTTAGTCTCTGCTCATGGAATCTAGTGGAGTCATGCTAGTTGTGTCAGTTGAGAATTTTGCAGGATCACCATACATCAATCTAATGCAACACTAAATTAACAATATCTGGGTTGTCAGAAATTAGTCCAACCTACAATGTCTTTGTAAGTTTTGCAACTACAGCATTACAGGCAGGAAAACACACACAATGTGTAACAGTCAAACAATACCAACTGCAAAAGCAATTCCAGTTGAGATTATGGGGTGGGGTTTTCCCAAATTTCAGATATCTGTTAAACAATGCAAGATATCTGTTAAACAATGCAGTCCTTACAAAGCAAATATCTATGCTTGCATCACAATGCATACAGAATTATTAACAGTGATTCATATCTCTGATTACTTGGATTTAGTTTACAACTATTACCAACTAATTTAGGAAAATAAATATCAATTACTTCCTGGATTTTGGAACAAATCTAATTCTATAAATGTCTTCCAATTGGCTGGAGGCCATGGGCCATGATTTTGAATTCATATCAAGGGTATATCCTGATTTCTCACTTGATGTAATTGCTCCTGGATTGATTTCACCACTAAACTGTTCCCAAGATCTAATTGCTTCTTGCACTTCCAAGAGTTCTCTCTATCATGCTTGTTTTTTTTTTTTTCCTTTAATCTCTGCTATCAGTTTCCTGTGACCACCTTATTTTTTTCCCTGTTTGTCCAGTCCTTATTGCACATTTCTAAAAGTTTCCTTCACTTTGATTTCTCTGGGTATTAGAGTATTGCTTTGCTAACCCTACTAACTCTGGGATCCTTTGTACATTTAAAATCTGCTGTGCTGAGAGGTATTCTTTCTCTCTCTCTACTATTACATGGTATTTTATGTGATACTACATCTAAGATGAGATGGCAGTATAACATATTACGAAACAGAAAAGACGTATTTCAAGTTAATGATAGGTTTGGTTTAGACAAATGTGATCAAAACAGAAAAGGAGAAGGGGGAAAACCCTTATTTTGAATTCAGAGGTAATGAGCAGTTCAAACAACCAATAACGATATTGGGAAGAAACGAAATATTAAGTAATTTTGAAGACGGGGAAAAAAGCCCCACCTCACCATTTTAAATAGTTATGGGTATGCATCTGACCAAGAAAGTAGGAAGGCAGAGGCAGACAGACAGTAATGAGATTACTGTGGTAATGATATGCATTAGATACATTATAGGAAAAAAAAATCATACTTAATGCAGCCAATCCACTTATTGATTTTTCTTAATGGTAAAAACACTACTCCAAAATCAAAACCAGATATATAAACTTTTTTATATTCTCCCTCACTTATGAGCCCCATGTCCACAGTCTCCTTGATTAAGAGCCGTAGACAGAGATTATAATAGAGTAATATATATCAAATCTCACACCTACTGGACAAGGTTTGGGTTTCATATAAAAGTTGGCCAGGTCACTGTTGCTATTGAAAATAAAATGTATTAATAGAAAAAGATGACAATATCAGGTATTACTTTTGCTTGACACATTGGTTAATGTTATTTTGCTTTATTTATATTCTTTCATACTACTTCCTAAGTACACATAGCATATACTTGCAGTGAATTCATCTGACTGCAAATCTAGGTGAACTTCACTGACATCTAGGTGAACTTCACTTGCAAAGTCTCAGCATTCCTTATCTTCACAACTCATAGTTAATACAACTAGACTTTGAACAAACCTGCAAAATACAGATTAATCAAAACTTTATCTTCTATGTTGCCATATCCTGTTTTCAGTAATTAGAAAGGTGTCGGGCACACAGAATCAAATCCATCCCTACAGCAAACTAAAGTTTTGGTCTTTAATCTTTCTTTTCGGTGACAATAACAAAGCCACTTAATAGATAAAGAGGAGAGGTAAGTCAGAAGTCACATGTATGATTGATCTGATCCATTGGTAAAATCAAAACATTTGTAAAAAACATTTTTATTATTTTTGTTCCTAATCACTTCAAGTCCCATTTTCTGAGTGCAGAGAGAATAAATGAGCCCTATATTGTGCTGCCATTCCATGAACAGACTCATTTAATCCTTCCACAAACCTTTGGATTTATCCAAGACGACATAGATCTGGTCAGCTACAAAGAGTAGGCATCTTCACTTACAGAGAAAAAAAGTGAATGTATACAAAAGCAGCAGAAAACGTGGAGATGCTAAACCAACTGTCTGAACTGGTCAATAGGGTTATGCAAAAGAGAGCAGCAAGCAGAACTGTCCGTGAAGTGAAGGAAAAAAACATTAATGGTGAGGACTGTCAAAACCAGTCAAACTGATGACTGCTAGTGGTGGAGGAAAGCTCTGGCAATACAGGAAACAAGGTGCAAAAAAAAAAAAGGTTGAAAACCTGAAAACCAATTTAAAAGGTGAACAGAAAAATAGAGGGTAGAAAAAGCATAACTAAATGCAAAAAAAAAGGCAACAAAATTTGGCAACAAATTTCTGTCTTGTGAACAGCAACTAGTGTTAATTTTGTGTGGGAAAAAAAAACAAACGCCAGCAGAATGGCAGGGAAGGTGGTCCTGAAACATTATTCTTTACCTGTTTTCCCTTAGGACTGCAGCTTCTATATTCTTTTAAGAAATGCTTTAAATTTTTACTTACAACCTAAGTAAATTTACTATTTAGAAATTATACTGCTTCTGTAGAGGTAGACAAATATGAAGCACTGTAGGAATGTGGAGATCTCTCAGTCGATTTTAACTCCAAGAATTTTTAGACTGATTTAGAAAACCAGATTATTTTAAAATTTTAATTTATTTTTCCTCCAATTTTTGCTTACACGAGAGGTATGCAACAAAACCAAACCAAAATCCCATCACTAAATAACAGGAAAAGAGTCTTGTCTTCATCTCCCACATCTCAGTTTGGAAGTCCAGCCTGTCTCTCAGCTTTGGTCTTTGAATAAATCATAGGGGAAGAAACAAGTGCTTCAGTAAGGCCAAGAAGTTTACTTGTTTCTTCCATCTCCATCCTGGATTCAATGGAAATACCGATATAGATTTCAAGCCTTTCCAGCTATGCTTTTCATTCAGTTAAGCATCAACTTCAACCACTAAATTTGCTATTCAACACCCCTGCAAATCTACTCCAGTGTGCAGGTGTAAAACCTGAAGAATTAAGCACTCAAGACTTGAAAATATTGAGGATTGAACAACCTTTTTACTTGATCTGTAGCTCTGATCAAATTTTTCTGAAAAAATCAACTTAGGACTATCCTAGGATAGTCACACATTCTAAAATAAACTGAATTTTATGCATTCTTGTACAAATGTTGTACAACGAAGACTAGAAGACTTTTCACATCACGAGCTGTAGTTTCATCAATCTACAAAACTATTGTTTTACCTGTTACTACAATATGACTCAGATTATTCTCCTGACTGATTAAAGATTGAGAATGTTTTATTGAACACGTAAGAAAATCTTTCTCTGCCTTTTAATCTGTTCATTTTCACTATCATTAAAATGAAAAGACAGGGAATCTCCATTGCAATAAGACAGTTCTGCTAGGAAGAAGCAAAAATATATTGATTATAAAAGAAGCAAAAAAAAGGAAAAATACTTGACCAAATTTTATTATTATTATTATTATACATCTCCAAATTTAAAACATTTTAGGAGTTTAAATTAATAAAGCGAGGAAATATAAAAGAAGGAAGAGTTAACTTTTAAGGATTAAATAGTGAGAATTATGAGGAAACCTACAATTAAATCATTACTTATAAATCTAAAGATCAGTTTCATTTTAAATATTAAAAGGAGCTACCACTATTTAATGGTATAATATTAGTTTATGTTTTCATTAATCTTTATTTGGAGCTTTTCTGTATTTAAAAAGTACTTCTAGTTTCGACAGAGATCGTTCTTCAAAGATGGAATGCTATCCTTAACCAGTTGCATTCCAAACATGGATAGAGAACTTCAGTAAAAAATTTTTCTCATTCTCACATCTTCCTCACCTAGAAACACCCAGAAATCTTTGATTCTATATTTTCTTCAATCCATCTTTAAACAGTAGGCATTCAAACCAGAACTGATAATTTCATTTTGAAATACACACTGGAAATACAGGTGTTCATGTTTGTTCTCCTACAAAAGTATTTTTGTTGAATGAAAGAAATTCCTTAGGTGGATTTTTACAATTCTTTAAAGCAGCCTATAAGAATGCCATTTTCTTTCTGACCCCTCTCTTCCCCCCCCCCCCCACCCCCCATTTCCCTACTGTCTCATACCCTTCCTTAAAATGATATTGTGGATATTTGAAGTTAATCAGTTCCTACAAGTAATGGAACTATAAAGAATAAATAGATTTCATGTGATTAAAAAAACCAGGCAAAATTATAAAATTATTAAACACTCATGTCCACCTGCTTAACTCATATTAATAATATGAAAAAAGCATTGAAAACACATAAAGTCACTTATCCTTAAATATAAGAAAACATTATTTGTTGCCACTGGGCCTCCCAGGTTAGCATATATCTTAAATGCACAATTTTGATCACACAAAACTAAAAAAAATCACTTTTCTTCTATTTCAATACATGCATGATTTTATCAGAATATGACTTTTCTGCAAAAAAAACCAAGCTGTAAATCAAATTAGGAAGAAATCTGTAAAATCTATGTATCAAAACCAATAAAACAATCATGTCACTCCTATTATTCCTATAAAAGTAAAAAAATACTGAATTAAGTTAGGTACATATGCCATGTTTAATTTTTTAGGTAACAATGCCTTGATAAAAGCGAAAAATTTGAAAAATTATTTAAGGGATATCTGGTTGTTGCTATATATGTTGAGTTGCAGCATTTTTTTTCTTTTTTTTTAATCTTAACATCATATGCTATTCAAAAGAAAAACTGTAAATTTGGAAAGTATAAATTTCAATACTTTTCTTAGCACTCCTCTTTCTTGCCACTGTTTTTGCATTATTATTATCTGCTCCTTGTACAGCAGTTTGCATTTGCAGCAACTCTACAAGCTTGCATTGTGGCTTGTTTTATGTATGGAGAAATATAAAACTAGTGTTATTATTTCCGCAAAAGAAATAACCAGCTTTACTACTATCCAGTATCCCTTGCATGAAACTTGCTAGCACTGGTAAAAACTAAGACCCTCTGTTGTCCTTCACATGGAGGTTGGCTTTGATATTTTGGCTGGTGGTGCTGAATTACTATTCCTTCTGCAGAACAACCAGCTGATGGAAAGGAGAAGTGAAATTTAGCTAAAGATACTGGTATTTCAACTTACTCCTAGACCTCTATGCAGCTGGAAACCTGGGGATGGTTTCGCATCTGCTCTGACAGCAACTGTTATTGTGTCTTATCAATTACATCTTTTAGTGTGGCTGTAAAACCCTACTGAGGTCACCTTATAGTGTTTCAGAAGACATTGAGGATTAATTTTTCACAGAAAGTCTGCTTGTGTGTGGAGAAGCAGAGAGGAGAGGAGGAACCAGCCCCAGAAACTCCCTGCGGTCATTCTGTCCCTGCCATAGAGAAGTGGAGCTGAAGCACATTCTGGTACCTCGGGAAACAGCTCCTTCTCTCTTTGTTGTGGACTGGGTAGACTAGCTTTCATTTGCAATGACGCTTTTCACACAACATGCTAAATTCTGCCATGCATTTACAGCCTGGTGCAGCACTATACAGTGGCAGAAGTAAAGTGCTGCAGCCTAATGAAATGCTTTAAAATCTATTTTTCTGAAGGAAAAAACGAAATTTGTTTGCAAAGAAAACAGAGAACATAACAACACTTGAGAATCACAAAGCTTATTTTTTTATTAATAGTAGATATAAAGTCTCTTATTTGATAAAAATACAGTTGTATTTGTGTTTTCAGTAGTGAAAGATGGGTATAGGGATATCCTCTAAAAACGTTGAAAATGAAGTTTTCTACCAAGTTAAATGCTTTCATGAGAATACATTCAGATTTGTGTAAAGATCTATGTATACACGAGCTATGCTTTAATTCAATTTTGGGGGACAAACACTCATTATTTTGTATTTCACATAATAAATAGATCTATACTTAGGTTGCTATTACTGCAGTAAAAATCCTAGTTTAAAAGATAAAAATGAAAATTTTAAAAGTTGATTTGAAACACTAAGAGAGTAAAATTAAGAATTATGTGCTTTCCTCTAACTTATAATCAGCAGAGTTTGGTAAAGGAAAAAAATGTGTGCAAATGAACTAACAGTTGGGTTATCATGGCTGGTCTCAAAATCCTAGACAACTACCTGGAAATGGATTCAAACAGATCCCACTTTTTTTTTTCTTTTAGACACAAAATACTGACTCACTGAAGATCTTGAGAGAAGTTCATTGAATAAATCTTAGAGAGATATTCAGATCAGGCAATGGAATATGTTTCTCATTCTCTTGCATGCTTGCAGGTATGTGTAAAATGCAAAACTCTGAAATACTTGTTTTGCATCCTGCACACTGCTCCAATGCCAAAGAAAAGCTAATGCATAGAAGTAGCACAGTGCCCCTGGAAAATTTTTTAAAAATTGCACACTTTTCTACTAGGACATATGATAAGGAAAAACCAGTGAAATGCTAATAGAGAAGAGAAAATTTCCCTATAAGAAGGCCAAGTAAGCATTAAAGGGTACCTAGTTATGTCTTCAGGGTAAAAGATCTGCCGGCAGCAGCTAAGCAAATTTGATTGAAAGCAGTTAAAATTCCCAAGTGTATAAATATTAGACTGCTTGTAATGACAGAAATTATATTTCATTTGATGATCTAATTCCTGAAATGTATAGCAGAAATGCAGAACAAACAAAAAGGGTTGAAGACAACTCCAGGCAGGCACTCAGCTAGCAAGTCACTGACTTCCAATAATTCTTGGCACATTCTTCAAATTTCAAAAGACAAGCAAATACTGACAATTCTGAAAACCACACCGCATATCTGAATATGAAGTTTCACACCTGAACTACAATCTGTGAAAATTTAGCCTGTAGATATGCCATGGTGAGTAAAAGAATATTCTGTATGCTCTGAAACACAAAACCAACGTGGCAACTTGTTTCATACAGTGATAGTTAAAGTGCTAGAATTAGCAGGACTTTACAGACCTATTACTGTTTGTCTCCTCTTCTTCACTGAATCCCTTGTGCTCCTGCATTTTCATTCAAGCAATGATGCTTAAAAGTTTTCTTGATTAATTAAATGAGGTACACACTGGTATGTACCATGAGTAAAGGAAAGACATCGGAGTAACTACTTCCATGCATGCCCAATACTCCTTAGAAAAGAAAGAAATTTGATGGTGCGTCAATATCACACTGGTGTTCTAGTTGTGACCTTTGCACTATCAGCTATTTTTGCCATTGCAGAATGATGGTGAATTGTATTGATAGATATTGTACAGCCACTGTTAGCTGCACCAGCAGCTTGAGGCCATGAAAACACTTTTCAGCTTCTTAGTAGAATTTCCATTTAGACTCCTGGGTGTGCCAATAAAATGAGATAAAATATGATTGTTCAAACCAAGATATAAAATCTTGCAATATTAAATGACTTATAGTAATAATTTATAAATGAAGGAGATAAAACAAAAAATGGAAAAAAAGAAAAAGGGAAAAAGAAAAAGAGAAGAAGAAAGTAGGATAAAAAGAAGAAAGAAGAAGAAGAAGAAAGCAGAAAAAAAGAAAAAGAAAAAAAGTAAAAGAGAGAAGAGAAGAAGAGAAAAAAGAAATTTATTGATTTATTTCTGTGTTCAGTGGAGATGCCTTGACCCTGTCATGGTGAAGGATAACAGTTAGGAGTCTGGGGTCTGGTCTGCCAACAGAGTTTTGGGGCTTAGGATGTTTCACTGTCCTTGGGACTACAGGTGCTCTATAAGTATTTGTGTCAATGGGAGGAAGATTCTACAGAATCGGGTTGTTGAACAGGTAAGAGGATTATAGATAAGTAGTTGCTAATTGGTGCAAATGATTCTTGATTTTTTTCTTGACTTCAACTGACCACTGAAAGCCAGAACAGAATGTTTTTACAGACACAAAATGGCCTGACATGTAGCTCACAGTTCTCTCTAGTTTTCTAAGTACAGAAATGTGGTGCATTCTTTTGGGGAACATCATGCTTTCTTGTCTGCATGATCTGATGAGCTGGTGGAGTTGTCCATGTTGGAGAGACCTTCCAGACCCTGCATTCAAATTGTTAAACAGGAAACATTCTAGATGCATGGCCGCATAGTTCTTAACCATTAATTATTAATCTCAAATGTCAAAAAGGACTCATGCACATAACACTCTAAGCTTGGAACTACATGGATTACTGCCTCCCTGACCGGTGATGTATTTGGCCTATTTTTGCAAGGCACTCTATGAAAAGAAGCTATGAACAGCCATCAGTAGAAAAAAATAAATTATTAGATTCACACACATGACTCATAGTTTTGCATTATATATTTTTGTCTACATACACCTTTAAAGTACTGAATTTAGAATTTGTGGCTTACTTGTGGTATAGAATTTGGATGATCATAACATTAAAAACAGTAGCAAAATATGTGTCATGCAAGAGAAAGAAATTACATTTTC
This sequence comes from Chamaea fasciata, assembly GCF_029207755.1. Lineage (NCBI taxonomy): Eukaryota > Metazoa > Chordata > Aves > Passeriformes > Sylviidae > Chamaea > Chamaea fasciata. The sequence goes on along the minus strand of NW_027094089.1, from coordinate 46,990,406 downwards.
TTGAAAGACAAGCCAGCTGTGACATTTTTATTGTATCATTTTTATTGTCATTTTTCTCCCTGTCTTTAATTCAAACCACAAACCACCACAGCAGCTGCTGTAGAGGCAAGATGCTGGGAAAGACATAGTCCAAACCAACCTACTATTTAATTACTATCCTTAGTTATGAATCAGTGAACAGGCACTGCACAGTGTTTTTGCCTTCCTGATTGAATTTCCCACTTTGTAATAATTGCTTTTAGCACCAAGAACATTATGTTCCAGCAAACAGTCTCACCAAGAGACAAAGTCCCCAGCTGGGACGTGAACTTGCAATGCTGAAGTGCAAGAGAAGAAGTGCATCGAAGCAGTGACAGAGCTTTGTCTCACTAAAATAATAGCTGATGCTCTTCTATAATTAACTCAGTGCTGGCTGATTCCCCATGTTTGCTCTCAACAGAAGGGGATGTTGTACATTAGCTTGAGGAATGAAAGGCCTCTCATTTACACACAAAAAGCTATTCTCTGCTGGATCCCACCAGGGCAGACTGCAGTGCTGAGTACAACGGTGCAGCCAGGGCTTGGATGACTGCTCTCCTCCCTCGCACGACAGCCCAGCAGTCTGCCCATTGTCCCACTGCAATGGGCCCTGCAGCCACACCAGATTCCTGTTTGTCCCTACTTTGGAATCGTTTTTCATAATGATTGTTTGAAATACGATTTCTCGCTGAGTGTCCAGTTCAAGAGCTGTTCGAAGAGCTGAGAGGCAGCAGATGTCAGCTGCTTTAGGTACTGCAGGGCTCACCTCAGAAAAATGTTTTATTAGCCTGAGTTCTCTTCTAGGGAACGAGGTCTTCTGTGCACTGTTGCTGTGTAAAATATTCATATCAACATAACAAGCTGTGATTTTTCCCAAGCTGCCCAGAGCTAAATTAGGTTAATAATGTGAAACATAGACAGTCCTTATTTTGAAATGTTTTCTTCCTTAACTTTCATTATAAGCACCTGTGATATCTCAGACAAAATCCCTGAAGATAGCTATAATTCCAGTTGCAAAAGCTATTTTTTTTTCGAGCATATGAATTAGGATTACACCAGTATTGCTGAATTGCACCCATCTAAGAGATTTTTCTCCTTTACCTCTGGGAAAGAGAGTAGATTCAAAGAGAATATCTATACTACCTCTAGCTGATGAAACATGCTACAGAGGAGATTAAATAGAGCAACCAAAAGAATATTTTCTTTTCTTCCTATGATTCAATTACTAGAATAATGAGACTAATTCCATATAAAGAGACCTTATTTCCTCCCCAGAAAACATATATAAAACTGTCTTCAAAATCATTACAACACAAAAAAAAAAAAAAAAAAAAAAAAAAAAAAAAAAGGAAAACAGTATTTTTTCTGAAATTATTTGTAGAAGCTTATTTTCTAATAATTTTCTTTTTGCATGGTTTTTTGTCCTTTTATAAAAGTTGTTGTGGTTTCTTCCAAAAACATATCTTTTCCTTTTTTTTTGTCTTGGTGCTTTTTAAAAAATGTATTAAACATTTCTGCTTGGTGATGGTGAAAGAGTCTTCTATTTATTTATTTGCAGGACTTGTATCCCAAAGCAGGGGAAGGGCATGAGTTGAATAAAATAAATAATACAAAATAGAACTAAACAAACTGAAATATTGGTAAAAAGATAATATTTGCCAACAAACTTATCACTGTGCAAAAACAGTGATATAGCAATTAGTTAGTATTCTAATTAAAAAATTTCCATTAACAAAGTACTGATAGGGGCAGAAATAGGCAATATCTTTGGTCACTTCTTCCTTTTCAGAGGAAACATTTTCCTTTACAAGCATTTTTATGACCTTTTAGAAATATGCTGCAGAATTGTTTTGATTTGCAATATGACTTTGACATTTGTCCAGGCGGCAGTCCTCAATTTTGTTAAGTTTCACTTTAGGAAGGAATCTTTTCAAAGCAGATCTACACTTCAGTTTGCATTTTTGCACTGTCACTATGGTCAATTAAGACTGGACTCATAAGGTTATTTTAAATTCTAAAGATACTACGGGTGATGCAGGAACCTAATATTTAGTTCTTGATGCTTTTTTTTGCCTTTTTTTCTGTTTTGTTTTGGTTGGTTGGTTGGTTGGTTTGGGTTTTTTGTGTGTGCATACAATGACCTGAATGTTTCCATTCTGTTTGTCATGTTTATTTGCATCAATATGGGAATTCTTGAAATGTCACATGTTCATAATCAGCTTGGATATTAGACAACAGCAATCAGCAACCTTATTTACTTATGTGATTTGGTGAAGGAGCACATGAACAAGCACGGAGTGTTCCTCACATGGGCCTCCACTGCCTGGCAGATGGAACTTACGCTTATTGTTCAAAACAGTCATTCTAATTTTGAAAAAGATAGTCTGAAGATGCATTTCCAATCTTGCATTTATACCAGTCAAACAGCTCATCTAATTCACAGTAACAGGACTGTAAAGAAAAATCCTTAAAGCTGTGCAGCAGGACTGTGATTTAAGACCAAAAGTTGCATCAGGCCTGATTTAGTATAATTTTTGGACAGCATCTCAAATATTAGCATGCCTACAAAAATTTGAAGAAACCAAAACCCAGTCTCGAATTCCCTGATGAAGAGCAGATCACCCTGCAGTTAAGTGTTCCTGGCTTTGAGCCAATGATCAGCCCCAATATCAAAGGAAAGATCTGCATTCTTTCAGTTGGCCTGGTCTCCAGATGGGAAGTCCTTGTCTTGTTCTTATGTCTATGCTGAGTGTTTGCATCATGAATCTGGAAAACTTCAAACTTTTTGGAACTTTATGAACCAGAAGGGCATGATAATAGCCAACTTATTCCTACATGCCAACAAGTAATACTGTTTGACCCTTAAAGATCTGTACTTTAAACACAAGCTACAACTTTCTCTGTACTTCTGACAATTTCAAACAGCTGAATTACTAGCCAAGATTATTAATTCTACAGAATTTTCTATGGTAGTATCTTTTTAATATCTGTCGGAAGGTGTTGGCCAGAGAATTTAGTTGTTTTCTACAATTGAGCTAAATATGTTTTGAAGCTTTTTTTCAGTAAAATGTATCCATTTTGCTATAATTAGGGAGCCAAAAGAGCTGAAAACTCTGGATGGTTAGTGTCACTTACTGAATATCATCACGTGCCACAAAAACATAAAGATGTCCTGACTGGGTCAACTATTAATAAATTGTCCTCATAGCTGAACTTATGGCTTCCCCCCACCATATATAGGAAAAGGTGCAATGGTTTGTTCTCTGTATTGGTGTGCCATGAATAGGATTTCTTTAGTTCATGTCAAGCTAAACAAAACTCAGACACTTATTATCCACCACATCTAGGCAAAAACTTTCACAGATTGGTATCTCAGTGCATAAGTAATCACTGTTTTCCAGTTTTCCTGAACCTGGTTTCCTTTGCTTCAGAAGTGAGATGACCATCCAAGTCCTTCAAGGTCTCTTAGACTTCTGTGTTATTCCCTTCAACTGTTGCTTCTCCAGATCAGAGCCTTACCTTACCCCATAGTCTTTGTGTTGGTAAGTATTTAATGTCTTTGGTCATTATTACTTCATTTGTCTGAACTTCACTGAGTTCAACAGCTATTAAACTTTGGAAAGGCTAAATAATACTTCATGAGGCAAAATGTAGTGGTATTTCAGGAAGCTTGACAAATCATAGTAAGGAAGAGGAAGATAATAGGCTAGAATTTAAGTCTAATCAAAACAGACAGTAAATTTGCAAAGTAAAATATACGCCTCAACTAAAGTACAGATCAAGGAATGTATTCCACAAATTTCTAGTAACATGATCTGATGAAGAATAAACTGCTTGGGAAAAAAATCCTCTTGGCTTCAAGGTCCACAGTGTTAATAATATTCTGTTTTACTGGTGCTGTCAAATCTGAGAAGCAATCAAAAATTCTTTCTTGGCTATGGTTGAATTTTCATACAGCATATAGAAAGTAGGAAGGTTCAGCCTGCTACTGTCTGAGATGAAAGGGGTTGGTGGTCTTGTTTGGAGTCTGAGGAGCAGAGACACAAGGATCTCCCTGTCTCCTCCTCTTGTTTTCAGTTCTTTCATACATTAGCAATCACTCTTTTTCCTTGGTACACTGAAAGAGAGAGGGAGAAGAAGGGGCCAAAGGGAGCCAGAGGAAGGAGTCGAGGAATAAGAATGAAAATGAGGCATAGACTGATGCTGGCAGCTTTTTTTGCTGGAGGTAAAACAGAGAACACTGTATGCAGAAAAAGTTGGTGGCTGGGAAAGCAGGCATTGCTCCAGTAGTCAGCCAGCACCTCTGCTGGCATAAGCTTGGCAGATTGTTTGCATCCTGCCTGCTTTGCTAGCACTTAAAGCCAGCCCTCCTTGGATTATGGCCTGACACCAGTACAAAGCTTAAACTGCATGGGGAAAAGTCTGAGTAGTGCACACTCTTATTCCCCATAGGAAACATGATGCTTTTACTGCATAAACTGAAGCATTAACTTCCTCTGCATTTACTCTATTCATCATGATTATATTGATATTTATCAATTTTCAACACAAGCATATTCATGTGGCAGCAAAATCTCTACCTCATTCCAATTAGCTGCTAAATATTTTTAGGTGTGTAGCAATCAGCAATCTTACGAGACCTGCACATTGACTCAGCCCATTACCCATGGGCATCTCTTAGAAAGAAGTGAAGGTTTTGGGTGAGAATCTCAAAAACAACACTCCTACCATATATCTAAAGGATGATATCAATGACGAATTATACCAAAAGGCACAATTTTGTAGCAGCTTTAAGAATATGACATAAAAAGACAAAACAAAATCCTAGGAGTGAAATAATGTGCTTCCTAATGTAAGAACAGTACTGATGGCACTAGTGGCAGTAATGGACCAAAAATTATGAATGAGTCTCACTACCATATGAATTTCTCATCTCAACTTTTGCCAATATTATTCATTTTTAAAGTCTTAATTTATATATAAAAATTATTCTAAATCAGAATAATATTTTTCCAGTGAAAATTCCAAAGTATTGTAGAAAGACCACCACACTAAAGGATCTTCAGAGGTTCATAACCTCAGTGAAAAATGAGAACAGGCTAATTTAGAATTATTAATTAAAAAGAAGCACTAAGATTTTTTAAAAATCATTTTTGTTGATTGAAGAAATCATATGGTTATATTTTATTGTTACATCAGAGAAGGATGGAAGAAAAGGAAAAACATTTACTTGCATGTATAAACTTTTTTAAATCTACATAAAAGTTTTAAAAAATTAATTTTTATTTACTGCGTGAAAGAAGATCTCAACATATTATTCTTGAATGTTTTCTTTGAACCTGACAAATCAATGATTGTTTTCATTAATTCTTCACAGCTAGATCAAACAGATCAGGAACACACATGCTTCTAAGCAGCCATAGCAGCAAAAAATAATTTAGTTCTTGTAGGCATAGACACAGTTTATTTAGGGAACATCCTTACTCTAAGTACAACTTATAGGAAAAAGGGAGAGGGCTAGAAAACACAAAAAATTATTGTCTGAATCCCCTACTGCTCTCTATTTTAGCAAAGTTTCTTTTTGATGACAATAGTACACATGTGCATCTCAAGTATAGTCCTTATGTGCACTAGGTTACCTTGACAACTTCTGAGTCTATCATTGCTGAGACTGTGCAGCCTGTGTTTATTCTCACCATATCAGTCTTGCTTGATTCCTACACAGGTCGTTTTCTAAGTCCCCAGTCAGACTGGTCAGATTTTTCTGTTTAGATTTTTCATACCTTTACATCACAGATACAGATGTCTAATTTTAAGAAAGAAAAATGGATCATCAGCTTCTTGTACTCCTCCTTATTCATCACGTAACCCATGGACTTCCCCTCACCTTCTTTTTATCATATCCTGACTCATTTTTTTGTGTATATATAAAAACCAAAATGAAAAAGTTCCTGACAAAAAGCTTCTGTGGTGCAAACTGACATGTACTCCCTCTTTTGCACTATTGATAGTGCAATACAAACAGGATTTCTGTTTCACAGTGGGTGGATTGCAAGACTAGAGCAAGATCAGGTGGAGAAACAGGAAAGAAATAGGTAAGAGCTGAAGTCTCCTAAGGTAAAGAGGTGCAGTCAGAAAAGGAACAAAGAGAAGGGTGTTAATTTCATTAACCCTGTAGACAAAGGAAGTCATTAGAAAGTCTTCATGATTCACCTGTAATGATAAAGAAAAAGATTGCATGTCTGCTTCATTACTGTTCCTATTATTCCCTGCAATTCTTTTTCCCAAAAAGGGGCAAAGAAACAGACTGACTACATCAGTTTCAGAGAAACATTCTACACAAGAATTACTTTAAGACTGAGGCATAAGAAGAAAGTTATACAGATTGTGCAAAACATGAAAATTGAACTTCATGGCAAATCACTTTAACCAGTTATCACTGACATTAACCAGTTTGGGATTTTACTGTCTGAAATATAGGCAAAAGTAAAAGCATTAGGCTAAACATTTTGGTTCCTCTTCCCTTGCTTTGTCTATAGAAAAAAAGCAGTATTGTCCTACACAGAAAACACAGATCATAAGACAGTAATTTCTAATCAGATTTTTATGTGCAAAATATGCTTTGGTGTGATTAAATTAATATGCAAACAGAACATCTGACTTAATAATTCTGTTTCTATTACTTTTGTACATCATATTTCTGTTTATGATAGTGCAATATTTATTACAGTGGCAAACTTATTTCACATCATGTGCTTTCTCAGTACTTGAGTTTTAGTGGAGGTGTAACCTTCTGTACCTAATTGTTCTCTTCTTTTTGTTTCTCCTCACTGTATTGTATATTCATTGTTTTTCCCCTAGACAGGAACAAATGGTTCTGCCAAAAGAAGAAGCTCTAAACTTTATTGAAGTTTCTGGATGTTATTCTTGATTGATTTTAAACTAATCCAATTTCTTGTAGAGACTATGAGTCTCTTATAACATCATAGCATTTGAAATCACCACCAGTCAAAATCATCTCACACATGAGGGATGAACAGCCTCAGAAGTACCACTGACAGCATGCAGAGACCTAGTGCTTTACAGAGGGATGTCAGGAAAGGAAGGCTTTGTCTCCTGTACAGGAAATCTGTTTGTGAGTAGTGTCTGTTATTTTAAAAGTCAAAAAGATCTCAATAGTGGGTTTTGCAGACAGACTTTTTGCAGTCTTCTACTTCTTACTCAAAACAAATTAAAAAGTTAATGCGAACTAGCAGGGCTCATGATTGTAAGACCTGCTTTTTATGTTCTGCATCTGCTTCTGGGGAAATGTAAATGGAGGGAGCTACAATGTGCTTCAGTTATGACTATTGTGTCCTTATATCTGAAGGTAAAGTCCACTAACCTCTATGATTGTATTTTCTCTATTCACTCTGACAAAAAATCTAGAGGGAATATTTCCAGAAACTTCAACAGAAGCTGACTCCTGCTTGAAAATTACTCACACAAAGGGACATGAGAGCAATAATAACTTAATACTAAGTTTTTAAATAAAATCATAACATTTCATCAGTATTTTCATTTCTTCCCTCCTCACTTATGCATTTTTCTCCTAAGCTTTAAAAAATCCTAGATTATTATTGAGATATTTTAACAGTGACTATATCAAAGCTACTCCCCTAAAGTTGCGGGGCTGTGGGGTTTGAGTTAAAGATTTAAAATGTTTTCAAAAGTGTGATCCACAGCTCAGTAATTTTTCATTACCCACCCTACACTCACAGTACAGTTCTTTATAAAAATGTCCATTTGATGTTTAAGCTATAAGTGAAAGAATAAATTAACACAACATGCACTACAAGAACAAGTACTAGCAGTAGGGGAACAACCCATTAAATCAACTGTACCATCTGCCCAAGCTACCATCAAGGGAAAATACTGCTCTTAACATTGATGCCATCAGAACTGGTATCTCCTAAGGATTTACAGCACATATCTGCAAAATATGAGGTTAAAAGTCATACTACTAGACAACACTGAATTAAGAAAATCTCCCTGTTCTGATTCTTGTAATTAAAATTCTAGAAAAATAGGACTGGAAAAGACCCAATGAATAGCTATTATTTTCACTGTTTAAAACATATGATAAATGTTTTTATGATAAATAAATAATGTTTTTAATTACACAGACTCCCCACCCTTTTAACTGATTCATTTTATTCTTTTGTTACCTTTATGAACTGAAATAGAAATAAACTGAAAAATTCTATGTGATTTTTTTGTGCTGCATTTTAAGCCAATATATTCTTTCTAGTCTTTGCAAAAGCCTTTGTATGCCTGATTTCTGCTTTGCTCCTCTGTGTTCTTTCATTATCTTTAGAATTAAATAGTCCCAAGCTCTTTAACTTCCTCACAGAAGTGACTTATTTCATACCTTTAGGAAATAATGGGTATGCCTCATAATATGCCTCATACAGCTCTTTCAGATCTCTTTTAGTGATCCATATATTCTTCAAAATGTAGCACATTATTCTCAAGCTGCACAAAACAAGAAAAAAAAAGCCTTACCAACACAATGCCTTACTAATGGTAAACGTTTCCTTAAAAGGAACAATTCTTTAACATTTATAACAACCTCTGTTCACATTTTATCCTACTATACAACCTAGTATCCTCTTTTACGACCTTGATAATTCATTGCTAACTTCTTGGTCATCATCATCTGAAAAAATCATTTCTTCAAGATTTTTTTCTAAAGAGCTAATAGTATCCTGAATTTTGTAGAATTCCAAAATATTTAGGGATTTGTCCTGGTTTAGGGCCAATTTGGGAGAAAACCCCTGAAGTAGGGTTCCTTCAGAGATCAAATCAAATCACCCCCTTCCCCAAGCCAGTCCAGGAAAAGAACTTCCTCAGAGAAAAGTGGAAAAAAATATTTATTCAACAAACAAAATTCCCACAAGCACAAAGAATGAATAATATGAAACAACAAAACCTCTCGCCGCTCTGAAGAGATGGCAAAACTAAGTCCTTGCCCTGGGTGTAGCTCAGCTCACTCAGTTTCCCACCAGTCTCAGTCCCTCTGGAGGTCCAGGCCCCAGTTTTCCTCTGGGTTTTTCAGTCCAGAGCAGATTTAAACAGTCCCAAGACAAAGGAAAAAAACAGTCCAGGGAGCTTCTTTGCCTCAGCTAGCTAAACTAATTAAAAGGAAAAAAAATATTTTAGTCCCAGTGCTGTCCATGCATCTGAGGAACCCACCATCCCGAGAATAAAGAAAATGCAGAGGGGTGAAGGCTGTTTTTCAAAAGAAACTGTGCACTTCTTCTTTCCCTGCTTCACTCTCAGAACCAGTCTTAAAGGTAAAGAATACAACATACAGCACATACAGAACAGGTGATTTGGGATACAAGCATCATAACGTCACCCTAGGATATTCTACCCCTTATCCCCACACCATTAACTTACCAAAATTAATATATATTCTAACTATATACCCACATACCTTATACATCCATATATCTGTATATAAACAATAGACAACGTCATTGACATTCAACGTAAAGTGATATTTACACATGGTTCTCACCCAACAATCAGATCTCTCTGAGGTATAAATCGTGTTTTTCCATCTTTCTCCATGATCCACTGTGTACAGCCAGGTCCCTGAGCAAAGACAATCCCACGGATGCGTTTGTCTGTACTTGAGGCAGAATTGATCCAAATTGTGTTTCCTAACCAACCTCTTACATGTACTACAGGGACTTTATCTCCATCTACTGTATGCAGGAACTCAGACTGGCAGGGCCCAGTCTGCTGGTGGAATCTCAGGCATTAACTAACCAGGTGGTCTTTGCTAGATGCTGTTCCAAATTTTTGAATGATCCCTCCCCCAATGCTTTTGAGGTGGTTTTTAACAGTCCATTGTATCTTTCCCCTTTCCTGGCATCTGGTGCATGGTAGGGTACATGGTACACCAGCTCAATGCCATGTTCCCTAGCCCAGGTGTTGATTAGGCTATTCTTGAAATGAATCCCATATTTTGATTCAATCCTTTCAGGGGTACAATGCCTCCAAAGAACTTGCTTTTCAAGGCCTAGAATGGTGTTACCAGCAGCAGCATGAGGCACAGGGTAGATCTCCAACCATCCTGTGGTGGCTTCTACCGTTGTGAGTACATAGCACTTACCTTAGTGTGTGGGGGGTAGTGTGATAAGATCAATCTGCCAGGCCTCTCCATATATAATTGGACCACCACCCACCATACCATGGGGGCTTGACCTGCTTGGCCTGTTTGATGGCAGCACATGTCTCACAGTCATGGATAAGATGAGAAACACTGTCCATGGTGAAATCCACCCCTTGGTCTCATGCCCACTTATAGGTGGCATCTCTACCTTGATGGCCTGAGGCATCATGAACCCATCAAGCTAGGAATGACTCTCCCTTGTGTTGCCAATCTAAATCTATCCTTGACACTTCTATCTTTGCAGCCCGATCTACCTGCTCATTGTTTCAATGCTCCTCATTAGCTCTGCTCTTGGAGATATGGGCATCTACATGGCGGACTTTCACAGGTAGTCTCCCTACCCTGGTAGCAATGTCTTTCCACTCTTCAGCAGCCCAGATTGGTTTTCCTCTACGCTGCCAATTAACCTTTTTTCACCTTTCCAGCCATCCCCACAGAGCATTGGCTACCATCCATGAACCAGTGTAGAGGTAGAACTTTGGCCACTTCTCTCTTTCAGCAATGTCCAGGCCAATTAAACAACTTTGAGTTCAGCGAGTTGGCTCAATCCACCATCTCCTTCAGTACCTTGTGCAACCTGTCATGTGGGGCTCCACATGGCTGCTTTCCAATTTCATTTCAGCCCTACACTGTGAGAAGAACCATCTGTAAAAAGAGCACAGTGTGTTTCCTCTTCTGGCAGTTGGTTGTACAGTGGAGTTTCTTCAGCACATGTCACTTGCTCTTCATCAGTAAGACTAAAGTTTTCACCTCCAGGCCAATTTGTAATTATTTCCAAAATCCCAGGGCGATTTGGGTTTCCAATACGGGCACGCTGTGTGATGAGGGCAGTCCATTTGCTCCATGTGGTGTCACTGGCACGGTGGGTAGAGGGAACTTTTCTTTAAAACATCCACCCCAGCACTGGCAGTCAGGGTGACAGGAGGAGTTGTGCTTCTGTTCCAATTACTTCTGAGGCAGCTTGAACTCCTTCATAGGCTGCTAAAATTTCCTTTTCAGTTGGAGTGTAGTTAGCTTCAGCCCCTCTGGAGCTTCGACTCCAAAATCCTAGTGGCCGGCCTCGAGTCTCCTCAGGCACCTTCTGCCAAAGGCTCCAGGACAGACCATGGCTCCCAGCTGCAGAGTAGAGCACGTTCTTCACATCTGGTCCTGTCCAGACTGGACCAAGGGCCACTGCATGAGCAATCTCCTGCTTGATCTGGGCAAAGGCTTGTTGCTGTTCTGGGCCCCAGTGGAAATCATTCTTCTTGCGGGTGACCAGGTAGAGAGGGCTACCAATATGGCTGTACTCACGAATGTGCATTCTCCAAAAGCCTATGGCACCTAGGAAAGTTTGTGTTTCCTTTTTGTTGATTGGTGGAGACATCGCAGTGAACTTGTTGATGACATCAGTAGGAATCTGACGTTGTCCATCCTACCACTTTGCTCCCCAGAACTGGATCTCATGGGCTGGTCCCTTAACTTTACTCTTCCTGATGGCAAAACCGACTTCCAGGAGAATCTGGATGATCCTCTCTCCTTTCTCAAACACTTCTGCTGCCGTATTCCCCCACACAACGATGTCATCAATGTACTGCAGGTCTTCTGCATCCTCACCCTTCTCCAGTGCAGTCTGGATCAGCTCATGGCAGATGGTGGGGCTGTTCCCCCCCTGGGGCAGTCGGTTCCAGGTGTACTGCACGCCCCTCCAGGTGAAAGCAAACTGAGGCTTGCATTCTGCAGCCAGAGGAATGGAGAAAAATGCATTGGCAATGTCAATAGTGGCATACCACCTCGCTGCTTTGGACTCCAGCTCGTACTGGAGTTCCAGCATGTCCAGCACAGCAGCGCTCACTTCATTCAATGCACAATAGTCCACAGTCAATCTCCATACTCCTTCAGAATTACGCACAGGCCAGATGGGGCTGTTGAAGGGTGAGTGGGTTTTGCTGACCACCCTTTGGCTCTCCAGCTCATGGATCATCTTGTGGATGGGGATCACGGCATCTTGAGTTGTTCTGTACTGTCAGCGATGCACTGTCAAAGTGGCAATTGGCACTTGTTTCTCCTTCCCCTTCAGAAGTCCAACAGCAAATGGGTTCTCTGATAGTTCAGGCAAGGTGTTCAATTGCCTAACACTCTCTGTCACTAGAGCCACTATCCCAAATGCCCATCTGAGTCCCTTTGGGTCTCTGAAATACCCATTTTGGAGGAAGTCTATGCCCAAAATGCATGGGGCCTCTGGGCCAGTCACAATAGGTTATCTCTTTCACTCATTTCCTATCAGACTCACATCAGCTTCCACCAAAGTAAAATCCTGTGATCCTGCTGACGCACTAGCAATAGAAACAGATTCTTCCCCCACATGTCTTGATGGGAACGCTGTGCACTGTGCACCAGTTCAACCAAGGCCTCATAATTTTGTGGTTCTGATGTACCAGGCCAATGAATCCACACAGTCCAAAAAACATGGTTTTCCCTAGCCTCTGCCTGGCTAGAGGCAGGACCCCTCTAAGCCTGGTTATCCTTCTTTCCCTGGGTAACTGGAGCTACTTCCTTTTTGGTAGAACTTCTTCTCTGAGTCTCACCTTCCTCCAATTTAAGCACACATCGCGCCAGATCACCAGTAGATTTTCCATCCCATCTCCTCATGTCTTCTCCACAATCACGCAGGAGGAACCACAGTTCAGCCTGTCAGGTGTCCCTTCTCTCCCTGTCAGGGGTATGTCTGCATTTGGAGCAAGAACCTCTGACCTGTGCTGCTGAGATTTGGAGAAAGCCCTCTTTCATCTCTTTTATCTCCTCTCAATGTATTGTGATTCTTTGCCGAGGTGACTGCCAGTGTCTTAGACTCACTGTCTGGTTTAGTTGCTGACTTAGGCTCCCTATCTGGCATAGTTGCTCATTTAGGGTCACTGTCTGGTTTAGCTACAAGCTGAGTAGCTAGGGTGTTGGCTGCAGCCTGCATGACTGGGGTAGCTGCTGATTTATTTTCCTGACCCACTGCCTCTATCTGCTGCCCTCCAGTATCTAGCAGTGAATGATAAACATATGCCAGGGCCCAGCTTTTTGCAATGAGCTTTTCTCCTTAGAGTCATCATCCAGTTCTCCTCCAGATATGTCCCCACCCCATCTATGTTCTGAATTTGTTCACGTGAAAATTCCCAAGCTGGGGGATCAGAAAATTCCTTCAAGGTTTGGCCCATTCTCTCCCATTCTCCGCACCACTCAGGATTTTTCACACCTGGGCCTAATACTGGGTCTACTTCTGGGTCAGTGGTCTCATCAGCCCCACTGGAAATCTCAGACCTCACTCTAGACCAGTGTCATAAATGATAAGAAGAATCTGTGAATTAAAAATATTATACACAAATTTATTAATAAAAACAAAAAATCAAGAATTTGAGAAATAGAGGAACCCCGATACAACCATAACCAAAGCGCAGTTCTGAACTCGGGAATCAGCACTGGGTGAACTGCAGATTTTGCCCCCTGTGGCACAGAATCCCCTTCTGGTTCACAAATTCGGAGTGTGCAGAGCCTATTTTTATAGAATTCCCGGGCTTGTGCCACCAATTACTTCATCGGTTCTTTTGTGTGTATGGTCTTGGATTCATATTCATCTGGTTTTTTTCTGGATGGGATTTTGGTGAATGGTTTTTCTGGGGAGACATAAACCTATGTCTGGGTTTGCAGGAACTAGGCATTGACATGTATGTTCTTGATGAGATTGGGATGATGGCTATGGGGTGCTGAGCGCTTGGCTGATGGCTAATGATGGCGGTGCTCAGCCCCATCTCCCATGGATGGCACCCTCCTTTCTTTCGGTGATGGGTGATTTCTTGGGCAGAGGAATGTCTTCCCGGAACCCTGCATTCCTTAGGCTGAAGAACATTACACATTAACATACAAACTAACTCTCAGACTACAGTTATATAGGTTTTATACTATGTTATAAAGAAAACACGAGTTAATCCTGCAATATTTATCACACCAGCTACAAACCATATAGAGGAAGCTCACCAGATGAAATACCAGGAAGGTGATATCTTTAATATTCAGGGGACACTGAACATTCTCCAAAAGTGAGGTAACTGATTCTAAAGAGAAGAAGGAAGGAAAGGGCTGAAAGGCTTCATCCCCTATTCCTCCTCTAACAAACTGAGTGCAGTTATTAATAAATCCCCAAAACAGACTGCTGGAACTAGGATGCAGGGTAGGATGAAGAAACCATAAACCAAACATCCCTGGCACAAACTCCAGTATCTGTATAAACTTCCTATAAATCATAATCACTGAGCCCAGAGAAAAGTGGAAAAAACTATTTATTTAAACAAACAAAATGCCCACAAGCACAAAGAATGAATAATATGAAAAAACAAAACTTCTCATTGCTCCGAAGAGAGATAGCAAAACTGAGGAAATCCTTGCCCTGGGTGTACCTCAGCTCACCCAGTCTCCCACCAGTCTCAGTCCCTCCGAAGGTCCAGGCCCCAGTGGGCCACAGGCATGAGCCCTCGGTCCTCCTCTGGGTTTTTCAGTTCAGAGCAGATTTAAACAGTCCAGTCCCAATAAAAAAAAAAAAGGGAAAAAAAAAACCAGTCCGGGAAGCTTCTCTGCCTCAGCCAACTAAACTAACTAAAAACAAAAAAATAAATATTTCTGTCCAACCACTGTCCATGCCTCTGACAAACACACTGTCCTGAGGAAGAAGAAAAATGCAGAGGAGTGAAGGCTGTTTTACAAAACAAACTGCGCGCTTCTTTTTTCCCTGCTTTGCTTTCATAACCACTCTTAAAGGCACAGTACTCAACATACAGCCCAAACAGAACAGTTGACTGGGGATATAAGCGTCATAAAGTCACCCTAGGAGAGGATGGGAATGCACCTTAAAGACCATTTATTCCCAACCCCCCTGCCATCATGGGGACATTCCAACTAGACAAAGTTGCTCAGACCCTGACCCAACCTGACCTTGAACACAGCTAGAACTGGGGCATCCACAATCTTGCTGGCCAATCTGTGTTTAACCACCATTACAGTAAAAAATTCCTTCATAGCATCTAATCTAAATTCCCCTTTTTTCAGCTTGTACCCATTCCTCTTTATCCTACCACTACAGTTCCCAATGAAAAGTCCCTCTCCAGCTTTCTCATAGGCCTGCTTAGATACTGGGAGGTTGCTGTGAGGTCTCCACACAACCTTCTCTTCTCCCAGCTGAATAGCCTCAACTTTCCCAGCCTATTTTGGAAAGGAGGTGCACCAATCCTCTTAGCAATTTATTGCCCCTCCTTTGGACTTGCTCCAACAGTTCCATGACTTTCTTGTGCTGGGGGCACCAGAGCTGGATGCAGGGTTCCAGGTGGTGTCTCATCAAAGAGGCAGAATCTCCACCCTCAACCTTCTGGGCATGCCGCCTTGGATGCAGCCCAGATTTCCATTGGTTTTCTGGACTGTGAGGACATACTGCCGCTGCATGTTGAGGCTTTCATCAGTCATCACCGCCAAGTATCTGAAGGACTTCTATCAATCATTTCTCTACCCAACCTGTAACTATTTCTGGGATTGTCCAGACCCAGGTGCAGGACCTTTTGTTTTTAAACTTTTTAAAGTTTTCATTGACTTACCTCTCAAGCCTGTCAAGGTCCCTCTGGATGGAATCCCTTCCCTCCAGTGTGTAGACTGCTTTCTATTTTACCACACAAATAATGGTCTTCATATATATCTCCTTAAGTTTTATCCTATATCCTATATCATATCTCTGATTTTTCAAGGTGATTTTAAATTTTAAACCCTTTTTCCAATGCAATTCTTAGTCCAGCTTTTTTTTTTTTTTAGCAGCATATTTATTACATAAACTTTTAATTCCCTCGTCCAAGCACTTAAAAGTATCAAGAAGTACCCCTGCAGACGATCACATTCTTCTATTTATTAGACCACCAATTCCCATTCCATGTGGTCATATATTGTATGTGTACAACAGGGCTTTTTTAATTTTGTATTTTATTTATTTTAGAATGAGTGTTGTGAAAGACAAATTTTGATCTGTGATTTAGTTTATTTCTAGTACGCCACCATACTAGAATCAACACAGATTCCAAATGTATGACACTGATTGATCTGGTTTGCTGCCACTCTTGATCTAATCATTCTGTAAGATCACTTGTGGGTGGTCTGTATACTGTGCACATCTCAGGTCATAATGAAGAAGGAGTAGATTGCCATTGCCCTCAAAAAAAACCCAAACTAACAAAAGAACAAAGATTTGGCAAGTGCAAACTTCTTTTCCCTGAAAGAAGGGAATGCACAAAGCTTTTTTCCAATATATATTCTCATTCCTTCATCTTTTATTGTAAGAAAAAAAGTAACAATGGATTTTGTACTTCTTTTACTTTAAACAGGGATGCAATAAACAGGTTGCTGCCAGTACTTCCCTACAACATTCTAGACATTCTAGACTGATTTACATGAAATATCATCTATCTATCTCTCATCCTGTGAGAATGCACTCACAATAAAGTATTGTTCAGTGCAACGGTGGCAGAATCTGTTCCTGAGGTAATGCAGCCTTGTATGTGTTCAGAGGAGGGACACATACACATACAAGGACATTAACAGAAAGACAAAAACACTAAAGTCCTTGTGCAAATTTTAATTTCTCTGTACTGTTTTGGACTAAACCAATTTCTTTACTGTCACGGGCAAAATTCAGCTCAAAAAAGTGCAGAAAAAAAATGCTATGAGCATCCAAAAGAAAGACTGCTATACCCTAAGCCGTCTCCTAATACTCTGCATTAGATGGCAGAAAAGTTAAGTATGCACCAGTCACCAACTTCAAATTAAGGAGTAATAAATGCAGATTTTCATGAAGATACCACAAGTTAGTAATTACAGTTTTATTGAAATTGGAAATGGTGAAATAAATTCAGTCTCCATTGTCCCATACATATAATTGATAAGTTAACTTGCCTTCAGCACTCACTCAGTTTTAATATTTCTCCATCAATGTCATGAAAATGAATAGGATACAAAATGCATAAAATCATATTCCCTGCAAAGCCACTGTTCGCTATCATATTTATTTCATTTGCCCT
The DNA here is from genome assembly GCF_029207755.1 of Chamaea fasciata. Taxonomy (NCBI): domain Eukaryota; kingdom Metazoa; phylum Chordata; class Aves; order Passeriformes; family Sylviidae; genus Chamaea; species Chamaea fasciata. The sequence goes on along the minus strand of NW_027094089.1, from coordinate 46,973,093 downwards.
TGGTGTGGGCTCAACATTTTTCTTTTTTTCTTTTTCTTTTTCTTTTTCTTTTTCTTTTTCTTTTTCTTTTTCTTTTTCTTTTTCTTTTTCTTTTTCTTTTTCTTTTTCTTTTTCTTTTCCTTTTTCTTTTTCTTTTTCTTTTTCTTTTTCTTTTGTCTAATTCTTTTTCTTTTTCTTTTTCTTTTTCTTTTTCTTTTTCTTTTTCTTTTTCTTTTTCTTTTTCTTTTTCTTTTTCTTTTTCTTTTTCTTTTTCTTTTTCTTTTGTCTAATTCTTTTTCTTTTTCTTTTTCTTTTTCTTTTTCTTTTTCTTTTTCTTTTTCTTTTTCTTTTTCTTTTTCTTTTTCTTTTTCTTTTTCTTTTTCTTTTGTCTAATTCTTTTTCTTTTTCTTTTTCTTTTTCTTTTTCTTTTTCTTTTTCTTTTTCTTTTTCTTTTTCTTTTTCTTTTTCTTTTTCTTTTTCTTTTTCTTTTTCTTTTTCTTTTTCTTTTTCTTTTGTCTAATTCTTTTTCTTTTTCTTTTTCTTTTTCTTTTTCTTTTTCTTTTTCTTTTTCTTTTTCTTTTTCTTTTTCTTTTTCTTTTTCTTTTTCTTTCTTTTTCTAATTCTAATTCTAATTCTTTTTCTTTTTCTAATTCTTTTTATTTTTTTAATTCTTTTTCTTTTTTTCTTTTTCATTTTTTTTCCTTTTTATTTTTTTTTCTTTTGCTTCTCTCAGTGACATCTTGGAGCATTGGCATTTAGTGACATTTTCTATTTCATATTGATAACACTCTGTCGGCAGAATTAAAAGTAGACCCAAAGGAAAATTACATTCAGGCACATTATCCGAGGCTTACACGGGCTCTTTTTCTAATAAATATTTACAAAAAGACTGCTTTCCTATGAAAAAGCTAAGCTGATTTTTTCATTTTGTTTTTATCTTAGTCATGATTTCCGTCAAGATTCACCCCATTTGGCAAAACTTTTGACTCCATTACATTCCTTTGGGATTCAATCAAGCAATAATAAACCAGAATAAAAGAAAGCAATGATTTGTGGAAGTTTATGTTTGCACCAGCTGAAGGAGACTGAAGGGAGAGAAATAATCCTCATGGAGTAATTTCTCTCAATCTCTCTTCTGCATACATCTGGAGGAATGACTAATATTGCTGCTTTTTAGCAAGAGCATGACATTTAAATTTCTGCAAAGGGTTATTAAGGTTCCACTCCCTGCTGTGCAGACAATGAGGCTCATCCATAGCCAACCACAACATTTTGCAGATTTTGGGTATGTGACTTGATTTTAACTGATATATAGTGTGAAATGCTTCATCACTTTACCTTCAGAAAAGTGAGAGAATTAGTTTCTCTTTATGGGAAAGGATAAGTTTGCACCTTCCAAAACTAATTTTATTCAAAGAAAATTTTCTTAATAATTTCTTTGATATCAGTGGTGAAAAGACAAGATATTCATCTGTCTGACCTTCAGGGATATTTGCTCCAAGGTCTGAATGTTGAAATCCATATGTATCTGCAGGCTAAGTTAAAATTTAAATGCCATAAATAAACAAGTTCTTCATATATCATTTCCCTTTTTTTTCTTAACTACTCATTGACATGAAGTTATTCTTACGTCTATATTAGCTCTAGATGGTATTCTTCCTGTGACAAAATGTTTTTTCTGCTGTTCAAGGATGTTGGTGGTACCCTGTATTTCTTTCCATTTCCTACAAAAACAAGAATATTGCTGAAGTAATTGGTTTTGTTGTTGTTTTCAGCAGTTAAACAATAATAGAAAAAAATGTTTAAGAAAAACTCAGGAGTTTTAGTGTAAAGAAAAGACATCATAGGAAAATAAATGATTTTTCAACATGCACTATGAGATAGAAAATGAATGAATACTGTTAGTTTTCCAGACAAATATTTAGCCTAGGTAGGGATGACATGGGATAGGAAGGGGAGGTGGGGTGTGCTGGAGCACCTTGGTATGCAACAGATATCTAGCCAAGGTCAACCCACCATGTATTTAAACTGTGCAGAATACCTTATTGAATCTTAATTCAGAAAGACATCTGACAAGAAAAAGCTCAACAAAACACCATGTCTCTTCTTTTCCCTCCAGTGTTTTTCCCCTAAGTGAGCATACTGAGATATAAATAGTAAAGTAGAGAAAATAGCAAAATAGAAGTATAGAAACAGGCAGCCCTCACTGACAGAAGATAAATTTACTTGTACCTTGCTACCAGTATGCTGATGCCTCCTTGTTGATGCTTCTTTACAGAAGTCACGTAATGAAGGCATTATCATTAAAAGTGGCAGGTTGAAGCTTAAGAACCAGTGGGATGGTCCTATGCCTTTATACTACATAGATTTATCAAAAACCTCCCATCTAAGCTCCAGGCAATAGTATAAACTATAAATACACAAATCAAATGGCTGAGACACGGGGCAACCACTGGTGGGGTTTAAACCTGACATATATAGAAATACCCTGTAAGTGGCCATCATGGTTCCCTCAGCCTGTGTCCAGCTAGGTAAAACTACAAGGCTTGAAAGTCAAAAGCTGGATACTGTACTGATCTAACCAGTGCAAATTACAGCAGAATTTTGACCATTGCATAGACAACAAAGTTTCTCCTTTCCTTCAGGTATATCATTAGAGCCACTGTGCCTCAGCTTCTCATGGATGAAGACTGGGAACTTGTCAGCATCAGGAAGGTTAAGCACAGCTTTTAGTAAAGCTGTATACACCTGTAAAAATAATATACGTATCAGGCATATCAGGCACATCATTATTTGCTTTTACAGCGCTTTGGTTTTAATGATCATGCTGTGAATTTTTTGGAGAAGAAGTCTAAATATTTCCAGTTTCTTATGATTTTAGTGAATATTCATGTGTAAATGTTTGCATCTGTCTCCTGTTCTTATCCTATTTTTTCTCTAGCAAATGCAATATTCTGTCAGCATACATAGCTCCATCTATTTTCATTAACCTTCTATTTTTTCTTCTGGATCTAATTACTTTATATATAGAAAAGATCATACTTGTTACAGATAAGAACTTCTTACATATGAAACTGAGTTTATGCCTGTTTTTTCAGTTTCCTGGTATGCAAGTAGGGCTCAAATTCTGTGAAGACAGGAAAATTTGACACCAAAATCCAAGGGTCCTCATCAGAAGCCAGAACAAAGCGAACACTGACCTGTGATCTATAAGATAACCTAAGTATCAAATGAAAAAATCACATTTTTGCTTTATGGTATCTTTCCTCAGAGAGGTTTGGACCATGAATAAACAGGGAGATAAAAATTTACACAACGTTTTTAATCTTTAATCATCCTAAACTAATAAAGTAGAAAAAGAGCACACCAATCATCAATAAATGTCAAAATGAGAGGAAAAATATTAAGAAGCAGGGACATCTTTGAGCCTTGTCTCAAAGGGACACAAATCATTCGTCAACATACAAGTTACACAAAATATACAATTTGAGTCAGACAAATTATGAGTAATATTTTTTGAAGTCACATTTTGTTCTCAGTATTCAGCAAAAAGAAAGGAATAGGGACAATGTAGATATGCCTCCATCTTTTGAAAAATTTTCAAAAATTTCTTCCTCTATTCATCAAAAATGATCCAAAAAAAGTTAAGGTTGATTTACAATAGTAAGCAAACAGTCGCACACAAATCAAAATTGTATTGGAGAGAAGCAATATCCTTTTTAAAAGGTAATATTTGGTTCTGTCTACCTTCTCCTGCTTCTATGTAAACTCTTAGGGAAAGGGTACACTGCACCAAAATTCACCTATAATTGGGAATTAAAACAAAAATGAAAAGTAAAACTGTAAATTAACCAGTGAAAGGAACACTTCGATAAAAATTTCTTAGGTAATGAAGCATGCAGAAGTATTTTAAAATAAAGGCAAGAAACTCCACCAGAAAACAAAGTTTAAAAATTCTTTGGTTAAAGCAATCCTTAATTAATGAGATAATTATTATGGATTTAATTTTTTTTCAAAATATGTTACTTTTCTTTGCTTATGGGTATGAAGGATCAGCTCAAAGTCCATCATAAAATGAGCTTAGAAATACTACAGGAAGACTTAATGGGCATAATGATATTCATAAATTCAACCAAATCTCAAAAGAAACAAGCCCCTTAGGTACCTATCAGAGATAGGTGTAATCAGATTCACACTGTGTTTTATCTCTTGTATCCATTTTTCATAGTGTCCATTTCTGATCTGGTGACATGTTGTTACATAGCCACATGCAGCCTTGGCTCTCACTGTCCTTTCTCTCAGGGTTATTCACATTTTTTCCTTCACTGATTTTGATGAAAACCTTTTGATCTTTTCTGATAACCTGATGAAATAACCTCCTTTCATGCTTTTGTGCAACCATCCTGTTCCTTGGTCCTGCAAAACAGTCCCTGCAAAGGGAAGCTGGCAGTGGTTCACCTTCTCTGACCGAGACATTCCTTGTGCAGAAGCAGCACTGCATGTCCAGTGTTCGTTGCATCTCATAACTGTTAGCAGTAGGCCAGCAAAGCATCCTGGTGCTATCCAACAGATTGTTAGGAAAATGGCCAAACCCCTTTGCACTCTTTATTTTGAGCTGTGTCTATCACAACCATGGTAATGTGTAATTTTCATTAAGGAAGGCATGCAGGTGAAACAAACCTGAATCTTGGTCGCTGGTCCTTTAAGGGATTTTTTTTGTCATAGCAATTCTTTAGCTATTAAATGTGATAACAAGGTTTTTACCTGGAAGGAATTTACAGGTTGAGAAATTTATAACTTTCATCACAAATGCTAGTCCAGGTGGGCACAGCAGAATGGCTATATACTTTTGTTAAAAAAAAAAGAAACTGTAAGGTTTTTAGGACTGGTAGATAGGACTGATGGATTGACTAGAAAAATCTTTAGCACCAATTCATGTTATAGCAACAATTTAGAAAAAATTTTTGTACTAAGTTATTTCATTCAGGGGAATGTGAAACATATACTTCTGGAAAAAACCTCAGTTTCTTTAAGTTATATCCAAGTACTTTCTTAGTGCACTAATGAATTGAACACTTACAAAACGCTTCACGTCTGCCCAAATCTCTCTTAACTAATAACTCTTTACAGTGAAGATCCTACTTGCACAGATTTTGATCACATAGATTTCTTTTTCCGTATTTCAGATTGTGTGTATTTCATATCATGGGATATTGATTGCATGTATAAAAAGAAGGCAGTTCACTATGTGGATTTTGGATTTCACTGTGTAATAAGGAATACCCAATGGTGTTGAGTTCATTGGTTTCAACAAAACACAGCTGGCAGACATGCAGATGTAAAATATGTTCTTCTAGAATTATGTTTCACTTTAGCAAAAGCATAAACTTTTTTTTATCTACTTATATCTAATTAAGCAATTAGAGCTAAGAAAATAGTGTGACAGAGTGCTTTGAGACACGTATTACCTAAATCATTATGCATATGTTAGTCTTAGGTTCTTCATTTTGGTTTTACAGTAGGGGGACTCTTTGGCACTTCTTTGCTTTTTATACAAATGTCTGTTTTCATTATTAAATCTGAACAAAACACCAGCCATTTGCTACTTATTTTGGGCCTCCACTTGAATTTTAATAGATTAAGTGGTAGACAGAAATTATTAAAGGGTATACCATTGCTTCCTTTTAAATGTCTGATTAGTAGCATCTAGTGAACTAAGTAGGGTTATTGCAAATGTGTAAATAGAAATCTACAATTTTATGTAAACATTAATTAAGGACTTACATTATGCTTTCAACACACTGAATGGTACTTGAATTGCAGCCCCACAATGGTTCTTTTCCTCTTCTCTATAAATAATTATAAGGATTTTCCTGTAACTAAATGCTTGCAGTGGAAAAGGTAATATCTGCAAAATGTAGCAAACATTATGGACCAAATCAGAGCCACACTGTTAACAAAAAGAGGCAAGGATTTTATCGTTGCACTTGCTTCCATGCTTACTATAGTTAACAGCAGACCTTTACAGCCCTTTCCGACTGGGGATCTGATGGATGGCAGGGAAAGGATTTTGTGGTTTGCACAAAACACCACCCACAGAAAATTTGGTAAAAGCAACATTATTTACAATTTAAGGTTATTGCATACTAATGATCATTAAATTCCCCTAAATTTTCAAGCAAACACGAGCTCTCTGATGATCATCTTCAGATTTATAAATCAAAAATAATCAGCAAGGAAGACATTCTTTCTTCACCATCATTCTTGGCTAACCAGAAATGCCCTTCCTATCCATGGCAATAAAAGTAATCTGTTTGATAAGTGTTGTCAGCCTCTCAGAATCATGAGTTTATTCCAGCTACTAACATTTTATTGGAAGAGGAGCGTGTTCACTGGTACTTGGCAAAGTACAGAAATCCAGGGATATCTGTTTGGCTGTACAATCAGAAAAAATTAGTAACTGGAAAATTCATTTCTTGTGATGCCAAATAAACCAATAAGATAAAATGAAACATTTTAAACCAAGAAAACAATAAGTCTGTAATTAATCAGATAAGTTGTCTGTCTATTCATACATCACAGCAAGCATAGGAAAGGCCACAATCCTGAAAAGGATGAAAAATAAAGACAAGTTGGTTTGTAGATGAAATTGTATATTTAGCACATTGATATAGAACCCTAAAAAGAGAAAAATTTCAAGGATTAGACAGTCAAAATTACCCTGCTGAAAATAGTATATATGTGGATATTATAAAACAGAAATAGAGATTATTTTGTTATATACTATTTTTTCTCTCAGATTACCCATGAAAGTTTGGTGACAGGATCATGTTTTTTTAAAAGCTTCCATTTAGGTTCCAACCTATAGGCTAACTTGTTTGTTTTTCTTATGGATAAAGCAAAGAACTGTTTTTACAATTATCTTAAGTCTTGCAGGATTACTCCAAGAAACTGTATAGGTAGTATGTTATTATTACAAATCATATCCTGATTTTTAGAATGTAATCGAAAGTAGCTTTTACTGTGATCAAGACAAACCAAGACAACTTTTTCAATGTTTATTTTTTTTCTCAATGCTTACTTTCTTTCTCATAGTCTGTCACACAATGGCACAGAGTGGCATTGACCATTTGCATTTTTTTGATATGTTGGTGGTATCTACAGACCAGAGATTTTATTCTGTTAAAGACAAAAGTAAATTCTTCAACATTTCACTTCCTTTGTCCCACTACCTCCTCCTATAACACCCTTCTTAAACTTTCAAGGATTATTCTTTTACATGAAGAAAATTTTTAAAAGCTGATTAGTTTTGTTTTTAAGTTCAGAATTAAAGTCTGAACAACATCCATCTTTTATAATCTCCAGTTTAAACCAGTTTTCTTTTTAAATATACTACTGTCAGAAAAAAAAACTTTTTATAAACTCAGTTAAGCTTCACTAAAAGTTACTTTATTTGGCCCTTAGGAAATTTTTCTTTTTTATAAAGAACAAATCAGGGAATTGCAACTGCCATGAGAATTACAATGCACTTCCTTACACCAGTCAGACTGGTGACCACCATTGGGTACAAACTTTAATGCCTGTACCTGATTCTCAGAATGCTTTGTTGCCTCAACCAGCTCGCCGTCTGCCTTATCCACCTGTTGCAGGCTGCTTAAATCTTAGGCTGAAATCTCTAGTGTAAGAACTGTTTTGTGCCATACGTGTTTAGTGAAATACTTAGGGCAATTAAATTATGACTCTTGTTGAGACCGTTATGGACTTCTATCATTCATGCACTGAATAATTGTAAGATCAGAAATTTAAGTTACTCTGAAGTGATTTCACATAGTCTCAGTCATAAACTTACTGGTTTTGGCCAAGTTTGTTCTCATCAGCTATCAAAAGACCTTAAAAGCCTAGCACCTGCAATTCCAGAAGATAGCAAATAATTTACATCACATGGCCCATGATGATCACCTTGAGAAAGGTGCTGCTTGAAATAAATGTCCCTAGAAAGTGGAGTTTTTCTTTCAGTCTTGGGATCAAAAGCAATTGTGCATAAATATTGTATAAACTAAAACCAGTTTCCATGTTTTCCAGTTTAACAGAAGCATGTCATCAAAAAATTAATCTTGGATTTAAAATTAAAATTTTGACTGATAACTCAATAATATCATATAACATTCAAATCTGAATTGCAGTGACTCTGTAATCCTGATTCAGTAGGTGTTCTGAATTGTCCATTCAACCATAAAATAAAATGTTGGTGGAAAAACACAGTGGTAATTTTATGTTTGACACCATCCAAAATCCCCCATGAAATTGAGTTAATATCTTCGCACTTTAAAAATCAGAACTGAATTTACTTTTTTGGCAAATTATCTGAATTTACATTTCTTAAATTATGTATTATGTAAAGTTTGGGCTGAATGTTCACTGAGAGAGTGGCAAAATTACTTTTGTATTTTATATTTTTGCTGGATGAATGGTGCATGTGCACACTGCACATTTAGTACAGAGGATTAGCTGAAGCTAATTTGGAAACAGAAGAAAAAAAATTATTAAAACATTCAAAATACAGAAAAGGTGTGAACAGGTCCTGACAGGCAGCAGATGTACCTAACATTGGTGAAGTTTTGTTCTGACTTGGCATTCAAAAAGTCTCTGAGTTTTAAAAAGCTTTGGTGAGCATCAAGAATTGAAGAAACCACATTTGGAATTTTTCCCTCTGACAGCTGCAATTACCATTTGGGGCAACCTTTGGCAAAGAATTTTTTTTTGTTGTTTGGCTTTTATAATCTATCTGTAGTTGCCATTGCCTACCTATGAACAGTAAACACCTCCCAGTTCACTAATGTGTCTGCTGAGGCTCTTTCTGTTGCTCCGTGTGGTAATAAATATCAGCTTCCGTGATAGCTGTCTCTCTGGAAAGGTGAATGGCTTCCTCTCTCTAGTGACAGCTTTTTAACTCCAAGTCAAACATGAACTGGAATGCCTGCTCTAGTATTTCTTCTTCAGAGAGGAAGTTTGTGTCCTTCATAAGCCCCAAAGCTTAAGAATTCGTGATCTATATCTTGAGATACTAACTTCCAGAATTCAGAAATACTTAAAAATTGTATACTGTATTTTTCTTCTTCCACACACAAGTTGAACTTCTTTGTGGCTTTAGACTGAAAGACGGATGCTTACAGACTGGCCACAAAGAATTATGTATTATGGGTTTTTATGTATTCCAGGATTTCAGAATCTTGCAGAATATTTTGGCTTAAATAAAAGAAATGGGCAATAAAACCTGCTATCATCAGGAAACAATCTTAATTCCTCAACTCATCACACCAGTTTCTTAAGTCATGGACTTGGGAAAATAAGCAAGGGCTAGTCAGTCTACACGCAAAGACTCTTTGGCAGAGATGTTCTATTTCAAGATATCTTGCTGCTAGAAGCTTTTGCACACTTTGGGGTGAAGAAAATGTCAAATTTTGACATATGTGGTTCCTCCCTGTTAGCAAGAAAGTTTTCTTGTTCTAGAACCAACTGCTGTTTTGAAAAAACCACAATGTAAGTCAGCAAAACAAAACAGAGAGGTGCCACCATGAAGATTTTGGAAGTGGAATTTGTCAGAGGTGTAAAGAAATCCCATGCCTAACAAAAAACCCCAACCAAACAACCCAGTAATTGCCTTCATGCACAGACATAGCTTATTACTTGCTGTGTCTAGTGGTACTGTTTCCTTAAAAAAAAAAAAAATGACATTTTCTTTGATATTGAGGAAGGTAAGATTAGCCAATGAACATAATTTTTAATACTAATTGAGTATAGAGAACAATTTAATCATTAGTATTTTTCTTGCCTCTTTAACAGATACATTTTTCTATTCCTTTTTTTCATGTTATTTTTTGCTTTGTTGGGTCTTCTTCTTCCAAAGCAAAATAAAAACTCTGTGAAAATTTCATTTGATTTTATTTTTCCCAGTTGATGGAGTCGGTTGATGCTTTAATAGATTCAAGTGGTTGCTTTATAATTCTGGCATGCAATAAAGAATTGGACAGAGTTGACATGGTAAGAGAACCCGTGGTCTTATCACACTCTACCAAATTTCCCCTGGGATGCCTCACAGCCCTTTCCATGGGACTGGGACCCATGCCATGTCCTGGTCTCCCCACTGGGATGCAGAGGCAGGCCCTGTTCTTGCTCCCAATCCTGCCACTGGCCCTCTTCCTGGCTGACTCTGGACGTGACTTACCTCCTTCCATGCCTGCCACACAGGTGTGCCTAATCACACATTAATTATAAAATTGAACTCAAAATCTTGAACTGTGTGCATATAAATGTAATGTGCACATCCACGAACAAGTACACAGCTCTGTCCTATGCTGTGTTATGTCAGTCCACAAAGTCAAGAGACTGCTCAGACCCTGCCCACACAGCTATTGCAGGAGTCAACAGCAAGATTCACCAGTAGCTATTTATGAGCCTAAGTATTTAGTCTTCAAACAAGCTGATCAATGCATAAACAAATTCAAGTTCATGTCTGCCTTGTTTTTGATGACAAGCACAATTGTTAAAAGGTATTAGTCTTCTCTAGACTAAACAGGCCCAGCATCTCTCCTCATGACAGTTTCTCCAGACCCCAAATCACCTTGTTACCCTCTACTCAACCCTTTCCAGTACCTCCTTTTCTTTCTTGCACTGAGGAGCCCAGGACTGGAAACAGAACTCCAGATATGGCTTTAGCCAGACTGAGCAAAAGGGCAGAATTTCCTTCCGTGACCTGCTGGCCACACTCCTCCCAATACCCACCAAAATGCCATTGGCCCTCCTGGCCTCAAGGACATTGTCAGCTCATGGTCAACCTGTAATACACGAAGACTCCCAGGTCCATCTGGGCAGAGATGCTCTCCAGCAGGTCAGACACAGCCTGTGCTGGGATTTGGGGTTGTTCTTCCCCAGATGCAGGATGCTACATTTGCCCTTGTGGGCTTACATCATTATGTTTCTCTCCATCCAACTCTCCAGCCCATCAAGGCCCAGCTGAATGACAGCACAGCCTTCAGTTGTCTCAGCAGCTCCTCGTGGTTTCGTGTCATTAACAAAATTGCTGAGGGTACACTATGTAGATTAAACTGAGGGTACATTATATGGGTTTCAGTAGGCCAGCTCAAAGGTGTGTGATGGCCACACTCCAGACAGTTTGAGATTATTTGTCCTGCTTGGGTGTCCCCAGCACAGCTGCACAACCCCAGCTCAGATATCACTGAGAGACAATAGACAGAAAGCAATGCACCCGTGAGTTGGTGCTGTTATGGATGCAAGTAAAGGAAGGGATAGATCAATTTCTCAGGTGGTATGAGTTGATACAGATTCAGCATCCCATCAAATATACAAACCATACAAAAAACCAAGAAAAACTACACCCCAAAAAACAAGCAATTACAGTAAATTGGGATGATCTTTTATGACAGGGACATCGGATTGTTAGGAGTTGAACTGAAAGTACACCTTTCTGTGTGGAACAAAAATCATCTAAAATGACTTTCAGACATCTTTTCCTCATTGTAGAATTACACCAACAGTTTAGAGATGAAAAGAATTTCGTGTCCCCAGCAAGACCCTGAACTGGAGCAGAAGGAACCAATATTAATCCCCTGAGTTCCAAAAGTTATTCTACTGAAAAATGGTGGAGTATCCATATCTTTCCAGCAAAAAAAAAAATTGTTACCTAATGGAAAACAAAAACAAACACCAAAAAAAACCAAGAACAAACAAGCAAAAGAAAACCCACTGTAAGAATGAAAGCAAGTCAGCAAATATTTTCTATTTGTTTACAAGTTACATATTACATGTGAATCAATTAAAGTAAAATATAGGATCTATTTCTAGGAATCTAAAATATTTGAGCCATTAAAATTCTCATTTGGTTCTTCTTTTATGTCTGTATTTTTTAAAAAATACATTTAGTTCAAGATCATGTGTGTGTTATTGTATAAAGTTGCAATTTTATTCCAAAAAGATCTTATATAGCAGCAGCCCTTTTTAAAATTATATGTACCATGGAAACTGTTGATGTCAATTTTTTAATATCAGTTAGAGTGAATGAGGCTAAGAAAACCCCAAACATAACATTCTAAGCAGATGGTTGTCATGGACTGTGTACAACAACTAAGAGTTATGATGCATGTTTATGCAACTTGATATCCTGTAGACAATTCCTGAGAATAAATACTGGTTGAAATAAGCCTTGGGTAACACTTCAGGAAAATAATTCATTTTTATTGTTTTCCTGGTTCTCAAGATATTTTTTAACATTTCTAGATATGTGACCAATGGCTTGCCAAAGACTGTGTTCCCATCTTTTCACTAAGAATGAAGTAACAATGTCCTTTCCACAGCAGGACTGCTGCAAGCATTCCTTAAAGCCTGACAAGAGAAATAATAAGTTTGAAAATAAAATTATAAAGAAATGCAAGAAGCGCTAAATGGCTTTCTGAAATTTAACATAAGGCATTGTCACTTTGCTTCACCTCTTACTTTCTAAATAGTAGGAGTAATTGCAGAAACAGCTCTATAAGGCAACAGAGGTCACATGCATGGCCATACATGGAGACAGTCTGTGTCTTGCAAACAGATGCATTAACTTTCAGGGGATTTAGGTAATTGTTTCACTCATAAAGAGGCAAGAAAATGTAGGTGAAAAGCCATGTAATAGTAACACATTGTTTAGAAACCTTTGTCCAAATACTTAGCTATGTAAAACATTGATTTGACTACAAAATATTCAATCATTTTCTCAACTTCTACCAGCTCCATGCATGCCAGGAGTCTTCTGGATTGACTACAGCTTTCTGTGCTACTTTTCCAAGAGAAGTGGGGGTGTTTTGTAGCTGTAGCCAGAAGGCCTCATCAATAACCTCCCCTAGATCAGGGGCCTGTATATTTATACCTGGTAAAAAAAATAATCTAAACATGAAGAATCTTTATATTTGCCTTATGGAATATTTCAAAAAAATTAATTGTATTTGTCTGGTAGTTTTGTGTATGGCATAGTTTCCTTGACTGCCTTGAGCTGTTTCAATAGATGGATAATCTTGTGAATACCAGCTCCAATGAGTATTAACATTTTTATTTGTGTTGATTCTCTATTATTTTACTGAAGGCATCAAGTTTATAACAAGGATGATGAAAGTATTGCTCAATCATAAGTTACTATTAAAAAAATACACCACTTCTCTTCATAGTATCTGGAATATACATGTTCTCCGTAAATCCTGGATCTATTGAAAAAACATAGCAGCAGAAAAAGCTAGCAGCAGCAGAAAAAAAAACGGCAGCAGGAGAAAAAGCTAAGCACCTTGCAGGACAGGATTTCAGCGTGTGTAGTGGTTCAGAAATGGCCTCTAAAATTCTGCAGTTGTCATTGCTGCAAAGCATCTAACATATAAGAAGAATGTCCCAGTTCTGGATCTCAGGCAGACTTTACACAGAAAAAGTGCAACTACAGTTTTCTGCCCTATTTCCTCTCAAATTCCATCATAAATCATAAATAGCAATGAACTGATGCTCATCAGTCCCTGTTTCCTCTGCAGCTAAATGTGTTCATCCATGCTGTGTGGAGCTGTGCGCAGAAGGTGCAGAAAAGGGTAAGGAATGGCATAGCAATACCAAAGAATTTGTGAATGTCCTGGTTCTGGCAGAAGCCAGGAATGGCATGGGCAGGATCCAGAGATTGCTCTATACCACCTCATTCCATTTCTGGGTTCAGGGAAAGGGAGTCCCTTCCAGGTCAGGTAGGCTGGCAGGGTCAGGTGCTGTTGGACGTTCCACATGGTATAGTGGTGAGCACTTGCATGTGAATCGTTCACTTCTTGTACACTTTTGTTCTTAATATTGATACTGTTACTGTTCATTTTCTTATCCCAATGCTGTTTCCAGTAAATTCCAGTAAATTATCCTAATAACGGCCTGTGATACCTTTTGTCCTTCCAATTATCCTCTCCAGCTTGCTACAAGAGGGGAGGGAATGAGGAATGAGCCAACAGTGCACTGTTTGGGGTGTTTCAGTGGGAGCACTGAATGGGAAGTACCGTTCCTAAACCATGAGAGTGAACCACGTATGTAGAATACAGAGTAGAAAAATGGACCATTTTCTCGTGTGCACTGCACAGTCTACCAACTGATTTACCAAGCTGTCAATATGACTACAATATTTATTGTGCAGTTCTGTTCAAAAGCCTGTCATATAAAAACCTACAAGTAGGCAAGCTGCTAGAAAATGAGACTATCAGAGTTGGAGCTAACTTTCTAAACTGAGCAGAGTGCACACAACATATGATTTAAATAAATTTTCCCATATGGATGCAGAAAATTGATGTTGTATTCCCTGGAATTTTTTTTTCAATCATTTAAAGCACCCATGTGGCTGAAGAAGAGCATAATTTACTCAGGCTTTTAAAACAGCACGCCATGAAGTTTTTTCTTCAGAGAGTGTCTGTATATAAGTACTGTGCAAAGTCTTTCCTTTTTTCTGTTGTTCTCAAGTCTTCACAATAAAAGACACTGTCATATGTGTCCAGGTATTTGCTGAAAGAACTTCCTAGGGACTATTATCATGTCATAACTAGATAGAAATAGCTTAGGTATAGTAAAATATAGAGATTAATGTTTAGGTTCCTTTTAGATCAGAACCTCTAAATTGTGCTCTTAATAATAAGAGGGTGAAGTGAATAATGACCTGAATTCGGTGACCCACAAGTAGATTCAGATAAATAAAAATTATCGAAAATTCTAATGGGTTTTTTTACCATTTTAAGGATCTTGAAAATTTTTTGCCTTTTCCTAGCTGAGATAAAAATCCAAGAAAAAAATATTCCCAGCAGCATTTTGTTTTTTCCTAACTTTCTTGAGAGATCATTTGTATAGAAAGTAGAGAAGACTAAAGGGTTTGAGTCTAAGCAAAAAGACATTTCTGAGGAATAGCTCTTACTTGTAAAACACTCAGTCAAAGAAGTTTCTGGAGCTGAAAAAAAGGAAAGAAAAGCAATCACAGGACCTCATATTCCCTCATTTTCCTACTTCCATTTAGTAGTGAAGATTTGTCAAGCCATTTATCTTTGCAGATGGATAGATCATTCCTGCATCATCTGCTTATGATGTGCTTTCTTATGTGCATATTTCTGCTTTCTCATGTGCATATTCTGTTTTCTTTCCACCATGTTTCATATTTCTCTTCTTTGATTTGTGTTACCCTAATTGCAGCATCCTCCAAAATGCTTGCAAAGTATAAAAAAATGGAGATGTTCTAGCAAAATATTGGTATTTATTACCTTTCCTCCTTGGGCTACTTGTCCCATTGCCTCCTGTATCTCCTGCAGTTCTAAATTATCTACTGGAAAGGCAAATAGCATTTGGAAGCATCAGCAATGTTGGGGTTCATATCAATAAATAAATGTGTATGCAAATTGCATATTCACATTATATATGTATTAATATCCATCAAGTTAATTAGATTTGTATTTTCAGCTTTGACACTTTCTTCTGCAGTCTATAGTTTTTCTAGATAACTCCTTTGCACATTCTTTAAAGCTGCAAAGCAAGAACAGTTTTGCTCTTCAATACCACTCAGAACACAACACTGATTCTGATACTGGCATCTCAATGTTATTGCCATGATCAGTTTGCACAAATAAGAAATAATCTCCTGAATATAAGCATTTCATAGCCATACTGAAATACAGTATGATTTTATTTTGTATGATATACAAATAAAGCCCTCTATAAAGATCCAGATGTCTGAGCACAATTGAGTACTAAAGTTTAATTTTCACTAAGGCCTGCTAAACCAGCAGAAATTTTCAAATTTTTTTTTTCATTTTGTTCAACTTAGTAGTATCAACGATAAGCTTTCAGTTTCTTAGAATATGCACTAGTTCTCCAGGATCTTGTATCCCATCACATTTCCCTCCAGTCTCAGAGGCTATGATGTTCTTTAGGTATAGTGACTGCAAATGAGGTTCTGCAAGGAACCAGAACCCCTAGTGCACCTTGGAAAACTTTTCTCCTATGATCTCATCTTATGATAGCACAAGCAGACCAAAGACACACCTTTGGTGATGGTTTAGTCAACAGACTAATGGATTAAGAGATTTTTCAAGCAGGTACCACTAGAGGCTGTGAGAAGTCTCTTGAGTCCTCAGCTCCTCCCACACTGGTGAGGACTGTTGAGTCACTTTCCTTCATGGTTCTTCCATCCCACAGTACAACCAGTGAAAAATGCCTCACAGAGACAGAACATAATTTTTCAATGCTTTTGCTTTGTCTAAAGGTATATTAGTTTTATTTTTCTGAGAAACACTCTTCTCTTATCTGACTCAAGCCCTTTTTTCCAAACAAGACCACTTTCTACATTAAAGTTTCTCAAAAAACTTGTGAAGGCATTTTATTTTGTCTTTGACAGAGAGAACTTTTAATAGGTTTCAACAGTCTGATTGGTAAAAGTAGCACTTTTAAAATGCAGTCACAGACTGATTGCAGTATCTCATTTTTAATAATTTCTAGTTGTCATAATACTAATGGCTGGCTAGGCAAGATATCCTCGGAAAATGGCTATAAATATATGTGAAAAAAAAAATTTAGAAATTGAGAACATAGAGAGACACTCAATGTCCACTAGTGAAAACTATCATAGGTGGATAGATACTAATCTTTATCCTTCTGTTAAATTAAGAGGAACCTAATTAATAGTTATTTCATGTCCTTAATTACTGAAAATCTGTTATACAAACATTGAAAATGATGGAGTAGAGTCATACAACTGACACACTAAAAATGGCACATTGTCCTCTGTGATGAATATGAGAAAGACAGGAAAAGCAAAATATTGGCAATGTTGATAATGTTTTTAATGGAATTTTACTTTTGGAAGGATGGATAATGCTAATTACCTGAGCATGCTGGTTCTTATATGGAAAGAGTACATATTGATGATCCTACTGTAGACTTGGAGATCAATATCTTCCAGTCATTGACCAGTTAAAACTCCTTGGAACTGTAGTGAATGAGATGCAGAAGAGGATTGTATCTGCTGTTCTGACCACAAAATTCCATATTAATAACCTACAATACAGATTATCCGCAACATAGAATACCTGTATCAATGACTGCCTAACAACACAATGTTGAAGGTTTTTTCCTCTTGTGCTATAAAGTCTAAACCAGGAAGGAGGATCAGAAGAGACAATTTTCTTGTTCTCACTTGCAGAATAATTTCTTAGCTTTTTATTTATCAGAGGTTTCAAGTCAGTACACATATTTAAAAAAAAAAAAAAAGAAAAAAGTAATTTTTAATAAAGATTTTCATTGATTCTACGTATTAGGTAAGATCTTTTTGAAAGCACTAATTTGGCTTTTACTTTTAGATACCAATGTATAAGTTTAATCACTTCAAAGATTAAACTAAGTCTTAGACCATGACATGTTCTTCAGCCTGTGTAACATCATGACATGAACTAGGGCTGCTTGCTACAGACAAATACTGGATTTCCTTGGGTAAATTCTTTCTGTGATGTTCAGCTAGAACGCAGTGTGAAAGATAATTCTGTTATTGCACCTATTTTAAAAAGTTTGAAAATAAAAAATTATCAACTATGAGGCAGTACAACTAAATATAAGTAGGATTTGCTCTGTGCATGTATCAATGTCACAACAGACAAAGTTCCCTTCTGATTTTTGATCTGGCCTGCACTCCTTGTGTACCCGCACTAACTTAATCAGTGATCAGGGTGTGTAAACAGTGAATAATGGGGCCCTTTAAATCTAATCTCCCCAGCTGAACACTGTTGACAGAAGGGGAAAGAGGAGGCTCCCACAGCACATGAACCAGAATTCAGCGTTCTTCAGCCAGTTCACACCAGGGATAAATAACTTGTCTGCTGCGTTTAAAAAAACATAAATATCAAAATGTGCAAATGATAGTGAAAAATCTGTGTATGCACAGATGATAGAAAATTATTATTTATGTGGTTACTAAATTAATCACAGATACTACGTAGCCTATACTAGTTCATTTCTGACGTTTACCAAATAAGTAGAAATGTAAATATTTATAAAGAAGAGTACAAAGAGTGAAAAAAAGATTAATATCTGTATGAATATGAAATATCTATATAAAATTACATGCTGAATAATATTTAAAGTTTCCTTCCTTCACTGTAAAATGTGTTGCCAAACTTTGGGACTGACTGCCCATGGAAGTAGTGGCATCAACATCCCCAGAGGTGTACGAGAAAAAAGCTGTATGTGGTATGGGCTATAGTCTAGTTGACTGGTGATCTGCCAGGGTTTGGACTCAATGTTCTTGGACATCTACTCCAACCTAAATGATTCTGTGATTCTCTGCTTATATTTTGCAGGAAACAGGGAGATCATAATCTGTAATCATATTAGAATTTACAAATTCCTTTCTTGAAAATATTCTTCACTACATAAAATAGTAAAATTTTGACCGACCAAGAGAGGAAAAATCTTTCCCTGTAATAAAATAATCATCCAGAGACTGATTTCATAATTTGAAATTAATTGTAAGACCACAGAACTAACTGCAGGGCATTTCGGGTCATTAGGGAACACAGCAGGTATCCAGTTCAATGCTCTGCTTTTTGACCTGTCTGCTGAATGTCTTATCTCATGGGAACTGGAAACCCTTCAAGGAGGGATTGGACAAACTGACCCACCACTATCACTGGGGAAAATCTTCTCTTTGTTTTCAGCCCCTCTGCCCCTGCTCAGCACTGTGCCGAACAGGACCCAGGACCTTCTCCCCAGAGTCTTCCCTAGTCCCATAAACCTCTCTGTCAGGGCTCTGCCTGCCTGGGATGTGGTTCTGCAGTGCCCCTGCTTCAAATGCATAGGGGTTCCCTCAGCTCCTGGCACCAGCCAGTCCTGGTCCCAGTGAAAGGCAAATTCTATCTCACACATATTGACCCAGCTCAAGGATTCAATTTTTTTTGACTGATTGAAGGAGTTGTTAATGGTGCCCCAAATATTTAACAATTTTTCATGGTCTATAATGATAAAATAAGCTAATTAATTAATTATTTGCATATGAATTTAAAAAAAAAATCTCATCAATAAAGGGTGTTTTACATTCTACCCTTTCAGCTAGCAAGCATGACTGCCTTTCCCAGAAGTGCAACTTCTGATACACGTGGTACAACACAGACCAAGCCTGGCAGCATGATATTATTCCAAGGAGAGACACACCAGGAAGATGGCATTGTGCTAGTAGGTGTGCATGAAATTATACATACAGTTATTCTATTTATTTCAGTAGATGACTGCTCTGGAGGAGGCTACAAGCATTCAGATAAATTTTCAGGTCCTCTCTCTCAAACTCTTCTACCTGCTGAAAATGCCTGCAGCATACATGGTGTCACTCCTTCTGGTTCTCAGGAGTTGTGCAGAAATCCAGAGAGAAAATGAAAGTACAGATGGAAAGGTAGGGGAGCTGGGAAGTGAGGGGAGAAAGCTTGTTATTTTTTTCTTTTCTCTTTATTTTCTTTTTTTCTTTTTCTTTTTTTCCCTTTTCCTTTTTCCTTTTTCTTTTTTCTTTTTTCTTTTTCATCATTATTAATTACCAGAATTTTTACAAATACAGAGGGTAGTTATTTTCCATGAGCATAAGTATTAATATTAATAACAGTAGATCTTTTCCACAGCCACTGTTTCTGTATAACTCCAAAGAGAGAGTAAGCCTTGAAATCTGATTGTCTCATTAAACAGGCTCTCTTAAGAAACAATAGAACAATTTGCAGTACTTAATCTTTTGAATCCAGATGAGATTGTAAACAATGATAGCCATTAACTCTGGGTGCATAATATTATGAGAAGCCTGATGCATTCAGTTAAGAGCCAGGTAGCTAAAAATACCTTTTCTATCAAAAAAAAAATTAAAAATAGGTAAACAAATTAGATAGCACACACAGCAAACAATTTATTGTTCTGGTAAAAATATTGTTTCACTAGGTGGTAGCCTGTGACATGAAAGATTATCAGGAAACCTTATCTCAGGATTAAGGCATGGAGAATATGGCTATAGCATAGGCTGCAAGTTTACAAGAAAACTTGATGGAAATTCAGTGCAAGTTCTTCATCCCATGGGGAAATATCCAAATAATATGTGACATGTTTGAACATAAGCAACACTTTTCCTCTTACCACTTTTTCAGTAAGGGATGCATTTTATCAGCTTCATTTCCATTGAAAATAAGATAATGAGAAGTTTGAAAATAACAAATACACAATAAAATATAGATACATAAAATGTTCCTGGGTAGGGAAGGGCATTAAACTGCCAGTATTTCAATAACGAGTCCCTAACACGTTTTGAAAGGTGTGCTCATTGAATTCTTTATCCATCTGGAAGCATAAGGTTTTCTTGAATTAATTTACAGAATCAGGTAAATTTAGACACATAAAAAGAGGTAAATATAAATTTTTGAAATAGATATTTCTGAAATTTGTCACTCTTCAGGAATGAAATGAAAAAATAAGTTAAATTTAGGAAGGGTGAGGCATAAAATTATTTTATGCTCAAAATACAGAAGACAATACTTTTCCAAAGAATTTCAGTTTGTGATTTCTGAAAATTACCAGCTGAGACCTTCAAATGACAACCAGCACAAGTATAAAAAACTTTTCTCATTTGTTCTTTGCCACTTGATTTTTGGAGAAAACAAGGAGAACTAAAATACAATGAAGCATTACATGTAGAAAAATGAGTTTTCTTCATTGGGGAAAAGAGATATTAAGTTTTAAACAGTGAAAATATTATTATGATAGTTGTATGATAAATACAAAGGTAACAGGCTGGTAAACCACTAAATTGTGATTTAATGAGGCGTGAATTTGATCCACAGGCAGTTCAAATAAATAATCTTTGCAATCAATTTCATGTTTCTTAATTCAAAAGGACACAGAAACATTCTCCTTGATTTATTTATTCTATTCAACATACCATTAGAACATGCCTCACATTCACAAAGAAGTTCTTCACGGAAGGGATGGCTAGGTATTGGAATGGGCTCCCCAAGAAGGTAGAAGAGTCACTGTCCCTGGAGGTGTTTAAAGAAGTACTGGATGTGGCACAAAGTGCCATAGCCTTCCTGAGGTCATGGTGGTCAGTCATAATCTGGATTTGAGGTCTTTTCCAACCTAATTGATTCTGTGATTCTGTGAGATGTTATTTCTTCTCACCTAAGATACATCCCAAGCTAGAATAACAACATTTTCAGAACTGGAGACTAAAGAACAGGAAAATAAAATTTTGCAGAGAAGGAGGTGAAACATGGCTGAAGGAGTACTGGTTCCTACTTTACAGACTTCATTTAGTTTTATAGTGCTCATATTAGTAAGGTGCACATTCAAGTTAAAGTAATTGAAATGTTTAGAAATTATGCTGAAAGCTAGGAGACCAAAAAATAGGTTTCAACAAACCTTACGGTTCAATAGATTTGAGATGGAGGAGATGAATGTGGAATTATGTTGTACCAATTTTGTGTTCCAAGTTGTAGAAATTTACTGTGCTACTAAATGTCATAAATTTGTCAATATGACTTTAATTAATATTTGAGTAGTACAGCTACCTTCAAGAAAAAAAACAATACTTTTGAGACTAACAGCTACTGTGCATGGCAGATCAATATTTGATGATGGCCAGCAGGTCTAAAGAAAAACAGGTCAGATGGTAGTTAACTTTAAATATGATTTCTGACATTGTCAAGGTACAGGGCAACTGCTGTAGCAATGGGCTTTCCTCACTCTTCTATTCATATCCACCTGTCTGTTTTACACTACAGTTTAGAACAATTTCCTAGCTTCATTTTCTCAGTCAACCTCTCATGTATATGTATCTACTTGCTCTTTACATGTTCATCTGTGAAGAAAAATAAAGTGATAGAGGTGAAAAATTCTTTGCCACTGATCTATAACAGACACCTGCTATGAATAGCATTTGATTTACTTGAGTCTTGAACTGGTCTCCTTTGTGAATACTGTAAGCAATTATTTTTAGTGTAAAAATTGACAAAGTGCAGTTGCAATTCTTGTTCATAAATAGAATTTATCATCCACTTCAAAATTTTAGGCAAGTGATGAACAGAAAATTCAGAATTTATGAAAAAATGTAATAACTGTTTCCACACAGTACACAGTTCTGATTCAAACTTTTCTGCAACAGAATGTCTTTGAGGCGAAAAAATCCAAATAAGGATTTACGTGTCCAATAAGAAAAATAACCAGAATGGAAGTTAATGAAGGAAAAAGTCTCTCTGCTTTCCACTAATAAATCTGGAACTGACCACTGTCAGAGACAATATCAGAGAGGTAAATCTGGAACTACATGGCATGGCTCATTACTTAAATCTCTTACTATCCTCTGAACTGCCATGAAGGGACAAATACTCTGTCAGCAAGTTTCATCTCTATTATTGGTAGACTGTGTGTGCCCCTTGTAAAATTGCTAGCAGGATCTGGAATGCCACTCTTAGATGCTCTTAGATTTAAATTATACTAAAAAACAACACATGGAAACCAGAAATGGTGTTAAAAGCATTAGAATGATAAAGATCCTCCAGATGCATTGTAGAGCCAGAAAATATCCTGCTGCAGAGTACAAAACCAGCTTGTATCCATCATGCTACAAGCTGCCCTGTATGACTTCTGTTAGAAATGCTGATAGCTTGATAGCAAGCCTTGAAGCAGATGAAGTTGATAGTAGTCATATCAGACTCTTTCACCTCAGTACAGAGAATGTCACACACTAAGGCATTTATCTGGGACATGGGAAACTCATTTCCCACTTCTGCTATCCAGAGTAGGTATTGGACCCAATTTTACCAATCCTTTGCAGAGTTTCACAACCACACATGCAGAAAGTTATTCCTGTTTTTCTGTTCTCTGCTTCACCGAATGGTTAATTTTATTTTCCAGTTCAACAGGTGATATTAAGCGAAGATGATTCAAGACTGCTCCAAAATCAGGTGGACTCTTGAACTTGAACCTTAAACTCCTATACTTCATTAGGCCCCAAGGTATGATCAAGGGGGGAGGATTTTTTCCTAATTTTTAACTTTCTTATAATTCAGAAAATTTTCTTCATGCTAAATATTTAAATTTTATCTTCTAGCATATAGGTCTTTTAAGTTACATGAAACCATCATCTCTATTACCAAGGCATTTTGGTTTTTTTCCTTGATGCTTCCTATACAATATTTTTGGAGGAGGACAGTGCTGCCCTGATTCTTTTTCCTTCACTGTTTTTAAATGTTTGGGTTTTGGTCTCCAAATACCAAGAAAACATCTAATGAATTTTAGACATGCTAGAAATAATCACATTTTTGTGCTAGCTTATTTAATGTAAAATCTGATTTCACATCATAGAATAGCTGTTTTACTTCCTGTTTTACCTAGAACAGCAATGAAAAAGTAATTCAGACAAATCTTTTACTGTTTAAAACTTTTGAATAAAACATGCTAACCTTGTCATACCAAGTGACAGATAGAAATGTCACCATTGTTTGCCTTGGACAAATAATCCATGTACTTTATGTATAATTCATCTAATCTTTAAGAATGTTTAACAGTATTGAATTTAGATACATTTAAATACTACAGTGCATCAAACCCCTTTATCAATTTACATCTGCACCTCATCAGTTTAAGTCTCTATGTATATCACTCTAGCTCCACGTTAACCCTCATAGGTTTGGAGGTTGTTTTTTTTATTGTAGAGAGACACTGACATTTCCAATACCATTCTGTATCCCCTTTGTGGCCTTCTTGCTACCACTCTGAACTTGAGAACCCACCAAAAACCAAGGCTGTACATCCATCATAGTGGCATTAGCTGCAGGGACACCTACCTCGTAGTTTTTTTGCCTTAGAGCCATCAGATTCTAAAAAGCGATTGAAATACCAGTATAGGTAAGATTTAAATCCCCTGTCCCAAATAGGATTTCAATCCCCTCCTAAAACTTTCTGTACATCAAACTTGAAAAAAAAAACCAAATCTGAAAGCAAAATCTCAAGTTGCAGGGAGAGGGAATGATGTTCCACAGTAAAATTCACATATGCACACAGATATATATACACATACAGATGCTTGCAGAGTCCTGCTGGCACTCTTCAGTCTCCAAAAGGAAAACATGTAGACCCAGTAGCTTTTAAGATATGAATTTTGTGAAAAGTACAAGCCCTGTACACTCCATTTTGTGTCAACCCAGAGCCAACACTTAGAGGGCTCTGATATGGCAGGATCAGAACATAAGGGTTGTGGATGGATGTTTCTAAAGTAGAGTGATTTTTTTTTCTTAGAGACACCCAGTTGTTATTAAGTAAAGCAGCTGAAGGTTTCATGCAATGAAAGCAGTAAATCATAAATAGGTTCTCTTTTTTCCAGTGCTTAACAAGTTTGCATGATGAATATTGCAATCCAGAAGTATGCATAAGCATGGAGGCTGGCAAATGGGATGGAATCTCTGTTGGAGTAAATAATGTTTTTTCTAAAATCATTTTTTCCCGAATAGCCTCTGAGCTTGACAAAAACTTGAAACTTCATGTTGTTTCTATTTCCCTGATGCCAAAACCAAAGAAACAAAAGAATGCAAATCTTCAAAGAAGCACTGCCCAGTGTCTTCAGAGATTTTTATTGCTGTCTCCTGGACGGAGAAAAATATATTCCAAACAAACATATCCAAACGGTTGTACCTTCAGCTACAAGTCTTTTAGACAACAAGGATCTGGCATAAGAAGTAAGTTCTTAACTCTTACCACCAAACTTTTCAATGCAGCACAAATTGTGTTGTATTTTACTAAAGTGCATTCTGCTTCTGTGTCAAAGAAAGAAAGAAAAAAAATTAAACCTTTATTATTTGGGAGTTTTATTTTCCCCACTCACACACAAAAATTCACACACAAAAAGATTACTGGCTTCTTTCTGTGAAGCTTGACTTAGGTTTGACACTAATTTCATCTAGAAGTAGCTCTGCACCAGAAAATCTCAGTAGTTTTTCAAGTTTCCCAGAGTCAATAGCCCACTTTCTGAAATACTTTTCCTCAGTATTATTATTATATACATGCCAATACCAGCAGGTGAGCAGAAATGGATGTTTACAAGTACAGATGAAGAAGCAGCATCTATATTTACTACCACCACCAAAGGAAAAAAAAAAAGGAAGCAAATAAAAATGTAAAAAAACTCCTTTTTTTTTAATGAAACCTTATCAAACTAGTTAAACAAGTCTTGCACCCTGTCTAACAGTATGACAAGGAGGGAGAGAGAATAACAAGGATTATTCTCATGTGCCTCTTCCCTGCACATTTGTTTCAATCTTCCATCCAGGAATAAACTCACCTGAATTTGAAACACAGATATGAGCTGTTGAAAGTTTTCTTACACTTCTATTTTGACATATCTAAAAATATCAAACAGTTGGAAGAGAATTTATAATTGAAAATCAAGGTCCTTGGTGTATCAAGGACCTCAGAATTACATGTATTCCCTAATGCAAATTGGACAGCAAAATAATCCAGCTTTTTTCTGAAACCTTAAATATATAAGTATATAGATTTATAAAGATTTCATTTCTCTATTCCTCCTTCAAAAATTTGTTTCCATTTGCAGCCAGGATACATGGAGGCTTCCAGCAATCCTAATACCTCTGAATTATGGAGCTGGTGTTTGCTGATTTGGGCAAACTCAAAACCAGAAGGTGAAGGTGAAGGAGAGAGAGTGTTTCTGAATATAAATTTAGATGTGACTGCAAATCTGTATGGGTCATCTGCAGGCACATAAACAGAGATGGAAAATGACTCCTACATTTCACACAAAATCTGATCTTGAGTGATCTTGAGTGACACCACTCCCTGGGCTTTTAAAATTTTTAATTACTCTATATATTAAGTCCAGAACAAGAATGGATTATTCCAGCTGGATTGTCTTTCCTGTTTGAACATAAGCATACTAAATAATGTAATTCTCAGCTGAGTGAACCATTGTACTTTCTCACTTAGCAGTCATGTCCAAATTAAAATA
Organism: Chamaea fasciata; assembly: GCF_029207755.1. Classification (NCBI taxonomy): domain Eukaryota; kingdom Metazoa; phylum Chordata; class Aves; order Passeriformes; family Sylviidae; genus Chamaea; species Chamaea fasciata. The sequence goes on along the minus strand of NW_027094089.1, from coordinate 46,947,049 downwards.
GTCAAAAATGCAGAAAACTCTGTGACAACAAATGTCTGTCTTTATTGTACAATAAAGAACTAAGATTCAGAAAACTAAAACTAGACAGCTTTATTAATTTTATTTTTTCTCATTAATTTCTATGTTTTCCTATCATTATCTACCTCACATTCTGGACTGCTTTATTTTTGTCAATGGAAAAACATTTTTCCACAGCAGATCAATAGCAAATAAAGAAGGTAAGCTCATTATAAAATGCTAAAACCATTGTCAACATTTCTGTTCAGAGGAGATGTTTTGGATGGGATAGTTTTCCCTTATAAAGAGATCATACTATGGTTCTCTGTCAGGAGATATCTCAGACATTCAACAGCCTTCCTTTAGCAATTTACTAGGGATAGCAAACAATATAAGTAACAATGTATTAATAAATTTTGAGTGGAACATCAAGATGTAATTATTGTTTCTTGAAATTAGAGTGACATTCTTGCATTAGTTGCAATTGTGTTACCTTCATAAATATATGATCAAAACAGATGGAATTTTTTCAATTAATTTTAATTGTTTTAGTATTAAGTTCCCCCTAATAATATACTGTAATCACTGCATCCTTGAAAATTAGCTCTGCCTCTACAGAAGCATCACATAAAATTTTTACTTATAGGAACTTAGCCTCTGTAATATTAATAACAAAAAGTACCAATGGGTGTCTGAATCAAATTCAATAATTGGAAAATATTAGCTCAAATAAAATTGAGTTCTCCCTATGAGTTGTATGAAGGGCTATAAAGTAGAACTTAGTATTTCAGTTCATTTCTTGAAATTTTTGTCAAAACTTCTGCTGGGGCTGGCAGAAACAAATTTGAAAGTGGAAGACTTATTTTCTTAGTGTATATTTAGCAATATATACAGTGCAAGGAATAATTAAGGCCTTAATGTTCTCAGAAAATAATGCTTCCTTGAATTAAAGAATATAACCTTCTTCTAGGGATTATTACTCATAACACTTTACCAGCTGCACCAGTACAGAATACAGATCTATGTATATCCAGGTAGGAATGTACTGTCTGAGTCATGGGAGAAAGAAACACCATTACACTGGTCTTTTTTTTTTTATTTTGCTTGGATAGAAGCACAAACAAACTAGTAAGAATTCTCTTCAAGAAATTAATTAGAAAGGCAAAGAGAAACCAGGAGAGAATAATTATGTTTCTGCACTCTCCATTTCAGACAGATCAACTCAGTGACTCCAAAATTTTCTAGTCTGTGAAGTGAATATGGGCAATTAATATGAGGAAAACCACTTTGTTTTCTCTTTCTCCTGCAGCTGGAAATTTGTTTAGAAAATCACTGCCTGAGACATCAGTGAAAAGGAGAAAAAGGACCTGAAATATTTAAAACATGTAGAATGATAGAGAGCAATTTCAGAAATGAATGATAAGTCCTGAGTCTGATCCTGAAATGGTGGGCCCTCAGCTAAGGTCATTCTGGGTGTCACAAGCATCCTAGGGAATTGAAAAAATGCTACTGTACAAACCACAGCAAACTGTTTACATATACACTTTCTTTAAAAATATAGAAAATTTTACTGAGAGGCAAATTCATTGTTATTACTCACCTAAATATCAACTTTCTTTTCCTCCAAGGGTTGTCCAGATTTTGAGCCAATTATCCAAGTATCTATGTTTGGACATTCTTGGCAAGATTTAGCTTTTCATCTCAAGGCATTATCAAAATATTAAGTCTAGTTTCTCAGTATGAGAGGGGAACAGATCAGGGAGACCTATTGCCCTTTACTAGGTGAAATGATAACATTCCTCACTGCAGTTGTGTGATTCTCAGTCAGATTAATTTTTAATTCTTTAATTTTGTAAAGGGAAAATCTTAAAAGTATTTTTTCCATATTCTACAATGTATAAAATTTAAAAAATGCCACATTCATCAAACTTCCATAATTACACAAGGGTATGACTTCTGCTCTTGGTTCAAATTCAAATAGCTCAGTGCAGAGAAAGTAATGGTTCTATAAAGAATGGCTGTTATGTACTCTTTCAGTAGCTCATTAAAATAGCAATAGTCATGATATATTTCTTTTAAAAGAAGCCATATGATTAACATTTTAAAAGCATATATTTATGCAGGATATACTTTACACATCCCCTAATGCAACAAGAAAACAAATGCACAGTCATGTCTTATGTCTTTTCAACACATGTAACATATGTTTTTAACATATGTCATTAACAAAAGTCAATGAAGTTATTTAAAATAAATCAAGACAGAGTTTGGGCATGGGGTTTTAAAATGGAGAGTGGTTTTTGATTCATTTCCTCATAACAACTCTAAAAAACATACACAGCACAAACAGGAGAGTGAGGAGCACTCTATTTTCAGCACAGCGGTAGCTGCCTCTATGAGGAACAAATACTTTATCCTGGTTTTTCCAGGGACCTCCTTAGAGCACAATAAAGCTATGAATTATGCTGTCTGAGAACATTGTTCTGCCTTCCATGGAATTTCTTTCCTATTGTTTGCTTCTCAAATGTTGCAGTCCAGCTCAAATTTTAGTGTTTCAGACTCTTGTTACCTGCCAAGCTGCTAGCCACTCTGCCCCAGACATCTATAGATTTTCCCAGCTAAATTTATTTACAGTACCTAATTTAAAAATACATGCAGGGAAAGAAATGTCATGTAGAGAGGGTACTGCTTTATGTTCTTCATAAAGAAGCACTGATAATTACACACAAATATACACACACACAGTCCAACATCTGGTCATCCCTCAACTGTTCTATAGAGATTTCACCATTAGCAAGTACACAAACATAATTAAAGATCTACATGCTTTCAGTCATAAGGAAAAATTAGAAGTTCTCTTGTCAGTCCATTGAGAACTTACTGCAGAATTTCTAAATCCTCCATTAGTGATGCTCCATTAGTGGTGTGTTTTAAAGTTCAAAGAACTCAAGAAAATTAACAGCCTGACATATAGGAGCCATCAAGAACAAAATACCAAATCCGAAAGTTTTTTCATAGAACACTAAATAGGCATAAAGTTATTTCTTACTCCTCTCCACAGTGATTACACAGTTGGTCCTTCACATGTCACTTTTATGAGCTGACAAACACATTCTAAGCAGCAAAGGTAATCTACAAAATTTATTCAATATCAACTCGATCAGTATTTTCAAGACAGATATGTTAAACATCTATTATTTCATCCTTAAAATAAATTAATATTTTATTTCCTTTATAATTTATGACACTTTCCATAACACCTCACTATAAACAAATGTGTGGAAAAAACTGTATTAGATTATCCTTTTTATAAGCATTTTAGCTGACATGGGAACCCAAACTTTTTAAACAAAGTTGCACCAGATCTTTTCAGCCGTAGGCAGAAAGTCCTAGGGGGAGTTTAATTCTTCAGATGGTTTCAGAAAAAAAAAAATTGAGTTTTTTTTAATAACTTTTTTTTTTCTAAACCAATTTACACAGTTTATTTTTCAGAGAATAAGGGTTCTTTTTTTCCTTTATTATAAAAAGACTCTGATCTGCACTAAGGCAAATAAGTAGGCTCTCTAAAATCACTTTTAGGGATTAGAAAGAGTCTACATTAGGACATTTATGAAATAAAATTAATTATTCTGTTTAGACCAAAAATTAATGTAACTTGGTTTAGACCAAAAAAATATATTCTCACTGCCTTTATTCATCTGATCAGTGTTTAATTCAGAGATCAGAACTTCAAATAGCTAGTAGAATAAATGTCTTGTCTCAAGGTGGTCTGATGAGCTGCCTTCAGAGAACTCTGTAAAATGAGCATGTTCCTCATACTAATTACAAATGTTTTCATTTACAAGATGAAAGACTTTATACAGTTGACACGAGACGCTAGAGAATTTGGAATCCTTGGCATAAATCATAAAAATTGACTGAGCATGGAGAACAAACTTTCTGTTTGGTTAATGGTTGTATTCCCTACTGAAAGGATTTGTATCCCTGCAAGTAATCTTATAATGATTACTTGTAAGTCTTTCTGTAAGAGGCATCTTTATCATGCTTTTATCTTGATGCTAAAAAACTATTGATCCTCACATACAGGATGTACTGACGTACGAGATCAGTATTTGAAATCAAGGATCTTAGTAGGGGTTTTTTAATCGTGTATTTTTATAAAATATATTACTGAAGGCCATATAGATTGAAACTAACAGAAAATCCACAATTTAATTTATTTAATTATATGGTAAAAAGATGTGAAGGAAATTTAGAGTCAGTATGTTGCCTTGGAAGGCTGACTTGAAACAGAGACTGGACAGAGCTAAAAAATAAAGTAGATATTTACTGAAAGGCCTCCAGGATCCCCCTTGGGCAGGACAGGAGCCTGACCAAGGCTACACCCAGGGTAGATCCAAAATGGTCACAAAAATGGCTGACCAGTCACGAGGTCTTATATTTTTATAAGTTTTGGTCTATTTGCATATTGGGGTTTAATTGTCTAATTCCAGCTTCTGGTTGTGAGGTCTCATCCTTCTTGTTTCTCTCTTCAGTCCACTGTTGTTTATGCTGTTGGGCTGAAAGTTGTCCTTGGTTCTCAGTAGGAAAAGGATTTGTTTTGTCTGCCTACTCTGTGAAGAGAGCTTACTGGCACTTAGTATGAGGCTCAGAACTACACCCCTAGGCAGCATAGAATCTGCAAATATGAAAGCTAAAATTTCAGGCATCAAGTAGCTACAGTTCTAATAGAAGTTATCCTCTTTGTGTTATAAAAGTTATAACAAGAAAGGATAAATTTACAGATCCAATCTGATGGACTTTGTTTCACTTCAGTCCAGCTAAGCTAGCTATAAAGCTTTAGAACTTGAGTTTCAGGAAATTTCCTCAGTGCTTCCTGAATCACTCATCTTGCCTTACCTAAAAATTGTGGAAACCGGGCACTGGGGGAAATCTCATAGAGAGAAAAATTCTACATTTACAAATAAAAATGCCTGTCATTTTTTCAAGTATAGAGATTTCTCTAAACAAGAAGTAATGAGGGGCATACAAGCCAGATTAAACCTTAAAAAATTGAATACTAAATAAGGCCTGCTTTTTGTCAAACTCCTTGGAAATAGCACAGCTAATTGTGCCACTCTTCCCTACATTTATGGTAAGTGTATTTTCTGAAGGAAGTATTCATATCCTGCTACCTCCCTTTTGTGACCAACAGCTGAGTGATAAATCCTCAGGTTCTTTTGTCCTCTGTATTCTTTGAGATTGAAATCAGATCTGTTATTTCTCTTAAATACTTTAATCATCCATTCCATTTTATTCCTTACTCTTTCCCTCAACTCAGTGCTTAAAAAAAGCAAAGAAATTGTCTTTTTTTTTTTAAATAACAATATACAGCTATTAATATATTCAGTTCTCAATCCATAATTCTTTGCAAGGCTGTGATTTTCTTGGATGAGTTTTTTAAATTTTCCATTTATAAAATTTGCCAGCATGTTCTTTTATATTAAAAGGTCATCAAAGCACATAAAAATCAGTACCAGCATTTTGTTTTCTGCCAAACAATACTTACATGTCAAGTAATTTCTTGTCTGCTGAAATAAGTTTATTATACAATGCACGCAAAGAAAAAAGGCACTCCTACCTAATAAAAGCTGCATAAACAGGAAAAAATAACCTTGAAATGAAGTGGTAAATTAACCTGAGATTCTTCTTGCCTTGAATCCATCACTGGTGAAAAATAAAATTCTGTTATTGTAACAGAGGAGAAAAAGCTAAGAGCTTGTTTTGATTGAAAACTCTATTTAAGTTAATGCCCTGTGAATTGATATCATGCAGGTTGGTACTGAATCTTAACCCAAAAGCTGCAGTATTCTTCAAATGCTCTTTGGGAATTTTAGGTATTTTCTACTACCAGGTACCCTTCCAAAGTTTTGCATATTATTGACAGACTACTTGAAATCACAACAGGAGCATCAACATGCAAAAAATGTGTAAGAGGAAAACCTCACTTGTGAGTCTCAGCTTTGATGTTTGACTGCTTATGCCTTATTCCCTGAAAGCAGAAGCAGGTCCTGTAAAAAAATATTTGTTCGCCTCAAACCAAGATATGATGAAGAAGAGCATATGCCCTCTCAGTTTCTTCTGTACTTTAAAATGGCCACTGGCAAGGATTCAGATACAAGTGAAAAACAAATATATATGTACACACACACATTCCTTCAGGTCATAGTGGTCAAAAGTCAGGAAATGGTTCTATATGTATTGTTTCTTCTCAAAGGAGACAGCCCTTAAGACAGGACAAGTAGCAATAATTTAAAAATACACTTATGTCTGTAAAGATTTGAAATCTGCAGTTAATCTGAGCATTCTTGAAGTCTAAGTTTCTATACTTAATAAAATCATAATGAGATGATATGATGAAATGATAATGAGAAAATCATATGGAAGCAAGCAACACTTGAGTACAAATATTCCAAGGTTTTTTCTCTATACTATGTGTATCAAGATGTAAAAACATCTATTTAAAAATAAGTATATATATTGAACTCTGAAAAGTTTTTCCTCAAAAATTTTTATCCTAATTAAAAACCTTCATCAATAATTACGTAAATGAACAAAATCTTATTGCATAACACAGTCAGCTCCCATTGTAAGGTTTTCCCATGGAGAAAACTTTCATTTATTTATGAAAAAAAAATCATAAGCATGAAAAACAGAGATACATTGCAGATAGATCAGTTTCTCAGGGGCTTATTATAGTCCTATGTACTTTCTGAAAATAGATTAATGACAGAAATAGCGGCTGATTTAGTCTGGGCTATGTAATATAAATGTGCAACTGTCTAAGGAATATAGTGGGACTCAAGTGACATTTTAAAAGCTCACATATATTATGTAGAAGATTTGTGAACATAATCCACTTAGTTGGGGTTTCTTCTCACCCAAGGCTGTCAAGGACCTCTTTGTTTTGAACTTTTTTCTATATACACTGCTCATCTTCCCAGCTTATTTTCAGTGCCCTACAAGAATAAACATTCCAATCCATTTAAAATAAACAAATATCACAAACTGTAAGTTTAAAAAAAAAAAAAAAAAAAAAAGCCAACAGTCTCTTGAATCTACTGTTTAGCAAATTGCACCATTACAGTAGATAACATGAGCAAGCACCAAAGCAAACATGAAAACTGACCCATTTGTTGCTGACTTCCGCTATGAGATTACCACCACCTTGTACATCCTTTTGGACTCTATTTTGTCTCAATGTCCTCACACACATGTTTTCCACTACTTTAGGATTTACTTGTTCATCCTCTGACTTGGATTTGTAGAGTGATTCTGATTTATCTCAAAGCATTTCATTTTGGCCCAATGAGTGTTCTACAGAATCAGGTGCAAGGACAAACAGGTGACCAACAAAACAAGAAAAAAAAGCTTGGTGATTTTGAGCAGTTGAAGAACTATGACCTCTGAATACAGACTCTACTCAGTAAAAGCTTGTTTGGAAACTGTTTAATATAGAAAGATGTCACATTTGCTTAATGTCCTCAACACACCTTTCAAAAGCAGGTTATTTTTGTTTCCACAAAAATAAACAAACAAGGTAACATTTTTAGGGCTCCTTGTCACAATGATTCTCTTCTGCAAAAATGAAGTTCAGAATTTAATTGATATTACTGCCTTTCAGGGATTGTAAGATTAGAATTTTAGCCACAGTGAAGTTAAGCTTTTCATAAAATTCTGATTTAACACTGCAGAGAAATCTTCATGGTTAACAAGACCATAAACCTTCAATGTCTAAGAATTTTTCTGCAGCCTATGGCTTTGTCAGCATTCCACACATCTACTTCTACACAGAGATTTATGTGACTGAGAGAAGATTCATAATATAGCACAAAATGATGCACAAAGCCCACTTCTTTTTATTTTTGAAATATTTTTATCTGCATACAATTAAGTAAACACAAAAACAAAGAAACAAAAGAATCACCCAAAACATGAATTTACAATCTTAAATGTAGACCATAGAAAATTTTAAGTTTTCAGTGAAAAAAATTACATTCAAATATAATCCATGTTTGTAAGAAACTTTAATTTTGTGTTACAGGTTTGGGAGTTATTTGGATAAACTTACTTCTAAGGGCTATGTAAAAATATTATACATAGCACTCCAGGCATGGATGTGTAACTTTCTACATACCAATACATTTTTTTTCTAGTGTTAGTCAATTGGAAACTGTTTAGAAAAATCTTACAGGGCATCAAGTGCAATTTGTGGTGTAAGTTCCTTAGCATTGGACATTTAGAAGATAGAAAATTAAATGCAGGAACAATCATGGATTTACTGGTCCTAACTCCAGAATTTGGTTTTAGAATTCTTAAATAAGATATGCTGCAAAGCTAATCTGGTTCATTTTCTAATTAGAGAAACGAGGTAATGTTCAAAATCAACATAATCCAGCTCAACCTTGTTAGATTAGTTTTTAGTCTTTACCTACTGTACATCTCTATCTCATTAATGCTAATCTGGTACCTGGAAGTGGAAGCATTTACAAAAATTTAAAATGTCACCACGACATTTTATCTATCCCACTGCTTGGTGATGGTGTGGCTTTGAGCCTAATTTAATCTGGAAAATATCATTAAAAAAAGAGTTTCTCAGTAATATCCCAGACCTGATACCTCACATGCAAGGTACTGAAAATGACAAAAGTTATAATAGTATGTTGGAAATTCACATTTTACTGATAGACTTTTTGCAAATAGTATTTCCATGAAGGCTAGCTAAATCAACAAAGCACAATCACTGTAATTCTGAGATGTCTGCTTGGCTCAGCAGTTTAATTATACAGATCAATTTTGTATTACCTCCTTCTGGGTGTGAGTGCCTGCAAGTGCTCATAGAGGGAGGTCATAAAACATTCATAGGCCTAAGAACATAAATACCAGGAGAGAGTGAATCCTCAATCTGTGGACAGACATTTGAAAGAGATTTTTCTGAGGAGTCTGTGGCAATCATTTGCCTTATTCCACACTGTACAAAATTCAGTTCTTCTCTAAGTGATAAAGCCAACAGACAATTAAAGAAGAAAAAATAGAAATATTAGATTGACAAAAGAATGTATAGTAGAACTCTGCAACACAAGGGCTGATGTATTTCAGATTAAATAGGAACAACAAAAAAAAGGTTTATTTAGCTTTATTTCATGTTACAAAGTTCATTTTGAGTGCTAAAAATATCCAATTTCTCCCTCAACATTTTGTCATTATTAAAGGTTTAAGGCAGATTTTGGGAGGAAACCTCCTAAGGGGTCCTCCCTCCCCCAACTGGTTCGGAAAAAAAACTACTCAAAGAGAAGTGGAAAGAACCCTGTTTATTAAACAGGCAAAGTACTCCGCAGCACAACAAATTCGACAATACCCAATGACAAATACTCTGTGACGCTCTAGAGAGATGATAGATTTGGAAAAGAAGTCCTTCCTGGGAGGTGGTTGCTCTGTGTCAGTCCCTCTGGTGTTGGGAAACGTTGCTGCGCAGGATGGACCTTGGTGGGTTCCAGGTGTGAGCCCCCACAGGGCTCCCCTCTGTACTCAGTCCAGAGAGATTGTAACAGTTCCAAGGGAAGGCGAAAAAAAGGGGGGAAAAAAAAAAAACCACAGGTAAGAAAAATGGGGGAAAAAAAAAAACAGGAGGAGAAGGGAAAAAAAGAAGCTTCTCCCCTCTGCTAGCTACTCACTAACTAACTAACTAACTAACTACTGTGAGAGAAAAAAAAAACACTAAGGAAGAAAAAAAATATCTCTCTGTCTCTCACTGTGTGTTGCTGAATCTGACTCTCAAGGGCAGACGGCAGAGGAAAGTTTCTGAAAACAAACCGCACCCCTCTCCCTTCCCCCTGCTCTCAGACCCAACAGACTATTGGGGGTACAAACATCACAACATCACCCCAGGACAGTCATTAAAATAAGAAAATATTTTTAAATTAAAGATTCTATAGTCATTGATCTCCTAATTAGGAAGTCCATTTGAGGCCTTTGACCTCACAGCATGAACACTCAATCTTTTCTTAAAGTCTATAGTATAAAAATAAAGATTTCAAGTCCTGAAACATACAATAATTCAGTTATAAGAAACCCACAGAATTCTGAGGCTCTTCTGCGTATGGACATCTTACAAGAATTTTGTAGTGGCTTACTAATATAATAAAAGAGATAAATGGCTTCCTCCTGGAAATCATTAATAATGTGTGTGACCTCTGTCACAAATCAGTGCTGAAATTATTCTATTAAGAAATGAGAACCAAGGAGAAAATAAACCATGAAATAATCATACAAATCCCGTGTCTAACTATAATGACCCAGCAGGTTGCAGGTACTGTCCTCAACACACAATTCTGTCTGGAAGAAGCTATGAAATAAGGCAAAAAAGTCAATAGTGCTGACAAATTAAATCAGTAGAACATCAAATGCAGCACACATCTTTATTTGTGGCAAAGGACTGATACACACATACGTGAGAAAACTGAGTATTGTGTCCTACTGCACCCAAGCTTCGACCTCCTCTCCCACAAATGTTAAAAAGCTAAGCCATTAATTCAAAAACTAGAAAAGTGCTAGTTTTGAATCTGATTATAATCAAAGCAGCAGGCAAGTATTCTATGGATATATACATGTTTTTAGGCATATATGCATATTTTTAGGCATATTTTTTATACATATATTCATGGGCATGTTTTTTAGAAGGCTTTGGTTCATGGAAGTTCATGGAATCACATGGAAGTTCAGCTTAGAAGGGACCTTTTGAGATGTTTTTGTACAACTCAAACACCTTTTTTCCCAAACCCAGTTGCAACTGAATTTCCTTCTTCATCAATACCTCAGCTGTTCCTTTCAATCCACCTCATGCAAAGTAAACAGTGAATTCCTATAATCAAGTGCACAGAATCCCTGAGAAAAAAAATCAGTAATTTGCTGAGTTCCTTTAGAGTGACATTTATTAAGCTCTGAAAGTCTCATCTGTGTGTCAGTGAATGTCTTATGCTGATTTTATGATATTTACTTCTTATATACTTCCATAAGTTGAAATGACATTTGTATGATGCCCTTCTATGATTCAGACTATTGAAATTTAATATTCAAATCATCTTGCTTTTTTCCTCACAACTTACAAATAAAATTCAGGACCTTTAACCACAGCTTGAGTTTAGCCTTAGAAATCACAAATGAAACCTTGAATATCTATGCAGGGCAGGTCTTGGAAGTAAATGCAAATGCATAAATGCTGGAGACAGAACATACATTTTCTCTCCTTACCAATCCCAAAGATTTTTGTTTCCTTTCAAATTTGGAAGTCTTTAAGTCTTATCTGCATAATAGGGATAACAGCTACTTGACAGGGTACTCAATAACAGATTCCATTCTTTGATCCCTGGTGATGCAAATAAGAGTTACACACTTTTCTTCCTCTGTCACCTTCAGCCTTCTTCATGAGTTACCATCTCCAGCTCAGCTCCTTACCTCTCATCCCAATCTTCTTCTCACTTTTGCTCAGTGCTAGGCTGCACGTACAGCTTTTTCTTGCCAACAAATTTTTCATTTCAGTACCTGTTCTTGCTAAGCTCTTTCCAAGGACTCGTCAGTTATTTGCCTTTTGGGATTCTGTTATCTCCTGTGACAGCAAAGAAAACATAACACCAAAAGGAAAGGTTTTCCTGAACCCTCTTAAACCCCAACATGAAATATTTACGGAAAATCCCATCTTTCACATTACAAATTTAAATGCTACATTCCAAAACTAAAATCTTCATGAATCACATGAAAAGTGTGGGTTTGGGGGGTTTTTTTTGCCTTTTTTGGTTGGTTAGTTTGTCAATCTGAGAGAAACACATAATCTAAACTAAATATCCACAAAATTACACAAAGCTTAAAAAGAATAGTTCAAAAGTTAAGTCTGCTATTCAAGGCAATGTAGTTATCTGAACCTCCTTAACAATATTGGATGATATATGACAGATCATAATTTTCAGCAAGAAGAGAGATGCACTCAATAAAAGTCTGTGAGTTGAATTTTAGAACTTTTTAAAGTTAAAATTCTATGGTTTTCTGATTTATTTTTTTTTCTGATGAGGTCAGAAAGGTAAAGGTGGGGAAATAATGCAGTATTTTTACAAAAAAATCTGGAGGAAAAAAATGAGTAGTGTTGTCACACTTCTACATTCTGAACCTGAACACCAGATTCTACATCAAAAGAATGTATATATTCCTCTAGCATTAGTAATGGTACTGTCAGCAAGTGCTGATTTTTGTCCATCACAGCACATCATTCAGATCATGTTCTCAAGTTTGTGTGTTAAAGCTTATGTTAAAGCTTATCAGCTAATGTCAAGCATTCAGAATTATCATTCATTTCTACAACCAGCACCAAGGGATTGTTCCACATCTTCTTCTCTCTTCACTGAGAAGTGTAGGCAGGGTTTTTTGGTCCCTCCAGACTATTTCCACACTTTGTCAAAAATTAGACCATGGAAGCAAAGCAATGTCTGCTTATAACTAACTCAACAAGAACATCACATTTCAGTGTTTTGAGATGAATCATGAAATGCCTGTTAACTGTGAGAATCAGGGCAGAACATTTCAGAAAAGCTGTACAAAGTCCAGAGGTGTGACAATTTTAGTTCCAGACAGTTTTGCTCCAAGAAAATCATGAATGATAATTTATAACACTATTTTTAGGATTACTTTGGTCAAGGCAAGTCTTATGCTAGTATTTCTTCATTCTTGGTGCCAGTTATGATATTCTAGAAAAGATGGAGTTAGAGTATTATATATATGTAGCCTGTGTATCAGGGAGTTACATGGGACTTACATAGTACTTACATGGGACTAAGGTAAAAAAAAAAATGCACAGGTCTAGGAACAGAAGCTAATTTTTTAAAATTTTGATTTGTGAGATGGAGCCTCTGAGAACCTTGGCAACTCCACAGGTATTGTCTGTTTATTGATCTTACTTATACAGGCATATTAGCATTAACACTGCTGTAATTCACACAAAGATGTGTCATTTTACCATGGAATTTCACATGATAACATACAAATAACATTTGGCTCTGAATTACAAGTGCATGCCCACAGCCTTTGGTAATGCAGTAGAGAAAGAAAAGTAGAAAGGATGAGTGATGACTCATGAAGCTACTGCTCCAATAATTGGGACAAGCTGATAGAAGGCATATTTTGATATGGGAGGAGGCATGAAGGCATGATGGAGGAACAGAAGTATTTTCCCACAGAATTAAACCTTTAATCTTTGCTAAATAAAGCTGAATTAACCCAGTCTTCCTCACTTTAGAAATTACCAGAGAACCTCAATTCAAATACAATGTTTTCTGGGGAGAAGGAAAAGACGTTGAAGAAATATTTTATAAACAGCAGAAATGAATTGGTAAGTAAGTTGAAATTTGAATGGGGTTTCATTGTCATTGCTTACACTGTACTTTAACTAGCTCATAGTTACTGTGGAATGAAAATATAATTCCACAGGGTTTTTAAGAACACCATATTACATTTTTCCCTTCCTGTGTTTTATTTGTGTTTTAATTTTAGTATTTCTGAAAACCTCTCATCTCAATTCTGCCTTGTGATTTCATGTTCATAATATAAAAGGATTTCTGTGAGTTCTTGTCCTTTCTCTTTTTTCCACCCAAAATGCATAATAATGTAATATCAAACACCTGCTTTTGGGAAATCTACAAGTAGCACTAAATGGAAGAGAAGTTTTTGCTTTTTCTTTAACTATCCACAAGTAAACAGGTTCTCTGTCTTCCATTTAGTCTGATATTTCCTTATTTTGTATTGTGCTCTTTTTTTGTGTGTGTTAATCTTTCCTTATAACTCATACATGCCTTTTTTTGATTCTCTGGCTGAATCTTTGTCTTATTCAGTATTTTGTGACATAGAATGTTAACTTACAAAAGCAAATACTATGAGATACTATAAAGACAACAAAAACAACAAGTTACTTCTTAAACAAATAAGAAAACTCCAATTTGTGTTTCATTTAAATGTATTCCCTGGAGGGTAAACAAGATAATTATAAATTCTCCTCTTGAAGGCTCTTTCACATCTTTCCATCTGCAAATTTCTTGTTTACTCTTCTGAACCAGAGAATTCATGAAGTGAACAGTAAAATCCTATGTTCTGTGGACTTCTCTAACACGGCTTCTCTATTTCTAAGTAAATTCTATTGTTTAGCATTCTGTAAACAGGATATCCATGTGCACATGCTGTACAAATTTTCTTTCTGAGGCAATGACACTGATAATAGGGATATTCTCATAACTGTTAGGGTGAAAGGATGGGCATATATCTTCCAAGTAATTCTGACTCTGTAGTCTGTATCTACTATTTTCCTGTGCTTCAAGAAGGATGGGAGCAATTAGCTTCCCTAGTCATTCACTGAAGTTTCATCCAGAAATACTACTGAACTGACAATGGCTATAAAATTCTTGAGTTATCTATTC